>NW_016806314.1:920206-939392 GCF_001698545.2 Rhinopithecus bieti
GGGGGGGGGGGGGGGGGGGGGTGGTGCTTGGCAACCACCTATCCAGAACCCATAATCCAGTTGGCGGTGCGATGAGGAAATCATACGATTCAGACATAAAGGCAGGAAAATGTCACTCCCAAACTCCACAAGCGAACCACCAGACACTGGCCAAGGGAATGTGATCACACACTCTGATCCCAGAACTCAAGGGCAGAGAGTATCATCCCCACACGGTGCCCGAGGGGAGGCGAAGAATCAACCCTATTCTGAGATCAGAGAGTAAATGCCCTCAGATCCAGCCCTAAGGGGGTCAATGCCGCCCAGGCCAGGCCTTGCCGAAGCCAGGGGCAGAGACGGCCCCGAAGCCCCGTCAACCTCCACCAGAGCTGCCTCTACTTGCTCCCCCCAACACACACCCTCCCCTACCTGATATGGCGGCGGCGGCTCCTGATCCGGCTCCGTCCCCTCGCCAAAGCTAGCCCGGTCGGACTGAGACTCGTGAAGCAGGGAGATGTCATCCGAGGTGGGGGATTTGAGGCAGTTCCCCATCTTCTGGAGCTGGGGTGCGTGATCTGGGGGAGGAGAAAGCAGCGGTGGGGTCGTTTGCACGCTCCGCGGTCCGCCTCGGTTGGCAAGGTGGGGTCGGGCGGCAGGCCGGGGATCAGGCGGAGGCGACTCCACCGCCCCACGGTGCCGCCAAGGGGCCGCTCATGCCAGCCCCCGGGGGTGGGGGCTCAAGGCTGGGCCGCGGGCTCCGCTGGGGTCGCGGCGTTTGCCTCCTGCGAGGCAGCGATGGGGGGGGGGGGCGGGGAGACGAAGCACTTCCCCACCCCGCCCCCCCGCGGGGCGGCGGCGGCCACGGAGCTGCTGGGCCTAATCCAGGTCAGCAGGGGGGGACGCGGCCGTCGCGGCTGCCTCAGCTGCTGCCTCAGCTGCTGCTGCCCCCGCCGACGCCGGAGCCACGGCCGCGGGCCTCATCCTACTCCGCCTCAGCGCGGCAGCGGCGGCCAGAACGAGGCCGGCTCGGGTCCTGCGTCATCGCGCAGTGCGTGCTCTGGTTCCGCCCCCAGCGGCAGGAGGCGAGGGCGGCTCCGGCGGCTCCCATCCCCCTCTCCACCAGCAGCTGTTCACCGTCCTGCGTCAATTTTTGCTGGTCTCTGACTGTTTGGCTCCGTACCTGACTCCGAAACCAATCTCCCGTCTCCCGCGCCTCCCCACATTCGTTGCTCCCGCCCCGTCTAAGGCTCAGTTCTTACCTGTGCACTGCCTGACAATCTTCTCACCGCCCTCCACGAGGCGGTCTATTTATATAAACCCATATCGGAATGGATCAGGCCCATGATTAAAATGTTAAAAGGCTTCCCCTTTATCCCATCAGAATAAAGTCCTAGCTCGCTAGTGAACCCTCCCTACCTCTCCAATCATGTCCTTATCCTCCCACATCACAGCCGGAGAGACTCTTCTTCCAGTTATATATCAGATTGTTCATTTCTTTCCAGTCCCAGCACCAAAGTCCAAGCCACCATCATCTCTCACCTTGACTTCTGCAATAGACTCTCAGCTGTTCCTGAGTTCATCATTCCCTACATCCAATTCACTGTTGGCGCAGTTGACAGAATTATCTTTTTAAAATTTAAATCGGATCATGTCATTCTCCTTTTAAAACCTTCAATGTCTCCTCAAGGCTGTCCTTAAAACAATCCCTAAATGGTTTACAAATCTGACTCCCTTTCAATCTCATTATCAGCATTGTCACCTCTTTCTCAAATTCTAAACTAGGCTCTCTAAAATGCTTTTCGTTATCTGGAATACTATTGCCTCTGCCTGGGGCCTACGTCCATATTGTTTCTCTCACAGAAACCCGCTTCTCTCCACTCCCAACCTTTCTGCTTCTTATCAGGCTAATCATTATTCTCAGGAATCCCTCTGGATGCAACTTCATTTCCCCTGGGGAGACTCTCCTGACCCTCCAGTCTGGGTTAGTCGCTTCCTCTGTGCTCTCACACAGCCCGATCAAGCTGAATCATCTGTCCCTCTGTGCAAGGCTGGCACACTGCCCAAGGTAGAGTATGCTCTCTCCTTGGTTCAATGAACAGCTCAAACAACATATGCAAAAGAAGGAAGCAAGAAGGATGACAGTGCTCCTGATAGACGTTCATTCAACAGGTGGATCTTGACTGCCTTTCGTTTTATTCATCATTTACTGAATTTGTGTGTGTGTGTGTGTGTGTATACCAGAACCCACGCTAAGGACTGGGGAAAAGGATGATCACACCTGGCTTGTTGCTGATAGAGCCCAGAGACCACCTGGGAAGACAAGTAATCAGATGAGTCCTAAGCCCACACCCTGCCACAGACCGCAAGGTTTCTAGAGGAACCAGAAGACAGCAATTAGTTCATTTGAGGAACAGAAAGGATTCTTAGAGGTAGGGCTATATTAAACTTGAATGGGTCTGAACACTCTTACTCTGCAGTCCCTATTCTACGAAGTCACTATCTTATTTAAATGCACTCAAATTCCACATTAAATATCACCTTTTTGATATAAAATTTTTGAAAAGACTCATAGTTTTGGGCTGGGTGTGGTGGCTTAAGTCTGTAATCCCAGCACTTTGGGAGGTTGAGGCAGGTGGATTACTTGAGGTCAGGGATTTGAGACCAGCCTGGCCAACACGGTGAAACCCCATCTCTACTAAAAATACAAAAATTAGCCAGGTGTGGTGGTGCACACCTATAGTCCCAGCTACTCGGGAGGCTGAGGCAGGAAAACCGCTTGAACCTGGGAGGTGGAGGTTGCAGTGCAGTGAGCGGAGATTGTACCACTGCACTCTAGCCTGAGTGAGGGAGTGAGTAAGACTCAGTCCCCCCCCCCAAAAAAAAGGAAGGAGAAAGAGAAACATAGAGAGAGAGAAGGGAGGAGGGAGGGAGGAAGGAAGGAAAGAAGGAAGGGAGAGAAAGAGGAAAGAAAAGAAGGAAGGAAGGAAGGAAGGAGGGAAAGGAAGGAAAGAAGGAAAAGAAGGAAGGAATGAACTGACTCATGATTTTGGTTTTGGAATTGTTGAGCTTCCGGGAACTCATTTAATTTATGACTAGCTAAATTTACCAGAAATCAGTGGTACTCTGGAATTTTTACGAAGTCAGAAAATTTATCCCACAAATTATTAACACACCTAAATAAATTTTTATTAATAATAATTTATAAAATTATTTGACATAATATTTACACAGTGCTAGAATTTGTAGACATTGTTTGCTTTTGGAGACAGGGTCTCACTCTGTCACCGAGGCTGACTTGATCGAGGCTCACTGCAGCTTCAACCTCCTGGGCTCAGGTGATCCTCCTGCTTCAGGCCTCTTCAGTAACTAGAACTACAGGTGCACGCCACCATGCTTTGCATTTGTTTTGTTTTGTTTTGGTAGAGATGAGGTCTTGCCATGTTGCCCAGGCTGGTCTCGAACTCCTGGGGTGAAGCGGTCCTCCTGCCTCAGCCTCCCAAAGTACTGGAATTACAGGTGTGAGCCACTGTATGCCTGGCCAGACATAGATTTATTTATTTAATTTTTTTTTTTTAACTTTTGAGACAGAGTTTCACTCGTGTTGCCCAGGCTAGAGTGCAATGGTGCGATCTTGGCTCACCGCAACATCTACCTCCCTGGTTCAAGCGATTCTCCTGCCTCAGCCTCCCGAATAGCTGGGATTACAGGCATGCACCACCACACTCGACTAATTTTTTGTATTTTTAGTAGAGATGGGGTTTCACTATGTTGGCCAGGCTGGTCTCAAATTCCTGACCTAAGATGATCCACCCACCTTGGCCTCCAAAAGTGCTGGGATTATAGGCGTGAGCCACCTCGCCAGGCCAGATTTATTTTAAGTTTTGTTTTTCATACTTTTTTTCCACAGGTGGATAACACTGACACAAGCTCTTGAAAAGTTCTATAGTGCCTTATGAAAAGAAGTGATATTGCTAAGTCTAAAACTAGCTTGGGCTGGGCGCCGTGGCTCACGCCTGTAATCCCGTGCAGGCAGGCGGATCACGAGGTCAGGAGTTCTAAACCAGCCTGGCCAATATGGTGAAACCCCATCTCTACTAAAAATACAAAAGTTAGCTGGGCATGGTGGCATGCGCCTGTAATCCCAGCTCCTTGGGAGGCTAAGGCAGGAGAATCGCTTGAACCCGAGAGGCAGAAGTTGCAGTGAGCTGAGATGGCGCCATCACACTCCAGACAGAGTGAGACTCTGTCTCAATAAACAAACAAGTTTGGTTGTTTGCCAGAAGATGGGAGGAGCATTTGAAGCCCATTACTGGCTTGGACATGGTCCCTGCCTTCAAATAGCTCAAACTCAAGTAGATGAGACAAGTAGGTGAACAGTTAGCAGGGCTACATTCAGATCTTTATTCTACTTTTATTTTTAACTTTTGCTTCCATGAGCATGTATATATCACTACCTCACAAAGGTACAGCTTTAGACCTCTGCGTCTGGTGAGAGAATAACTGTTGCATATTCCCCTGAGTTCAGGGGAAATGACATTTTAGAAAAGGTGAATGGTTATTGACCATTATTTTCTTGTGGATGAGTAAAATACCAGCTACAATTTTAACATAGTTTAAAAAAACGATAGAAATGGTCTTTTTTTTTTTTTTTTTTTTGAGATGAAGTCTCACTCTGTCACACAGGCTGGAGTGCAGTGGCACAATCTCGGCTCACTGCAACCTCCGCCTCCTGGGTTCAAGTGATTCTCGTGTCTCAGCCTCCTGAGTAGCTGGAATTATAGGCGGGGGCCATCATGCCCAGCTAATTTTTTGTGTTTTTAGTCACGACGGTGTTTCACCATGTTGGTCAGGCTGGTCTTGAGCTCCTGACCTCAAATGATCCACCTGCCTTGGCCTCCCAAAGTTCAGGGATTTCAGGCATGAGCCACCATGCCCAGCCATGTGGTCTTGATAATAATGAATAAAACTACCAGAATAAAATTGTGTCTGTCACTTATGTGGTGCTTCCTATGTGTAAGGCATTGTCCTAACTGCTTTACTTCTGTTCAATTAATGCTAATTAAATGATCTGCAGAGTGACTAGGGCCTAACACAGTCATGGCTCTTTTGGATACTCACAAGCTAATCAGATGTGAAAATAACATTGTCTTTGGCCCAAGCGGAATAATAGCCACCATAGCAAACACTTGTAAAACACTCTCTGTATGAAAGCATGTGTTTTATTTGCCCTCTCTGGTAATTCATTCAACCCTCAAAACTCTATGAAATGGACACTGCTGATATCCCCATATTACAAATGATGTAAGATATAAACATGTGCTAGAGTTGGTTCATACTAGCTCATATGAGCCAATTGTTAGAATTTTGGGAATTATGTGACCTAGTTGTTAAACATAGTCATTATTAAAAATTAAATTATATAAACTTACGGTTAAATAGGTATATTAAAAACAAACAATAAATACCCAAAACTAATGGCTAACTACTTTACTGTATTTCACTATTGTCTGTGTTATTAAGGTTATTTCCTTCTAGTGTATCTCTGTGGTAGAAATACTTTATAATGACAAGCCGCTGAACATCTCTCCCTAATTCTGTGTTTAGTGATGTCAGATTGGTAGCTTGAAATTGCCCATGGTGAGAGTATTTATACCTTGGAAATCAGCAAATGTAACAGGACTTGATTGTTTTGTTGATTGTCTACACTTAACCAAGTGACTCCAATTCCGACCTGGCATCCTACATTCTAACCGCATCACAGTGCTTTCCATAGCCTTGACTTTCAGTATGCCTTTCCACCTCTATCCTCTAACTTTTGCCATGCTGCTACCTTCTGTTGAAATCAAGCATCTTTTAAGATTTTCAGATTATTTTGTAATTCATAAGCGTGATGACTGGGTATTCACGTGCATGTGTGAGATGTGCCACCCTGGAACCTTGATACGATGTCAGTACATTATGGGTCTGACATGAAAAAAAAATTATCCTGAAATACCACCTTCTTCATGAGGCTGTCTCTGATTTCATTCAGTTGGAATATATGCAATGATAAAAAAAATGGGATCTATTATTATATTATATTATGTATGTCTACTGCTAATCATATATGAATATTTTAACACAATTTTTTCTTATTTATTTATTTATTTATTTTTAGAGACAGGGTCTCCCTCCATCACCCAGGCTGGAGTGCAGTGGAAATATCATAGCTCACTGCAACATCGAACTCCTGGGCTCAAGCTATCCTCCCACATCTGCCTCCCAGGTGGCTGGGACCACACGTGTGCACCACCACACCTGGCTAATTTTTAAAATTTGCGTAGAGCCAGGTGTGGTGGCTCACACCTGCAATCCCAGCCTCCCAAAGTGCTGGGATTACAGGCGTGAGCTACCTCACCCAGCCACAGTTGTTAGTGTGTATAATCATAGCTGCCATTTATTAGACAGAACTGGACAAATAAAGAGACCTGGAAGGTATAGTGATAGTCATCTTTTACAGAAATACAAATATGGCTTCAAAGAGATTAAGTAACTTGCCTGATGTCACAAGGCTATTCACAGGTAAAGGGAATGGGAGATGGCTTATCTTGAATGCCTTTGGCATAAATGTGTATTCACATATAAGGAAGTAGCTATTCGGTGATCTTCTTCCTAACCTGGTTTTGGAAAGGAGCCCTTCGGAAGTGTCCTTAGACCAAAGAGTGCGACTTAATTATAAAATATAATTTATTTATTATTATTATTTTTGCAGTAGCAAGATTTAACAGAGTGAAAACAGCTCCCATACAATGGGAAGGGACCCAAAGGGGGTTACCACTCCCTGCTCGAAAGACTGGGTTTATATCCCAATCATTGTCCCTCCCCCTGTGCTCTCAGGTGATATATGATTTGACTATTTCTTTACCTCCTGCTTTAGCCTAATTTGTATTCTAGTGAGCCCTCTTTACTACCTGTGAGCTGAGTTACAAGCCCCGTGTTTAAAGGTAGGTGCAGTCACCTTTCCCAGCTAGGCTTAGGAATTCCTAGTCGGCCTAGGAAATTCAGCTAGTCCCGTCTCTCAGTCCCCCCTCTCAACAGGAAAACCCAAGTGCTGTTGGGGAGGTTGGCCGACGACCACTCTAACTGCTTCCTGCTGAACTGGGTGTAATATGGGTTGTGCAGTTGAGATTTCCTTGGTGGGGTGCCTTCGATGTCATTAACACTGGAGCACGGGCTAGCAGGCTGGTCCAGGGGTCTGCAGTAGATCTTAGTCATGGACTGCATTTGGGGCTCCATTTGAAGAACCATTTGTAGTTTTACAGCTTTGATTCTAGAAGAGACAAATTTAACAAGGAGGTTAAAGATATAGGGATTGAAATGTATGGCCTGAAGTGCAGGGGATTATTTCTTTGGCACATTCACAGGCCCTGACTATCTGCTTGATAGTTTTGAAAAGGCCTGGTCCAGTAAATAATAATTTGGCCATCTGATGGGTGCTATCAATGCGAAAGTGAAAGGTTTGGTGAAGGATTTTAAGTAATTTCCACTGGTTAGCTGCAGGCAAAAGTATTTTTCCTTCTTCGGTGGCTAGCCATCCTGAGGGGAAGAAACTATGTCCTCATGAGGTTGCCCATTCTGTTTCTCCTGCTGAGTACTGGGCTTGTTTCCTGGAGGGGATTACCCCATACTAGGGGTCCTTCTATAAGCATTTCTAATGGAGGGTCCCGCCTTGCGGCTCTTTTGGCTGCAATATCCATTTGGCGGTTCCCTTCTATTTCCCTTTCCTTTCCTTTCTGATGACCCCGGCAGTGTAAGACTGTCACCCCTTTAGGTTTCTGTACAGCCAATAATAACCTCCTAATGGCTTCCTGATGTTTGATAGGTGTTCCCTCGGAAGTTAGGAATTCCTTTTCTCTCCATATTGCTGCGTGGGCATGGAGGACTAGGTAAGCAGACTTAGAGTCTGTATATATATTTACCCTTTTTCCTTCTCCTACCTCTAGTGTATAATGGCCCCTGCTTTTGCAAGGATGTCTCTCCCTAACAAAGGAATGGGGCTTTCAGGCATAATTAGAAAGGCATGTGAAAAGAGTAAAGTTCCCCAGTCACAACTTAGTGGCTGGGAAAAGTATCTAGTGACTGGCTGTCCTAGGACCCCTCAGATAGTGACAGATCTGGAGGACAGTTGTCCGGGACAGGAGAGTAAGACTGAGAAGGCTGCATCGGTGTCCAGGAGACAGTTAACCTCCTGGCCATCAATGGTCAAGCATACCCGGGGCTCTATGAGGGTGATGGCATGGGCTGGCGCTTGCCCTGGGCACCCTCAGTCCTACTGCTGGATCATCTGGTTAGTGGCTTCTGACTCAGAGGACCTTCATCCCCTGGGGCAGTGGGCCTTCCAGTGATTCCTTTGACATAAGGGGCATGGATGGGGGGGGCTTATTTCTGTTCAGACAGTCTTTTTTAAAGTGTCCTTGTAGACTACACTGGAAGCAAGCCCTATTAGGCATTCGATTTGCCCAGTCTTTCCCTGTTCCAGAGCTTCCAAAGTCCACTTGCCTGAGGGCCATGACTAAAGCAGTGGCCTTTTTTTAATCCCGTTTGTCCCGTTCCACCTGCTCCTCCTGATCTCTATTATAAAACACCGAGGTTGCCAAGTTCAACAGGGTTTCTAAGTTTTGTTCCGGGCCTAAGGCGGACTTTTGAAGTTTTTTTTTTTCTAATATCTGCAGCTGACTGAGTGATCAACTTATCCTTAAAGATTAGTTGGCCATCAGTGGAGTCAGATGACAGAGAAGTATGCTTCCTCAATGCCTCCCTTAGTCTCTCCAGAAAGGCAGTAGGATTTTCTTCCTTTCCCTGTGTTATAGTGGACATCATTGAATAATTTATAGGCTTCTTCCTAGTTTTCCTTAGTCCTTCTAGCATGCAAGTTAGCAAATGTCTGCGGCACCAATCTCCATGTTCTGATTCTGTGTCTCAATGAGGGTCTACACTGGGAACTGCCTGCTGGCCTGTGGGGAATTGTTCTTTTTCCTCTGTTGTCATCCTATCATTGACCTGACGGAGATACCAGAGATCGCCAAACCCTCAGGCTGCAGTTATGGTGGCACTTCTCTCATTTGGGGTTAGTGTCTGATCTAGCAGTAACATTGTATCTTTCCATGTCAGATCAACTTCCCTTGGAAGTTAGGAATTCCTTTTCTCTCCATATTGCTGCATGGGCGTGGAGGACTAGGTAAGCACACTTAAGAGTCTGTATGTATATTTATATATTTATATACATATAGTTCTGAACTGTTGAGGTGTGATCACAATGAGGTTTCCTCTAAAGGTTATTTTTCTACTTTCAGCAAAGCAGTTGCCGCTACCAGTTGAATGCATTTGGCCCATCCGAGGGTTCCTGGGTTAAGGATTTTTGATAGGAAGGCTACTGGTTGTCAGGGGCTTCAGTGCTTTCGGGCTACGCCCTTGTTTACACTGTCTACAAGGTAGTATTGGAGTGTTATAGGGTCATGGAGAAGACCTTCAATTATCAATTATAGGTTTTAAATTTACCCTGGCTTTTAAAGGAATAGGGCACACTGTTTTTTTTCTTTACTACTTTTATCTTTCTATCTCTCTCTGCCTCTCTCTCTTTGTAGATGGATTTTGGGAAGAGAGGGGAAGGATGTTCGCTTATTGCCCCCATTTGCCACTATAGGAATATGCGCCTCCCTTTAATTTACTCAATTTACTTTCATCCTGATCTATTATGTTGTTGTAGACCCAGTTCCAGTGGTTAAAGTACTGGGTTATCAGTTCTAAGGCCCTGGCAGTGGTGGTGGGGAACGGGTCCCACATAACTGTCCATGTGGAGAGCTGTATGACTAAATTGGGCGAGACATCAGGGACAAGAAGCCCTGGGTTCATGGCCTAGATGCCTAAGGACACAGTGTAGAGCTTCCTTAGATCCCTTTGGAGATACAACCTGCTGTCATGCTTGGGAGAGGAAGTGAAAGTCTGAACCATTAGTACCTAGGAGGCAGGGATCGGAGGAAGTAGATTCAGAGGTAAGGAGAATTTTGGGGCTACACTTTCAAGGAAGTCATGGTTGGGACCCAGGAGGTATGGGTCAGAAGGAAAGGTAGGGGTGCACGCCTGGGCGACTATTGAATAGAGACTTCTGGCTGCACCATGATCTCAACCGGCTAATGCCAGGAATTAAGGATGACAGCTTTCTGCCTCTAGTCAACCCTTGGCTTCCCCAGGAAAATTGAGAAAGTGGAGGCTGGTTCCAGGCAGACCAACGCTCCCAACCCAGCAGGGTTGGGGTTGTTAGAAAACCTTTTTCCAGGAAGCCTCATACCTGAGTCTTAAGTCCGGCAGCCATGCTAATCGTTTTTAACTGACAGGTGCCCGGTATCTTCCTCCAATTCTAAGGAAGGATAGGACAGAATAGCAAGTGAAAGTGGTCCGATATTACTCACTGCTTTGGAGAATCCCTGTACGGGCCACCAGATGTTACGGGCAGGTCTTTGTTCTTAGAGCTCCCAAGATGTGGCAGGCCGCTCCCAAGATGGGGGCAGGCCTTTTGTTCTCTGACCTGGGGTTCTTGGCCTCACGGATCCAAGGAATGGAACCTTGGGCCATGCAGTGAGTGTTATAGCTCTGTTGGAAGCCGTGGGTCATGGAAGAGAACCATGGAACCCAGCAACTAGTATTCAGCTCAATTAGGATGAAGCCGGGACTTAGCCGTGCAGGAACAATGGTGAGCCTTTAACCCGATCGGGAGTGGCAGCAGGCGCCTTGCTGGATCAGAAATGCAGCGGACACCCTGCCACATCTGGAGGGGTGGAAGTCAATGGTGGGTCTGGGATGGTGGGGAATAGCAGTGGTGGACGGTGAGTGAAAGCTCAACTCGAGCAGTACCAAACATGGACCAGAAACGTGTGCAGTTGCAAGATTTAACAGAGTGAAAACAGAGGTACCATACAATGGGAGGGGACCCAAAGTGGGTTGCCTAATTATAAAATATAATTTAAAATGGAATATTAGGGCTGGGTGTGGTGGCTCACACCTGTAATCCCAGCACTTTGGGAGGCCGAGGAAGGTAGATTGCCTGAGCTCAGGAGTTTGACACCAGCCTGGGCAACATGATGAAATCCCGCCTCTACTAAAATACAATAAATTAGCGGGGTGCAGTGGTGGGCACCTGTAATCTCAGCTACTCGGGAGGCTGAGGCAGCAGAATTGCTTGAACCTGGGAGGCGGAGGTTGCAGTGAGCCAAGATTGTGCCGTTGCACTCCAGCCTGGGTGACAGAGCAAAACTCTGTCTCAAATAATAATAATAATCATAATAAAATGGAATATTCTACCCAAGACTATTGCAGGAGATTATAATGCAGAAACAGATTATGAGAATCCAGTATCTTCTTTTGAGCCAGATATTGTATATACATATATATTTTCTTTTCTTTTCTTTTTTTATTACTGAGACAGGGTCTTGCTCTGTTGCCCAGGCTGGAGTGCAGGGTGCGATCTTGGCTCACTGCAACCTCTGCCTCCCGGGTTTACACCATTCTCCTGCCTCAGCCTCCCAAGTAGCTGGGACTACAGGCGCCCGCCACCTCGCCCGGCTACTTTTTTGTATTTTTTAGTAGAGACGGGGTTTCACCATGTTAGCCAGGATGGTCTCGATCTCCTGACCTCGTGATCCGCCCATCTCGGCCTCCCAAAGTGCTGGGATTACAGGCTTGAGCCACCGCGCCCGGCCTTTCTTTTCTTTTCTTTTGCTTTCTTTTTTTATTTCTGAGACAGGGTCTTGCTCTGTTGCCCAGGCTGGAGTGCAGGGTGCGATCTTGGCTCACTGCAACCTCTGCCTCCAGGGTTCAAGCAATTCTTCTGCCTCAGCCCCCCGAATAGCTGGGATTACAGGTGTGCGCCACCACGCCTGGCTAATTCTAGTTTTTGTATTTTTAGTAGAGACGGGGTTTCATCATGTTGGCCAGGCTGGTCTCGAACTCCTGACCTCAAGTGATCTGCCCACCTCGGTCTCCCAAAGTGCTGGGATTACCGGTGTAAGCTACCACACCCAGCCTATTATTATTTATATTTTACTGGCTTATTTCTCCAAGAAAATGAGCCAGATATTAAAGTGATATTGCAAAAATGTAGAATTTTTTTTGTTTGTTTTGGAAAATACAGTTATTTTTCACAAACATGTTATTTATCTTAACATTTAATGGGCTTAATTTATTACTTTTAAACAAATTAAATTTTTAAAATATTTCTCAATTTTGATTTCTAATATGATAAATATTGATATATTTTATTTATTTGTTTTACAGGCAGGGGCTTGAGCTGGCTGTGTTACTCAGGCTGGAGTATAGTGGCATGATCACAGTTCACTGCAGCCTTGACCTCCTGGCTCAAGCTATCCTCCTGCCTCAGACTCCTGAGTAGCTGAGACTACAGGCACACACCATCATGCCCAGCTATTTTTTTTGTAGAGACAGGGTCTCACTATATTGCCCAGGCTGGTCTTGAACTTCTAGGCTCAAGTGATCCTCATGCCTCAGCCTTCCAAAGTGCTGGGATTACAGGTGTGAGCTACCAAGCCTGGCCTCTCAATATTTTTCTTTTTTGTCTCTCTATCAAAACATTTTCTTATTCTTTTCTTCTTTTGCATATGGGAAAAGAAGGAACTCAATACTTTTTAATCCAAAAATGGAAAGTTTGAGAGTTGCTGTTCTAAGGCCTTCTTACTCAGAGGATGCTCCGTTGATCAGCACTGATTTGAATATCCTGTGAGCTTGTTAGAAATGCAAACTCTCAGGCCCCACCTGAGACTGACTAAATGAGAATATACATTTTACCATGATCCTCAGGTGATTTGTATGCACCTCAGGTGATTTTGTATGATTTGTAAGGTTTCAGAGGCTAAGCATGGTGGTTCACGCCTGTAATCTCAACACACTGGGAGCTGAGCTTGAGTCCAGTTGGTCAAGGCTGCAGTGAACTATGATGGGGCCACTGCACTCCAGCCTGACAGAATGAGATCCTGTCTTAAAAAAAAAAAAAAAAAAAAGGCCGGGCATGGTGGCTCGTGCCTGTAATCCCAGCACTTTAAGAGGCTGAGGCAGGAGGATCAGTTGAGGCCAGGAGTTCGAGACCAGCCTGGCAAAAATACAAAAATTAGCTGGGCATGGTGGGGCTTGCCTGTGGTCTCAGCTACTTGGGAGGCTGAGGCATGAGAATCACTTGAACCTGGGAGATGGAGGTTGCAGTGAGCTGAGATTGTGCCACTGCACTCCAGCCTGGGCTACAGAGTGAGATTCTGTCTCAAAAAAAAAAAGTTCCAGGCGCGGTGGCTCACGCCTGTAATCCCAGCACTTTGGAAGGCTGAGGAGGGTGGATCCCTTGAGGTCAGGAATTCGAGACCAGCCTGGCTAACATGGTGAAACCCCATCTCTACTAAAATACAAAAATCAGCTGGGCATGGTGGCATGGGCCTGTAATCCCAGCTCCTCGGGAGGCTAAGGCAGGAGAGTTGCTTGAACCCGGGAGGCAGAGGTTGCAGTGAGCCAAGATCACACCACTGCACTCCAGCCTGGGCGAGACTCCATCTCAAAAAAAAAAAAAAAAAAAAGGTTTGAGAAACACTGGTCTAGAGGAGTTAAAAAGTCTTCTTGAAGGAGATGACACTCAAGTTTTGTATGAGGAGGAGGAGGAAGAGCAGCTGGGTGGGGTGGGACTGACTGTAGACAGAGGGCTCAAGGAGGGAGAAGAGCTTGGGTGAAGGCATAGTAGAGAGAAATGTCATGATACACTGGAAAACTACACAGAGAACATATCTAAATTCTTGGTAACATGTAGACATCTAAAATATTAATTATGGTGATTACAATATTCTACAGTAAAAATCAGGAGCTAAAACTGCCTGTAGTCCTCTTCCTGGGGACAAATTTTAATTGTTTTTCATCTTCAGCTTCCCACATGGGATAAAATTTTAAATTTATAAAATAAAAATAAAATAAGGGAAAATATGTATAATTATATATATAGATGTTCACTGAAGACAATCTCAAAAGCAGCAATCTATTCAATCATAGAGAAGTGATTAAGTACAGTAATCATATATTCATTCCATGAGGTTATTTTCTGAAATGGTCATACTTCACAACGTCAGTCTCTATTCTCTTACCTTGCTTTGTTTTTCTTGATAATACCTGACATTTTACTATGTATGAATTGTTCATGGCATGTCTCTTCTACTGGAATTAAGCTTACAGGGTAAGGGACTTCTCTTATTCACTACTAGCAATCCTCAGCATCTAAAATAGTCTAAGCTGGGCACAGTGGCTCACACCAGTAATCCCAGCTACTCAGGGGACTGAAGGAGGAGAATCTCCTGAGCCCAGGAGTTCAAGGCTGCAGTGAACAATGATCTTGCACTCCAGCCTGGGCAACAGAGTGAGATTCTATCTCCAAAAAAAAAAAAAAAAAAAAAAAAGGCCGGGCACAGTAACTCACGCCTATAATCCCAGCACTTTAGGAGGCCACGCCAGAAGGAGAGCTTGAGTCCAGGAATTGGAGACCAGCCTGGGAGACCGTGTCTCTATAAATAGTAATAATAAAAAAAAAACTAGTGGAGCGTGGTGGTATGTGCTTGTGGTCCCAGCCACTCTGGAAGCTGAAACAGGTGGATTGTTTGAGCCCTAGAGTTTGAACCTGAGAGACTGGGGCTACAGTGAGCCGTGATCACGCCACTGCACTCCAGCCTGGGCAACAGAGACAGACCCTGTCTCTTTGTTTTATTTTTTCTGTTAATGATGAGCTTCTATAGAGCCTGTCTCAAAAAAAAAAAAAAAAAAAGCCTAGCACATTGTAGGAAGTGTATAGTTGTTGGCTATATGCATGAATGAAACATAAAACTTTATTGGGATATAATATTTAGTTAAAAATACAGAAAATACAATGAAATGTGTTCTCTCATTGAAACAACGAAAAAATGACATGTTGACAGAGACTCGAATTTTGGAACTTGGAGACAATGGTCACCAAGGTAATACAGAAAAATCAAAATGGTTCAATAGGAGAGGATTGTCAGCAATGTTTTTCTCTCTCTTTCTTGTTAATATTATTGTTTAAAACTGTGCAATGAAAAAAATTAGAAAATGAGGGCAAAGTTATGGACAGAATATTATGTTTGTCAAGCTTATTTTTGACAAATGGAGCCCTGTATTCCAAGATGGGAAGGGACAGTCCTTGGAGCTTTCAGGGAAAGTAAAGTACAGAGAAGCAGAATGATTTGCTTAGTGTTTGAACAATAGGTAACAGAACACTGGGCAACTTCTGTATTTTTTGTAGAGACAGGGTTTTGCCATGTTAGCCAGGCTGGTCTCACACTCCTGAGCTCAAGTGATCTGGCTGCCTTGGCCTCCCAAAGTGCTGGGATTACAGGCATTAGCCACCACACCCAGTGTTCTTCATCTTTTAAAACTCAACACTATAGTCATTTCTCTGGCAAGCCCATCCTGATCCTCCCCTTTCCCCACTGTAGATATTTCCTAGTCCTGTGTTCTGCCAGCATTTGGTACACCTCTCTATTAGCATCTAGCATTATCTTTGAAGATATCTACTCACCTTATTAGACTGGGGCTATCCCAGCTAGTTATCCTTTCCCCTTGAATCTGAGTAGACTCTGTAACTGCTTTGATGAATAAAATATGGTAGAAATGATGCTGTTTCAGTTTCCAAGCCCATATCTTAAAAGACTAAAAGCTTCCACGTCCTATTTCCTGGAACCCTGCTTCTTGAGGTCCTTAGGTGTCAAGTAAGATATCTGACATTTCTTTTGGAGAGACCTCATAGAAAGGCATTGAGACTAGAAGGACCTGGCTGAGCCTAGCCTTTATGAGAGGGTGAAGGGCCCTGCTGAGTCAGCCTTTCAATTGTCCTTGCCAATATGTCAATAATGGAAGTGGAGCAGTCTTGGAACCTCCAGATTGTCCCAACTGCTAGCCGAATACCATCAACTGACCCCTGTTAATTCCTGGTGGGGCAGAAGAATCGGCAATCCAAGCCTCACCCCTAATATTGGCCCACAGAATCGAGAGAAATAATGCATTTTTTAAAATAAAGCAGCTAAGTTTGGGAATATACAACTGATAACTGGAACAGAAATTTGATACCTGGAAATGGGGTGCTTCTATAACTATAACCACCCAATGGGTTTACCTTGCCTACTGCCTAAACAGAGCCAATTTATCAAGACAGGGGAAATGCAATAGAGAAAGAGTAATTCACACAGAGTCAGCTGTGCGGAAGACTGGAGTTTTATTATTACTCAAATCAGTCTCCCCAGGCATTCGGGGATCGGTTTTTAAGAACAACTTGGTGGCTGGGGGAAACCAGTGAGCCGGGAGTGCTGATTGGTCTGGTCATAGATGAAATAATAGGGAGTGAAGCTGTCTTCTTGAGCTGAGTCAGTTCCTGGGTAGGGGCCACAAGATCAGATGAGCCATTTTATCGATCCAGATGGTGTCAGCTGATCCATCAAGTGCAGGGTCTGCAAAATATCTCAAACACTGATCTTAGGAACAGTTCAGGGAGGGTCAGAATCTTGTAGCCTCCAGCTGCAGGACTCCTAAACCACAATTTCTAATCTTGTGGTTAATCTGTTAGTCCTACAAAGGCATTCTAGTCCCCAGACAAGAAGGAGGTTTGTTTTGGGAACGGGCTGTTATCTTTTTTTAAAACTGTAAACTATGGTCAGGCGCAGTGGCTTATGCCTGTAATCCCAGCACTTTGGGAGGCTGAGGTGGGTGGATCATTTGAGGTCAGGAGTTTGAGACCAGCCTGGCCAACATGGTGAAAACCCATCTCTACTAAAAACACAAAAATTAGCCAGGCATGGTGGCAGGCAGCTGTAATCCCAGCTACTTGGGAGGCTAAGGCAAGGAGAATTGCTTGAACCTTGGAGGCAGAGGTTGCAGTGACGTGAGACTGCACCACTGCACTCCAGCCTGAGTGACAGAGCGAGACTCCGTCTCAAACAAAACAAAACTATAAACTAAGTTGCTCCCAAAGTTAGTTCAGCCTATGCCCAGGAATGAATAACTTAGAGATCTGACCTAACGAACTCCATCTTGCTTAAAGGTTAGAAGCAAGGTGGAGTTGGTTAGGTCAGATCTCCTTCACTGTCTCAGTTACAATTTTGCAATGGTGGCTTCATAACAACCCAAAATATATGACATTGGCTTTGGGACTGAGCAATGGGTGGAGATGTGAAGGGTCTCGAGGAGTCTATTACTGGATGCTGGAAAGGCCTAGAGGATATTGTTGGTGAGGACTTGTTATTGGAAGCTGGAGGAAAGTTTGGCAACGCTGTCCCTTGAGGTAACATGGAAAATAGAAAGGTACCTAATGAAATTATGGATCTGGCTGGGGAGGTTCCAGGCAGAAAGTACAGTGTCAGCTGTCTCTTCCTAGTTGGCTATGATGAGATTTGAGAAGGACCCAGGGTAGTATTTCTCGTTCGAATAAGAATCTCAAAGGAGCTGGGCGCGGGCGGTGGCCACCTGTAATCCTAGCACTTTGGGAGGCTGAGGCGGGTGGATCACCTGAGGCCAGGAGTTTGAGACCAACCTGAGCAACCTGGTGAAACTCGTCTCTACTAAAATACAAAAGCCGGGTGTGGTGGTGTGCGCCTGTAGTCCCAGCGACCCGGGAGGCTGAGGTATGAGAATTTCTTGAACCCTGGTGTCGGAGGTTGCAGTGAGCCGAGATTGTGCTACTGCACTCCAGCCTGGATGACAGATTGAGATGCTCTGTCTTAGAAAAAAAAAAAAAAGGAAGAAATGGCCTTAGGGTAACAATTAAGACCATGGTGTTGCCAGTAAAATGGTATCACAGGGCAAAGACAAGTCAAGCATGCAATGTAAAACCTTTTGTTAAGAGATCAGAAAGATTTAAGGCAGTGTCTCATAGATACTTGCAAAATCATTTCCAAGGAAAAAATTCTAAGGAACTTAATTTTGTGCCTTATAGACCTTCTGTGCTAAACAATTGAGTTTCTCAGTCTTACTGCTGTGGTGCCACGGCAGCTTTACAGGAGGCCCAAGGTAAAGAAAGGCTATTTGAAAGAGATTTGTGGGTGTGGTGCTTTGCTAATGGAGTGAAGTATAACTTGACATATGGGAAACTCCCCAAATTTTAGAAAGATTACATTAGCTTGGCCTGAAACCTACTGAGATAGTACAAAATGAAGAGTTCTTTAGATCCCCCCTTTTCCCCGCCCGGCCTAGTAGGGCAGAAAGCAGACTAAAAAAACTGCTCAGCTACAAAAATGGGCTATTTCTTATAAAAAGGAAGGATGACTCAGAGGGCAGAATCAAAATTCACAGATAATCATCTGTAGGGAGCAGAACTGGCAAAATATGCCTAGCTGGATTTCAGAATTTCTATGCGTCAGTGACTGCTATGGGCTTTTGTTCCCCACCGCCACCTCTTTTGTTTATTGTTTTTGTTTTTTGAGACAGGGTCTTGCTCTGTCACCTAGCCTGGGGCACAGTGGCACAGTCACAACCCACTATAGCCTTGATTTCCTGGGCTTAAGCGATCCTCCTGCTGTGCACCCCACCTCTGCCCCAAGTAGCTGGGACCACAGATACATGACACTATGCCCAGCTAATTTTTTTCTTTTTGTTTTTGAGATAGAGTTTTGCTCTGTTGCCCAGGCTGGAGTGCAGTGGTGCAATCTCGGCTCACTGCAACCTCCACCTCCCGGGTTCAAGGGATTATCCTGCCTCAGCCTCCTGAGTAGCTGGGACTACAGGTGTGTGCCACCACTCCCGGCTAATTTTTTGTATTTTTAGTAGAGACGGGGTTTCACTGTGTTAGCCAGGATGGTCTCTATCTCCTGACCTCGTGATCTGCCCGCCTCGGCCTCCCAAAGTGCTAGGATTACAGGCGTGAGCCACTGAGCCTGGCCTAATTTTTTTTTTTTTTTGTAGAGATGGAGTCTCCCTATGTTACCTAGGCTGGTCTCAAACTCCTAGGCTCAAGGGAGCCTCCCTCCTCAGCCTCCCAAAGTGTTGGGATTACAGGCTGGGTGCGGTGGCTCACGCCTGTAATCCCAGCACTTTGGGAGGCTGAGGTAGGTAGATCACCTGAGGTCAGGAGTTCCAGACCAGCCTAACCAACATGGCGAAACCCCATCTCTACTAAAAATGCAAAAAATTA
>NW_016806314.1:943322-946898 GCF_001698545.2 Rhinopithecus bieti
AAAAAAAAAAGAAAAATCCAGTGTGGTGCATAGACCTACCCAGCAGTTTGGGAGGCTGGGGTAGGAGGATTGCTTGAGCCCTGGAGCTTGAGGCTACTGTGAGCTATGATCATGTCACTCCATTCTAGCCTGGCTGACACAGTGAGACCTTATCTCTAAAAACAAAAACAAACAAACAAACAAACAAAAAAACACCTTGAATAGTAAAAATGACCTCATTTTAAACAAATAATTTTTGAACACATTCTATCTTCCAGAAATCGTATGAAGAGATGTGAAAGTAAATGTTGTAAGCAATATAAACTATGAATGTATTGTGGTAGAAATGATTACATTTCTTTGGAGAAATAAGAAAAGCTTCTCAGGAAATAGGACATCTATGTATTATTTCTTTATTCATTATTAATTTATCATTATTTTAAATCAGAGCTAACATTCATTGAGCTCTAATCAGATACCTGGCATTGTTCTCAGTGTTTCACATGTATTATTTGGTTTATGACCTAAAACTCTAAGAAGTAGTTACTATTATTTCCCACATTATATAAATGAGGAAAATAAAGGAAAAAGAGTTTAGGTAACTTGCTCGAGGTCACCCATTAAGTAATCCTGGATTGGACCCAGGTGGATCAGACATCATGCGTTTAACCATTAGGAGGAACATTTAAACTGGATCTTTTCCTTTTCCTTTTTCTTTTTTTCTCACTCTGAAACTGCAGTAAAATAAAGAGTCTTTTTTTTTTTTTTTAGACAGGTCTCACTCTTTCGCCCAGACTGAAGTGCAGTGGCGTGATCTCTGCTCACTGCAACCTCTACCTCTCAGGTTCAAGCTATCTCCCCGCCTCGGTCTTCGGAGTAACTGGGACTGCAGGCGCAGGCTACCATGCCCGGCTAATTTTTATATTAGTGCCCAGCCTAAACTGGTTCTTAAAAAGACAAGACTTGGGCCAGGCGCAGTGACTCACTGTAATTCCAACACTTTGAGAGGCTGAGGCTGGCGGATCACTTGAGGGCAAGAGTTCAAGACCAGCCTGGCCAACATGGCGAAACCGTGACTCTGCTAAAAAAAAAAAAAAAAAAAAAATTAGCCAGGCATGGTGGCGTATACCTGTACTCTCAGCTACTTGGGAGGCTGAGGTGGGAGAATCACTTGAATCTGGGAGGTGGAGGTTCCAGGGAGCCGAGATGGCACCACTGCATTCCATCCTGGGTGACAGAGTGAGACCTGTCTCAAAAAAAAAAAAAAAAGAGAGAGAAGACTGGCAGGCCAAAGGGCATTTTAGAGAGAAAAACACATGCAAATATTTGATGACATGAAAGTTCACTGTTCTAAGAATAGCATTCAGGGAAACTGAAATTTAGAGAAAGAATGTGTGTGTGCCTGTGTGTGGTGGGAGGTAGTTTGGGGCCAGTTAACGGAGGACCTTGAATACTAGACAAAGGAGTTTGTACTTGATCCAGTAGGCTGTGAGGAGCCACTGAAGTTGTTTTCTGTTTTTCTTAATCAAGAGAGTGATATGATTAGCTCTGTGTTTCAGAAACAGCAATCTGGTGGCAAGGGGAAATGGACTAATGGAAGAGACTGGAGGCAGAGAAAAGGTAGTTAAGACTCAGTTGCGATAGTCTAATATTGGAGCCTGAACTAGGATGGTGGCAGTGGGAACCAAGGAATGCATGGCCTAGTGCTTATTTTTATAGCAAATATATATTTCCGATAGGACATTCTATTTTGAAAGATTATTCAATGATGGCTGTTTTTTTGCTTGGAGAGGCTTGGATTAAAAAGCTCGTTTTTTTTTGTTTGTTTGTTTTTGTTTTTTTTAATTTGGAGGGTCAGGAACTCTGCCTGCAACTCAGTGGTCCTTCTCACAGAGTAAATCAGATACCCTGAGGCTTTAGGGGTCAAGGGAAACCTCCCCTCTGCCTTCCAAAGGTTCACTGAAGAATCAGCTCACAAAAGGCAGATTAATTGGAGAAAAGGCATACACATTTATTTAATGTGCATACATGGGGAGAATCATAGGGTAATTGGCCATCCCGCAGTGTGATTCAGAAGCTTGTGTGCTATTCTGGCAAAACAGGTTGTGAGAGGGGGAAGAGGAATTCCGTTGAGGGCATTACTAGGGAGAATAAATGGATCAGGGAACAGAGATTAACTTGTACGTTATCTTGTGAAGGGGTTGCTTCAGGTGTGGTTGCAGTCTTGGTCTTATAGGGAAGGGAAGAAAAAATAATTGTTCCTTTTGGGAAGTCTGGATGTTAGGTAGATAGGGACTTTGGGTGAGACAGTATATGTGCATGTTGGGGAAGGTCAGAAAGACCTTGAGGCATCTTCAGCTCAGCATGTCAAAACGCCATATTTTGTGGTATTGGTTTTCTGGCCCCAACATTACCCTGTCTGAAACTTCCCTAGAAGTTTCACACACTAAAAGCTGCTCATATCAGAATATGGCATCGCAGATGGGCTTTCAAACAGAAGAAAAACAAAGGTTAATGTTTGGTACAATCTATAAACCACGATTGTATTGCGTCCAAGTCAGAAAAGTGGAAGAAAAATTTGCAAACATTAGTATAGGGATTTGTAGCCAGGAAAGAATTTATGATTTCGTCCATATTATAGGCAAGTAACAAAAACTCACTAACAATGAACAGGGCTTGAATAAAATGGTGGGTGGACTATAGTTTTCTTCTAAAACATAATTTTCTTCTAAAACATAATTTTTCTCTTTCTAGTTTCCCATTTTTAGCAAGGATAAATCATAGCAGGACCAATTAATTTGCAAAATAAGTTTTAGTCTTAATATACTTGGCTTGATTATTTGCATAAAGTGCAGCAAGAATGGTGATTGGCCATGTAGGTTCTTCTAAATTGGCTTTGCTAGAACTTTTTTTTCTTTTTTTTGAGACAGTCTTTCCTGTCACCAGGCTGGAGTGCAGTGGAACGATCTTGGCTCACTGCAACCTCTGCCTACCGAGTTCAAGCGACTCTCCTGCCTCAACCTCCCAAGTACCTGGAATTACAGGCATGCACAACCATGCTCCTAAGTTTTGTATTTTTAGAGACAGGGTTTCACCATGTTGGCCAGGCTGATCTCAAACTCCTACGCTCACCCACCCTGGCCTCCCAAAGTGCTGGGATTACAGGCGCTAGCCACTGTGCTTAGCTAGAAAGTGACATTCTTTTCTTGCTGCAAGGACAGAAAACTTGTAAAGAAGTTGCACAGACAAGTTACCATGCCAGTCTTTCCAGACGTTTTATTAGCTCTATAAAGTCAACTTCTATTCCTTTAAAATATTTTAAAAATTATTTAAAAAATTATTAGTTTTCGGCCGGGCGCGGTGGCTCCAGCCTGTAATCCCAGCACTTTGGGAGGCCGAGATGTGCGGATCACGAGGTCAGGAGATCGAGACCATCCTGGCTAACACGGTGAAACCCCGTCTCTACTAAAAAATACAAAAAACTAGCCGGGCGAGGTGGCGGGCGCCTGTAGTCCCAGCTACTCGGGAGGCTGAGGCAGGAGAATGGCGTAAACCCGGGAGGCGGAGCTTGCAGTGAGCTGAGATCCGGCCACTGCA
>NW_016806314.1:947880-952612 GCF_001698545.2 Rhinopithecus bieti
CCAACTCCAAATAAATAAATAAATAAATAAATAAATAAATAAATAAATAATAAATAAATAAAAGAATACTGACAAATAGTTTCCACTTTCTGGAGAAATCTAATAGAAAGATAAATGCTTCAAATTTTTGTTCACAAAAGTATACTTTACCCAATTTATTGTAAGCTATAAATAGCTCAAAAGAAAAAAGATTCTTGACTTCTGGAAAATAAAAGAATCAGCAATGTCTCAAACAAAAAGTCATTAAAAACTTTTTTTTGTTTGTTTTCTATCAGTTCAGTCCCATGTAATTAACTCTTGTTCTGCTTGATGCTGTGTTAGCAATCCTCATGAACACATTGGTTTTTCTTTCTTTTATTTCTTTTTAATTTTTTTTTATATTTTTATAAAATAGAGATGGGGTTTTGCCATGTTGACCAGGCTGGCTTGAACTCCTGGACTCAAGTCATCCACCTGCCTCTGCCTCCCGAAGTGCTGGGATTACAGGTGTGAGCCACCATGCCTGGCCCACATCAGCTTTTTAATTAGAGTTCTGGAAGTTTTTTGTCCTACTTCAGTGGTATGATCTTCAAAGTTATCAGAAGCTTGTATTCAAGAGTACTTCTCGGAGTTCTTTTGATGACTATCCTTGAAGAAGAAGCAAAGTTTGGACTGTAGCTGATTTTAAACCACTTCTGGAGAAGAACCAAAGTAAAGCAATAATTGACTGGGCATGGTGGCTCATGCCTATAATCCCAGCACTTTGTGATGCCAAAGTGGGAGGATCACTTGAGGCCAGGAGTTGGAGACCAGCCTGGCCAACATGGTGAAACCCCGTCTCTACTAAAAATACAAAAATTGGCCAGATGAGGTGGCTGGTGCCTGTAATTCCAACTACTTGGAGCCCGGTGCAGTGGCTCACACCTGTAATCCCAGCACTTTGGGAGGCCAGGGTGGGTGGATCACCTGAGGTCAGGAGTTTGAGCCAACCCTGGCCAGTATGGTGAAGCCTCGTCTCTACTAAAAATACAAAAATTAGCTGGGCGTGGTGGTGGGCACCTGTAATCCTAGCTACTTGGGAGGCTGAGGCAGGAGAATTGCTTGAACCCGGGAGGTGGAGGTTGCGGTGAGCAAACATTGTGCCATTGCATTCCGGCCTGGGCAGCACAGTAAGATTCCATCTCAAAAAAAAAAAAAAAAAAAAAAACCCAGCTACTTGGGAGGCTGAGGCAGGAGAATTGCTTGAACCCTGGAGGAGTGAGGTTGCAGAGAGCTGAGGTGGCACCACTGCACTCCAGCCTGGGCAACAGAGTGAAACTCCATCTCCAAAAAAACAAAAACAAAACAAAACAAAACAAGTAAAACTATAATTGTCTACGGATGACAAAAGTCTTAGAATAGCTATAGTTAAAGACACGATTAAGAAATTTGGTTATCTTGGCCAGGCATGGTGGCTCACACCTGTAATCCCAGCACTTTGGGAGGCCAAGGCGAGTGAATCACTGGAGGTCAGGAGTTCAAGACCAGACTGGCCAACATGATGAAACCCCTCTCTGCTAAAAAAAAAATACAAAAATTAGCCAGGTGTGGTGGCAGGCACCTATAATCCCAGCTACTCAGGAGACTGAGGCATGGAGAATTGCTTGAACCCAGGAGGCAGAAGTTGCAGTGAACCGAGATGGTGCCACTGCACTCCAGCCTGGGCAATAGAGCGAGACTCTGTCTCAAAGAAAAAAAAAAAGAAATTTGGTTATCTCTGTGGCATATAAAAATTTAACAATAATCATAATTATTACTGATTTAAGACATACCAGAATTTTAGGAATCTCATGGGGAACATATATTAATAATGCATTTATATAAATATAACCTGAAGAAAGTTTTTTTTTTTTTTTTGGCGGGGCGAGTGGAGTCTCGCCTTCCCCACCAGGTTGGAGTGCAATGATGCGATCTTGGTTCACTGCAACCTCCGCCTCCCAGGTTCAGATGATTCTCCTGCTTCACCCTCCCGAGTAGCTGGGATTACAGGTGCCCGCCACCACACCCAGCTAATTTTTGTACTTTTAGCAGAGATGGGGTTTCACCATGTTGACCAGGCTGGTCTCGAACTCCTGACCTCGTGATCTGCCCGCCTTGGCCTTTTAAAGGGTTGGGATAACAGGCGTGAGCCATGGCGCCCAGCCCTGTTTTGTTTTGTTTGTTTGTTTGTTTTGAGATGTAATCTCGCTCTGTCACCCAGGCTGGAGTGCGATGGCATGATCTTGGCTCACTGCAACCTCCGCCTACCTGGTTCAAGCAATTCTCCTGCCTCAGCCTCCCGAGTAGCTGGGATTACAGGCACCTCCCACCATTTTTTTTTTTTTTTGTAATTTTGGCTAATTTTGTATTTTAGTAGCAATGGGGTTTTACCATGTTGGCCAGGCTGCTCTCAATCTCCTGACCTCAGGTAATCCACCCACCTTGGCCTCCCAAAGGGCTGGAATAACAGGCATGAGCCACCGTGCCTGGCCAGCCTGAAGAAAGTTAAACACCATTTCATATTTGACAATGCTTCCTGTATGATTTTTACATACCAAATAAGCCTGATATGGACTTCTGGGGCTCTAATATCCCCCAAAATTAGCCTGAGGTCAAAAGTATGAATTTTGAAATTTTGATTTTAAAAAGTTTGTCAAATAGCAAAGGTTTAAGACATTTGCTCAAAATAGGATCACAAGTTACTGTAAAATGATAGTGATTCATTTAGCCAAGGTGATAATTCAGTTTTTGTGTGTGTGTGTGTGTGTGTGTGTGTGTGTATGTTTTTTGAGACAGAGTCTCACTCTGGTGCCCAGGCTGGGGTGCAGTGGCACAATCTCAGCTTACTGCAAGCTTTGCCTCCTGGGTTCAAGCGATTCTCCCACCTCAGCCTCCTGAGTAGTTGGGATTACAAGTGCGCACCACCATGCCCAGCTAATGTCTTTGTAGTTTTGTAGAGACAGGGTTTTGCCTTGTTGGCCAGGCTGGTCTCGAACTCCTGACCTCAGGTGATCTGCCCACCTCGGTCTCCCAAAGTGCTCAGTCAAAGATTTTAAAAAGTGAAAATCTTTGCTCTTAGCCATTAGAGGACACATATATCAAAATAACTGGAATACTGTAGTGTTTTCCTGGCCTTCACATTTGTGACACTGCACCATCAGCAGTTGTTTGCATTATTTCCACTTCAAAGCCAGGACCCCAGCTGCATTTTTAAGAACAGACACATCTCTGAGATTTTAAAATGTCCACATGTGGCATTATGATATACGTTGGTTTTTGTCCAAGGTCCTGGCTTATAATTCCCATAGCCCCTGTTATAGTCTTTTCTATAATATAATGTTGGGTGTTTCAGGAAACAATCTTTCTTTCTTCGCCCTCCTTTCACCTGCCCCTAGACAGGACTCTAATATTGCCCTACCTTTCTGATTGTGGCTCTTAAGACCCTCATTTCAGAGAGGGTCATGTCCCATACTCTGGAGGGAGGAAGGAATACTGCACAGAGAGGCCAAGAAGAATCTAAACAGATAGGCCTTGCTGGATTTAGAGCATATCCTTTTTGTCCAATCACATTTTGACATGCTTCAGTCATGGACAACTAATGAAGTCTCCATAAAAGGCCCAAAGGACAAGGTTCAGGGAGCTTCCAGAGAGCCGAACATGTGGAGGCTGACAGGAAGATGCAGAAGAATTTATCCATGTGCCGGGAGGGTGATCAACACCAACTCCATGGGGACAAAAGCTCCTGTGCTCAGGACCCTTCCAGACCTCACTCTGTGTATGTCTTCATCTAGCTGTTTATTCGTATCCTTTAAAATATCCTTCCTAATAAACTGGTAAATGTGTTTCCCTGAGTTCTGTGAGCCACTCTAGCAAATTAATCAAACCCAGATTGGAGGTTGTGGGAACCCCAACTTGAAACTGGTCAGTCAGAAGTTTCAGAGATCTGGATGTACAACTAGGGGGAAGGAGAGGACAGTTTTGTGGGACTGAGCCCTCAATCTGTGGGACCTGACACTGTATCTGGGTAGACAGTATCTCAGGATACCCAGCTGGTGTCTGCTGTTTGGTGTGTGGGGAAACCCCTCACACATTTTGGGTCACAGAAGTCTTCTATGTTGATAATTATTGTGGTGGTGTGAGAGCAGAGGGAAAACGTAGTTTGAGATCATTTTTCCTACATAGCACAGAAGGCCACAAAACTTGGCTCAACTCAAAGCTGAACAACAGATGAGATAAATCCCACATAAATCCTGCCTTTTGGCCTTCACAAACTTGGCAAAGGAAACTTGCTGACCCCTCCAAGTCTTTCCACATCAAGTCCATTTGCCTGGGAAGCTCTCCCTAAGAGCTTAGAGAGCTAAGCGAAGCCTGTCCTCCTCTAAGATGTAGCTCAGATCCATCTATCCCAAGGTAAAGCCTTATAGGTCTTCCTTTCTGCTCCTGTAGTGCCCTACATATTTCTCTATTACAGCACTTGTCATCTGTTTAATAATTATTTGATTACTTATTCTCTCCCACCTGTGCTGTGAATTATTTAAGGGTAAAGATTTACTTTTGCTCATTTAATTATCTCCCATGCTGGGCAAAACAACTAATAGATACATAAATGCTTGTTAAGTAATTTACAGTCAGTATGTAAACACATGGTAAAAATCTTCAGTTAAGCAAATTCAAATGATAATGATATAACATTTAAAGGTTATTTTTAGGCCGGGCGCGGTGGCTCAAGCCTGTA
>NW_016806314.1:956960-1004589 GCF_001698545.2 Rhinopithecus bieti
TTTGGTAAAGACAGGGCCTCCCTATGTTGTCCAGGCTGGGCTTGAACTCCTGTCCTGAAGCAATCCTCCCACCCTAACCCCCACCCCCATTGTTTTTCTTTTTTAAAAAAATCCTTTTATGTTGTTATAGAAATGTTTCCATAATTAAAAGATTAAAAAAAAAAAAAAATCTCAAGCCCAAAGCTGGCAAAATCATAGTGATTGTGCCTACCAGGCCCCTAAGATGAAGATGAAAACTAAACCGTTAAGCCAAACATCTGTTCTGAAAGTTTCAGAACAGCCAGGTCTTTGATGTTGGGTAGACTAAACAACGAGATGTTTGACTGAAGTTTTCATTTTCATCTGAAAGGCTGACATCATCCAACTATAGCTGAGTTCATAACTGATGTCAGTTACCATAAGGTTCAATGAATTGCTAACATGGCCCCAGGCAGCTCTCCTGGCCTTCCTCATTTGGCACTCAAAAATATCGTCTTTGACTTGCTCTTAGCTTTAGGTGTTACCATAATTCTTTTATTAGTCTTCATTATCTAAAGAATAAAGGCTAAACTGCTTAACCCTTCATAATATGGCTCCATCTGACTTCACCAGCCCCATCTCTAATCATTTCCTTCCCTGACAAAGTCTATATTCTCTAGATGCTAGAGATACAGTCCCTGACCCTCAAAATACTCATAGTTTTATTGTTGTTGGCTAGTGGATACCACTGTTATCATTCATGTAGCTATTATGTGCTAGAGTGCTAGGGCTTTGTATACACTATTGAGTTTAATCTTCACTATAACCTCTTGTGGCATTGTTATTTTCATTTTACCAATGATGAAAGAGAGGCTCAGAGAAGTACAATATCTTGCTCAAAGTCATAACCAGTAAGTAACAGAGCCAAAACTAAGTCTATTGGATTCCAAAGCCTGTGCTCTTAATTACAACACTACAGAGACATGTATACTAATACATTTACTAAGGCATTTGGGTGGCTAAAGTGGACTTACGGAGAGAATGAGAACTATGAAATGACAGGAAACAGATGGAAATAGGCAAAGGTTTAGTCCAAGAACCACTGATAGAGTGCCGATATGTGCTGGGCCCTATGGCTAGTCCTAGGGACACAGAGAAGTCAAATATCATTTCTGCCCTGAAGGAGAAATCAGACACCTAAAATTAGGTAGAAAGCACAGGTGTTCTAGAAATGGAGCCAGCAGGAGTAATGGTGACATACATGTCCAGGACATAGCTGGGACACAGGGTCTCAGTCCAAAAGTATGGGAAAAGAGGAGAGATTCAGTGAGATCCGTTATCAAGTGACTTAGAGAGAGTGCCCCAGGAAGAACTCTGTCTCTCCACAGGAATCTTTGAGAGCCGAGGAAAGAGTAGAAATTGTTATCCCATGAGAATCAAGACAGCACTGAAGGACAAAACAGGCACAACTCCTTAAAACAACAATAACAATTCATTTATTCTGCTAGTTCCTATCCTGTGCCAGCCCTCAGGTGGGCACTAGGGATTCAGAGAAGAGTCAGACACAGTCCCTCCCTGTCGTGGTCATTGAGGTTGACACATTCTTTCTATAAACACGTATGGAGAACTTACTATGTGTGAGGCATTGTTCTAGGCACTGAGGATACATCAGTGAACAGAACTGAAATTGCCTTCATGAAGCTTAGATTCTGCTAGGAAGAAACAGGCAGATCATGCATAAAGAAAGAACATATATATTATATTAGATGGTGAGAAGAGCCAGAAAAAAAAAAAATAAAGCAAGAAAGGAGGATAGGAAGTATCAGTGAGATAGAGAAGTCCAGGAAGACCCCTCTGAAAGTTTATATTTAAGCAAAGACCTTGTATTTTCAAAAAGAGCAAAGCATTTCATGTACAGAGAAGAATGAGTGCAAAGACCCTGTGGCTGGAGTGTGCTTGGTGTAATTTGGAAACAGCAAGGAGGCTGTTTAACTGGAGCAGAGTAAATATAATAATTTTGAGGCTGGTGCGGTGGCTCATGTCAATAATCCCAGCACTTTGGGAGGCCTAGGTGGGTGGATCACCAGAGGTCAAGAGTTTGAGACTAGCCTGGCCAACATTGTAAAACCCCGTTCCTACTAAAAATACAAAAATTACCTGGGCCTGTAATCCTAGCTATTTGGGAGGCTGAGGCAGGAGAATCGCCTGAGCCTGGGAGGCAGAGGTTGCAGTGAGCTGAGATCGTGCCATTGCACTCCAGCCTAGGTGACAGAGTGAGACTCCATCTCAAAAAAAAAAAAAAAAAAAAAAAGGAATTTTGACTTTTCTTCCAAAAGAAATGGGTAGCCATTGGAAGGTTTTGAACCAAGAAGTCTTATGGTCTACTTTATGATATCACATTTTCGTTGTGTTTTTTGTGTTGATAATAGACTGAAGGAGGAAAAAAGTGGAAGGAAGTAGGGAGATCAGTTAGGAAGCAATTACAATGGTCCAGGACAGAGATGATGGTGGCTGGGTTCAGGGTGATATCAGTAAAGGTAGTAAGTGGTCTGATTACAGATGACAGATACAAGCATACCTTTTTTTTTTTTTTTTTTGTTTTTTTTGAGATTGCTTGCTCTGTTTGCCCAGTTCAGTGCCAGTGCGTGATCATTGGCTCACACAACTCCGCCTCCCAGGGTTCAAGGCAAATTCTCCTGCCTCAGCCTCCTGAGTAGCTGGGATGACAGGCATGCACCACCATGCCCGGCTAATTTCTGTATTTTTAGTAGAGATGAGGTTTCACCATATTGACCAGGCTGGTCTTGAACTCTGGACCTCGTGATCTGCCTGCCTTGGCCTCCCAAAGTGCTGGGATTATAGGAGTGAGTCACCATGCCCAGCCACATACCTTGTTTTTATTGTGCTTCACTTTATTGTGCTTTGTAGATATTGTTTTTTTTTTTTCCCTCAAATTGAAGGTTTGTGGTAACCCTGTATCCAGCGAGTCTATTGGTGTCATTTTTCCAGCAGCACGTGCTCACTTCATGTCTTTGTGTCACATTTTAGTAATTCTCACAATATTTAAAACTTGGTCTTAGCTGGGTGTGTTGGCATGCACCTGTAGTCCCAGCTGCTCAGAGGCTGAAGCTGGGGAATTGCTTGAGTCCAGGAGTTTGAGGCTGCAGTAAGCTGTGATTATGCTGCTGCACCCCAGCCTGGGTGACACAGTGAGACTCTGTCTCTGAAGAAAACCAAACAGCTGAGTGCGGAGGCTCACGCCTGTAGTCCCAGCACTTTGGGAGGCAAAGGAGGATGGATTACTTGAGCTCAGGAGTTTGAAACCAGCCTGTGCAACATAGTAAGACCCCATATCAATTTATTAAAAAAAAAGAAAAGAAAACCAAACATACAAAAAATCTAATACAACTTTGTCCTTATTATTATCTGTTACAGTGATTGGTGATCAGTGATCTTTGATGCTACTATTGAAATTGTTTTGGGAGTGCTACAAGCTGTGCCCATGTAAAATGGTGAATATAATCAGTAAATGTTGTATGCGTTCTGACTGCTCCACCAACCAGCATTCCCTTGTGTCTGTCTCTCCTCAGGCCTACCTATTCCCTGAGACATGACAATATTGAAATTAGGCCAATCAATAACCTTACAATGGTGTCTAAGTGTTCAAGTGAAAGGAAGAGTCGCATGTCTCTCACTTTGTTTTTATTACTTATTTTTAAATTTTTGATATTTATTTATTCATTTATTTATTTATTTTTGAGACAGAGTCTTGCTCTGTCACCCAGGCCGAAGTGCAATGGCACAATCTCGTCTCACCACAACCTCCACCTCCCGAGTTCAAGCAATTCTCTTGCCTCAGCCTTCCAAGTAGCTGGGATTACAGGCACCTGCCATCGCACCTGGCTAGTTTTTTGTATTATTAGTAGAGATGGGGTTTCACCATGTTGGCCAGGTTGGTCTCAGAACTCCTGATCTCAGGTGATCCACCTGCCTCAGCCTCCCGAAGTGCTGGGATTACAGGCATGAACCACTGCTCCTGGCCATATTTATTTATTTGTTTTTTAGAGATGAGGCCTCACTGTGTTGCCCAGGCTGTTCTTGAACTTCTGAGCTCAACTGATCCTCCTGCTTCGGCTTCCCAAAGTGCTGGGACTACAAGCATGAGCCGCTGTGCCCAGCCTATTTAATGTTTTGTAGAGATGGGGTGGGGGTGGGGGGTCTTGCTATTTTGCCCAAGCTGGTCTTGAACTCCTTGCCTCAAGTAATCCTCTTGACTTGGTCTCCCAAAGCGCTGGGATTACAGGAGTGAGCCACTGTGCCTGGCCATTTCTCACTGTAAATCGAAAGCTAGTAATTATTCTTTAGTGAGGAAGGTATGTCAAAAGCAGAGATAGGCTGAAAACTAGGCCTCTTGTGCCAGTTTCCTAAGTTGTGAATGCAAAGGAAAAGTTCTTGAAGGAAATTAAAAGTGTTGGCTGGGCGCGGTGGCTCACTCCTGTAATCCCAACACTGTGGGAGGCCAAGGCGGGTGGATCACCTGTGGTTAGGAGTTCAAGACCAGCCTGGCCAACATAGTGAAACCCCGTCTCTACTAAAAATATAAAAAATTAGCTGGGTGTGGTGGCAGGTGCCTGTAATTCCAGCTACTAGGGAGGCTGAGGAAGGAGAATTGCTTGAACCTAGGAGGCGGAGGTTGCAGTGAGCTGAGATCATGCCATTGCACTCCAGCCCGGGCAACGAGAATGAAACTCTGTCTCAAAAAAAAAAAAAAAAAGTGTTGGTGGGCATGATGCACACGTGTAATCCCAGCTACTTGGGAGACAGGCCAGAGGATTGCTTGAGCCCAGGATTTTGAGACCAGCCTGGGCAACATTTATTGTTATTTATTTGAGACTCTGTAAATTATTTGAGACTCAAATAAATAAATAAATAAATAAATAACATGCTACTCCAGTGAACATATGAATAATAAGAAAGCAAAACTGCCTTATTGCTGATATGGAGAAAGTAAGAGTGATCTGGATAGAAGATCTAACCAGCTATAACATTCCTTTAAGTTGAAGCCTAATCCAGAGCAATTCTATGAAGGCTAAGGGAGATGAGGAAGCTTCAGGAGACAAATTTTAAGCTAGAAGAGGTCGGTCCATGAGGGTTAAGAAAAGAAACCATATCTATGACATAAAAGTACAAGGTGAAGCAGCAAGTGCTGATGTAGAAGCTACAGCAAGTTATCCAGAAGATCTGGCTGAGGTCGTTGATTTTCTTTTCTTTTCTTTCTTTCTTTTTTTTTTTTTTTGCAGTGACACGATCTCTGTTCCCTGCAACCTTAACTTCCCAACAACCTCAAGTGATTGTCCTGCCTCAGCTTCCCAAGTAGCTGGGATTACAGGTGTCCACCACCATGACTGGCTAATTTTTGTATTTTTAGTGGAGACAGGGTTTCACCATGCTGACTAGGTTGGTCTCAGACTCCTGACCTCAAGTGATCCTCCTGCCTTGACCTCCCAAAGTGCTGGGATTACAGGTGTGAGCTACCATGCCCAGCCTCTTTTTTTTTTTTTTTTTTTTTTTTTTTTATAAAAAATAGGGACAGAGTCTCACTGTGTTGCCTAGGTTGGCAATCATGGCTCACTGCAACCTTGACCTCCCAGGCTCAAGCCATCCTCCTGCTTCAACCTTCCAAGTAACTAGTACTACACATGTGCGCCACCATGCTCAGCTAATTAAAAGGAATTTTGTGAGGAGATGGGGTCTCACTATGTTGCCCGGGCTGGTTTAGAATGCCCAAGCTCAAGTGGTTCTCTCACTTTGGCCTCCCAAAGTTCTGGGATTACAGGTGTGTGCCATTGTGCCTAGCCAGAAAGTGGTTTCTTGAGATGGAATCTACTCCTGATGAAGATACTGTGAACATGGTAGAAATGACAACAAAGGATTTAGGATACAACATAAACTTAGTTGATAAAGAAGCAGCAGGGTTTGAGAGGACTGAGTCCAATTTTGGAAGATATTCTACTATGGGTAAAATGCTATCAAATAGTACTGCATACTACAGATAAATCTTTCATGAAAGGAAGTGTCAATTCATGTGGCAAATGCTATATAGTCTTATTTTAAGAAATTATCACAGCTGGCATGGTGGCATACGGCTGTAATCCCAACTACTTGGGAGGCTGAGGCAGGAGAATCGCTTGAACCCGGGAGGCAGAGGTTGCAGGAAGCCAAGATCATACCACTGCACTCCAGCCTGGGCAACAGAGTGAGACTCTGTCACCAAAAAAACAAACAAACAAAAAACTGCTGAGCACAGTGGCTCATGCCTCTAATCCTAGCACTTTGGGAGGCTGAGGCAGACAGATTACTTGAGGTCAGGAGTTCAAGACCAGCCTGGCCAACATGGGGAAACCCCATCTCTACTAAAAATACAAAAATTACCTGGGCATGGTGGGGCATGCCTGTAATCTCAGCTACTCGGGAGGCTGAGGCAGGAGAATTGCTTGAACCCAGGAGGTGGAGGTTGCAGTGAGACGAGATTATGCCACTGCACTCCAGGCTGGGCAACAAGAGGGAGACTCCATCTCAGAAAAAAAAAAAAAAAGAAATTGTCACAGCCACCCCACCCCTTAGCAAATACCACCCTGATTAGTCAGCAACCATCAACATGGAGCCTCCACCAGCATAAAGATTACGACTTGCTGAAGGCTCAGATGATTGTTAGCCTTTTTTTTTTTTTAGGCATAAAGTATTTTGGGGCCAGATACAGTGGCTCACACCTGTAAGCACTTTGAGAGGCCGAGGTGGGCAGATCACTTGAGCTCGGGAGTTTGAGACCAGCTTGGGCAACATGGCAAAACACCATCTCAGGCTGGGAGTGGTGGCTCATGCCTGTAATCCCAGCACTTTGGGAGGCTGAGGTGGGTGGATCACTTGAGGTCAGGCGTTTAAGACCAGCCTGGCCAACATGGCAAAACACCGTCTCTACTAAAAATGCAAATATTAGCCAGATGTGGTGGCACGTGCCTGTAATCCCAGCTACTCAGGAGGCTGAGGCAGGAGAATTGCTTGAACCTGGGAGGTGGAGGTTGCAGTGAGCTAAGATTGTGCCACTGTACTTCAGCCTGGGCGACAGAGTGAGACTCTGTCTCAAAAAAAAAAACCTCTACAAAAAATATCAAAATTAGCCTAGTGTGGTGGTGCACACCTGTGATCCCAGCTGCTTGGGAGGCTGAGGTGGGAGGATCACTTGAGTCCAGAAGGTGGAGGCTGCAGTGAGCCAAGATCAAACCACTGCACTCCAGTCTGGGTAACAGAGCTAGACCCTTTCTCAACAACAACAACAACAATGACCAAAAGAAAGTATTTTAAAATTACGATAAGTACATTTTTTCTTTCCTTTTTTTTTTTTTTGAAATAGAATTTTGCTTTTGTTGCCCAGGCAGGAGTGCAGTGGCATGATCTTGGCTCACTGCAACCATTGCCTCCTGGGTTCAAGCGATTCCCCTGCCTCAGCCTCCCAAGTAGTTGGAATTACAGGCGCCCACCACCACACCTGGCTCATTTTTATATTTTTAGTATAGACGGGGTTTCACCATGTTGACCAGGCTGGTCTCGAACTCCTGACCTCAAGTGATCCATCTGCCTCAGCCTCCCAGAGTGCTGAGATTACAGGTGTGAGCTACTGTGCCCGGCCAGTAAGTACATTTTTAAAGACAGAATGCTGTTGTGTAATTAATAGACTATAGTATAGTGTAAACAGAAGTTTTCTATGTACTGGGAAACCAAAAAATTTGTGTGACTCACTTCATTGCAATATTCACTTTATTGTAATATTTGCTTTATTGTGGTGGTCTGGAACTGAACCTACAATATCTTTGAGGTATGTCTCTATACCATATTTTAAAGGTAGAGCTTAGTAAGATTTTGCTGACAGGTCAAATTCAGGCGTGAAAGAGTAGAGTCAAAGGTTATACCAAGATTTAACCATAGGGAAATGAAAGACTGGAATTGTTTACTTTGAAGAATGAGACTGAGGAAGAAGCAGGATTTAAGGGAAAGATCTGAGTCTCAGTTTGGACATGTTAAGCTTTATATGCATTTTAAATATTCAGGTGGAGCTGCTAATTAGGCAATTTGATACATGAGTTGTAGTTCAGGGGAGAGATCCAGGCTAGAAATAAAAATGTGAGATTTATCAGTACGTAGATGATATTTGAAGTCACAGGACTGAATGAAGCCACTCAGGGAGCGAGTACATACAAGAGAAAAGGGCAAGGAATGAGCATCATGAACTCCAATATTTAGAGGTCAGTATATGGGCAACCAGAAAGGGAGACTGAGGGGGAATTATTCAAATTAGATTAAGTGAAAAAAGCCAGGCACAGAAAGACAAATATTGCATGTTCTCTCTCATATACAGTGAGAGCTGTAAACTGTTGATCTCATAGAGGTAAAGAGTGGAATGATAGTTACCAGAGGCTGGGTGGGGGTAGGAGGATGCAGAGAGATTTGTTAACAGATACAAACATAAGGTTAGAGAGAAGGAATAAGTTCTAGAGTTTGGTAGAACAGTAGGGTGAATATAGTTAACACCAATGTACTGTATATTTCAAAATAGCTAGAAGAGAAGATTTGAAATGTTATTGACAAAAGTAAATGATAAATATTTGAGGTGATGCATATCCTAAATACCCTGATTTGATCATTACACATTGTATGCATGTATCAAAGTATGACATGTACCACACAAACATGTACAATTATTATGTATCAATAAAAAAGTAAAAAAAGTAATTAGCACAAACCTAAAAAACAAAATAGAAAGCAAACAAGGAGAGGGTAGATTCTAGCAGTCAAATGAAGGAGGCACTTCTAGGAAAAGGGAGTAATCAATTCAGTCATGTGCTGCTGAGAATTGACCCTGGGATTTAACAACATGGAGACCATTTGTGGTCTTGACAAAAGCAATTCCAATAGGATACTGGGTCACAGCCAGATTGGGAAATCTAAATGAGACTTAGAGGAAAGGAAGTGGACGCAGTGAGATTAGATAAGACTTTTGAGGACTTTTCAGTAAAGGGGAGCAGGAAATAGGATTGAAATTGGAAGGGTATGTGGAGTCACGGGAGGGTGATTTTTAAAATGGAAGAAATAGTAACACTTGTGTGTGTGTGTGTGTGTGTGTGTGTGTGTGTGTTTGTGTGCTTATAGGAATGACCTAGTACAGGATTTCTCAGTTTGGGACTGACATTTTAGGGAGAATAATTCTTTGTTATGAAGGGCCATCCTTTGCATTGCAAGATGTTTAGAAAGATTCCTAGCATTCTGTCCACTAGAGGCCAGTAGCGCGCCCTGCCTCTTTCCTGGGTTGTGATAACCACAAGTCTCCAGACATTGCCAAATGTCTCTTGTGGAAGGAGAATGGCAAAATTATTCCTGATCTTGTTAAAAAAAAAAAAAAAAAAAGGCAAATAAAATAAAATATTGGTGATGCAGAATATAGAATGGAAGAATTGCTGGGGAAAATTTCTTTGAGTTGATGGAAAAGGATGGAATCTACTGCATAATAAGAAGAATGAGTCTACTAGATCACAGACTACATCCACATTAACAGAGAAAGCAGAGGTGTGAGCACTGATGTAGCTAGGGGCTAGATGGGGTGGTGGGAACATATGGAAGTTCTCCTCTAGTTGCCTTTGTTTTCTCAGTAAAATAAGCAAAGTAAGCAGCTGGAAAACAAGCACTGAAAAGGAGGTAAATCACCATAGCATTTGCAGGAAAAAACAAAAAAATCAAAAGGAGGTATTTAAGTTTTAGGAGACAGGAGATCTGAAGAAGGTCATCTCAGAGAATGAGACATAAAATGGACTGGAGAAATACATTGTAATTGCTAAGCAGCTTTACTATTCAGCAGTAAAGACCCATTGAGAGTAGAATAAGACTAATTAACGTTGGTATATATTTTTCTCCAGTCCTACTCCAGATATTGGTCCAGGTACTGAGTAAGGACAGAGTTGGATATAAGCAGGACTGCAGATTTGCCAAGAGAGTACCATGAAGTGAAGGGAGCAAGGGAGTTCAGGGGATATGCAAGGGAGTGATTATAATGATTGACCATGATATTTAAGCAGGGTACAGAAGAACTAAGAACAAGAAGGGGATGGAAGATTGTGAAAAGAAATGTGGTAGGATCATCAGAGGAATATAGGTCCCTGTGGGATTGAAAGATTGTTGGAGTTGATATTAAATAATGTGAGCTGGAAATATAGAAAGTCAGAGGGTGGGATCCTTGAAATTGAAATTATGGAGAGACACATTTATTGATAGGGCCAAGGTCTAGGGTATGAACATGGCAGTGAGTTTCAGGGCAGGGTCACAAAAGCAGATGCACAGAGACATAAGGTATCCAATTCTGGGGGCTGAGGAGTGACAGCAAGACCTTACTGCAGTAACTAACATCAAAGTTCACTAACTTCCACTCTACCTTAAGTGATCAGCCAAACTATTTATGGGAACATCATCCCCCTTGCTAGTGACTGATTTAAGGATGGCGGAGTGGACAAGGGAAAGTATTGTGGGGAGCTTCTGGAAAATATTTCCTTATTCTACAGGGAGAGGAAGTTCCTCTTCTTCCTCTGGATTTTGTGATGCTTGAAACCTCTGTAGCCATCCTGTTACCAGCCTGAAGATGAAGCTAACGGTGAAGATGGCAGATAAAGGGAAAATACGTGGGCCTTTTTTCTTTTCTTTCTTTCTTTTTTTTTTTTTGAGACTGGGTTGTCCACGCTGTGATGGATGCTGTGGCTCCATCACAACTCATTGTAGCCTCAAACTCCAGGGCTCAAGCTATCCTTCCACCTCAGCTGCCTGAGTAACTGGGACTTGGGGTATGTGCCACCACACTCTATTAATAATAATAATAAAAATATAGAGAGACCTGGTCTTGCCATGTTGCCCAGGTTGGTGACCTCCTGGCCCCAAGTGATTCTCCTGCCTCGGCCTCCCAAAGTGCTGGGATTATAGGCATCAGCCACCATGCTTGGCAGACAGGGATAGTATTTCATCCTAAAGAAAATAGAGAGCCAAGGGAAGGGTTTTGGCAGGCTAAACAAACAAAGGGTTTGTTTAGGTTTTGAGGATAAGCATTTTCAAAAGGGAAATTCTTTTCTCTGACTTTTCCTGTAAGTAAAATTCCTATTGATTTCAAAATCTACTCATTAATTCAGTAACTATTTACTAAGCACTTACCATGTTCCAGTGAAAGTTATAGAAACTTAGGATACAGTGATGAACAAAACAGACAAACATTCCTGAAAAGATCCATGGATCTTTTGTCCTATTCAAGCCAGATAGTACCTTCTCCAAGATGTCTGCCTGAAATCTCTCAATCATACTTGCTGTTTCCTTCTACTTTTATGGCACATTGTACTACGTTAATGACATTTATCATAGTCTGCTTCAAGTTGGAGCCATGCTTCAGATGTTAAATGTCTCCCTCACTACACCAAGGGGTTCTTGAGTTTAGTGTCTACGTTATCAAACTGTCTCCCAAGAACAGAATTGGTTTGGAGAAAGTAGCAGTGGATCTTGGTTGAATGAACAAATTATTCTGTCTACAGCCGGAAGGCATTAGTCCTACATGGTGGAACTTTTATTGCAGCTGCTGCCAGGCATTCATTTGGAGGAATTGGGAGCCAATCTGTCATGGGCTTAGGTGATCTGGGAGCTGTATAGAAATGACATTCCCAATGAGTGATTATCACTGATAAGTGATAACAAAGTTCGTTTGTATGACTATGGGCACAATAGGAAATGAAGGTCTGGATAATTCTATTATGAAATTCAAATAGCTGTCCAGTTTAATGAATGTAAATGGCTCTTTGATGAAGAAGTGGAATGATGCCAATGAAAATGGTGACTGCAAGTATGAAAATTTTTTGTTGGTTTAAACTTCTAAGACTGAATAACTTGGTCTTATATTAGTTTGAATATTTCACAAATTATTGAAATTTAGAGGCAAGATCTCTGATTTTTTTTAAAAAAGAATTACTGTAAAAACCCAAAGCAGTTATTTCTGCTGGATGTCAAATGATTGCTGTTTTGTTGCTACACAACCAACAGAGGGAGCCCTTGCCATAGAACCTAATAACTTCCTTACAGAGTTTGTACATTGGTAGAAAGCCAATGGAAGAACAGAAGACATAAAAAGAATAGAGGAGTTAAGATATTAAACAATTTGGTTTTAAACTGTATGGTGAATCTGGAATCGCTTTTATGAAACTGGGTTTGGGGGATTACAGATATTTCAAAAGAGTGTATATGTGTATTGGATTTTTAAAAAGCTCTTTACATACTGCTATAGTGATCATTTATCTTTAAAGCACACAATTACATTACTCTTCTGCTTAAAACTCTTCAGTGGTGTCTTCATCACTCGTATGACAAATCCAACCTTATGGGGTTGTAAAGATTAAAGCAGTTAATATATAACATAGTCCCTGGCGCATAGCTAAATTCTCAGTAAATTCTTAGCTATTATTTTTCACTACTGTGTCTTTTATTGCACTGATCCTTCAGACTCGATGCTTTCCAAATGGCCCCATTCCTACTCTGGCTTTAATCTGCTTAACTCCCTTCTTGTCCTAGAGGTTTCAGGACCTCAGAAATCTTGCCTCACTTACAGTGCAGGAGCTCTTTTGGTACATATCATATTGTAATGATTTGCTCACATGTCTCTCCTACTTGAGAGCAGAAGTCATATCTTGTAAGCTGTTCTGTCTCCAGGGCCTAGTAATAGAGCAACCAACTGTCCAGGTTTTCTTGGGATTATTCCAGTTTTTTTTTTTTTTGAGACGGGGTCTTGCTATGTTGCACAGGGCTGGGCTCAAGCAGTCCTTCTGCCTTAGCCTCCCAAGTAGCTGGGATTATGGGCACACACCACTAGACCCCAGGCTATTTTTGGTTTTTTAGTTTTGTTTTTTGGAAAAAAGGCACACATAATTATTAATTTTTTTTTTTTTGTAGAAACGAGGTCTTGCTATGTTGCCCAGGCTTGTCTTGAATTCAGCTCAAGGGATCCACCTGCCTTGACCTCCCAAAGTGCTGGGGTTACATGCATTAGCCACTGCGCCCAGCTCATGCAAATTTATTAACATGTACACGGGGAGAACCATAGAGTGATTACCCTGACTGTTCTAGTTTTAGCATTGAAAATCCTACGTCCCTGGAACCCCTCAGTTTCAGGCAAACTAGGACAACTGGTCACCCTACCATAGATTCTGATACATAATAAAAGTTCAATCAATAAATTTGTTTACCTAAGCAAATTATCTTTGATGAGTCAGTTTTGCTTCCTGGGCTTAAGTCTGTCCAATTATAACCAAAAATTTTAAACAAGATAATATCTAAGGGCTATTTCAACTCTGATATTTTATTTTATTTATTAACTATTATTATTATTATTTCTTAGGGAGATATTCTCACTCTGTCACCCAGGCTGGAGTGCAGAGCTGTGATTATAGCTCACTGCAACTTCAGTCTCCTAGGCTCGAGTGATCCTCCCGCTTCAGCCTCCTGAGTAGCTAGGACTATATGTGCAGTAACACCACATTTGGCTAATTTTTTTTAAATTTATTTTTTATATTTTGAGACAAAGTCTTGCTCTGTCGCCTAGGTTGTGGTGCAAGTGGCATGAGCTCAGCTCACTGCAACCCTGCCTCCTGGGTTTAAGCAATTCTCCTGCCTCAGGCCCCTGAGTAGCTAGGATTATAGGCACCCACCACCACACTGCCTGGCTTGCTTTTGTATTTTTGGTACAGAAGGAGTTTCACCATGTTGGCCAGGCTAGTCTCAAACTCCTGACCTCAGGTGATCCACCTACCTTGGCCTTTCAAAGTGCTGGGATTACAAGCATGAGCCACCGCACCCAGCTCCCCCCATTTTTTTAAAGATAAGATCTCACTCTGTCACCCAGCTGGAGTTCAGTGGCAGGATCATAGCTCACTTCAGCCTTAAACTCCTGGCCTCAAGCTATCCTCCTGCCTTGGCCTCCCAAAGTGCTGGGGTTACAGGCATGAACCATCACACCTGGCCTTTTAATTATTTTTAGAGATGGGGTCTTGCTCCATTGCCTAGGCTGGTCTTGAACTCCTAGGCTCAAGCAATCTTCCTGCCTTGGCCTCTCAAAGTGCTGGATTACAGGTATGAGCCACCACATCCAGTCCAACTCTGATGTTTTATAACTGAATGTCACATTTATTGCCTGCTTACACTCATCATTTTACTGTATACTCAGGAAATCTTAAATAGTCACCATTCTAATTTTTTTAAAAAGCACTGCTGAAAATAGTCATGATAAATAAGTAAAAAGTAAGATATAAATCTTATATATGGCATAAACCCAATTTTGTAAATATGTATATTTTTATGCTTAAGAGAAGAAAAGTGAATGCAATTGTGAACTTTTCAATTATGGAGCGTTTTTCCCACTTTCTGCATTTTGAAAACTCTCTACAATGATTGTATGATTTTATAGGCAGCCAGCAAGAGCTACAAAACACTAATCTTTATGCTAATGTGGCAGTGGGTATACTTCATTTATTTATTTATTTTTTTGAGACAGAGTCTCACTTTGTCGCCCAGGCTGGAGTGCAGTGGTGGGATCTTGGCTCACTACAACCTCTGCCTACCAAGTTCAAGTGATTCTTGTGCCTCAGCCTCCCAAGTAGCTGGGATTACAGGCACACACCACCATGCCTGGCTAATTTTTGTATTTGTCTTTTAACTAATTAATTCATTTATTTATTTTGAGACAGAGTCTCACTCTGTTGCCTAGGCAAGAATGCAGTGGCATGATCTAACCTCCCTGCAACCTCCACCTCCCGGGTTCAAGCGATTCTCCTGCCTCAGCCTCCCGAGTATCTGGGATTACAGGCACGCACTACCACACCAGGCTAATGTTTTTATATTTTTGGTACAGATGAGGTTTCACCATGTTGGCCAGGCTGGTCTTGAACTCCAAACCTCAAGTGATCCATCTGCCTCTGCCTCCCAAAGTGCTGAGATTACAGGCGTTAACCACCATGCCTAGCCTTATTTTATTTTATTTTTTTTTGTGATAGAGTCTTGCTCTGTCACCCAGGCTGGAGTGCAGTGGTGCCATCTCAGCTCACTGCAACCTCCACCTCCTAGGTTCAAGCGATTCACCTGCCTCAGCCTCTTGAGTAGACTACAGGCATTCACCACCATGCCTGGCTGATTTTTGTATTTTTAGTAGAGAGGGGTTTTTGCCATGTTGGCCAGGCTGGTCTCGAACTCCTGACCTCAAGCAATCTGTCCATCTCGGCCTCCCAAAGTGCTGGGATTACAGGTGTGAGCCACCATGCCCGTCTGGCAGTGGTTATACTTTAACAATTATTTTTCAGAAAATTATTATCTTTGCATGAAGTTGTTAACAAGAGCTAAGTAACCTGGCTGGGTGCTGTGGCTCACGCTTGTAATCTCAATGCTTTGGGAGGTCAGAGTAGGAGGATTGCTTAAACCCAGAAGTTTGAGACCAGCTTGGGCAAAATAGTGAGACCCTGTCTGAAAAAAAAAAAAAGAGAGAAAGAAAAAATAAGTTAAGTAACTGACTGTATGTTTCCTTCAGTACAATGGTATTCAAACTTTAACATAGGTCTGGAAGGGCCTGAAATTCTGCATTTCCAACAAACTTCCAGATGATGATGGTGCTTCTGGTCTGAGGAACACATTTTGAGTAGGAGGCTTTAGGGTGTATGAATTCTAATCCACATTTGACTATTAATGGCAAAAATGTTTTAAACTCCATGCTGTATACAATGTTAATTATAAAAATTTTAACCATCTCCTTCCTTTGGCAGTGCTTTCCAAACTAACACACCGGGTAAATATAGGCAGCTTCTCTTAACTTTCTGAGAGCTGGTGGAGGACATATGGGAAACTTTGTAAAATCCTTGAGGCATAGTGGTTGGGAATTCCTGCCTTACAGTTTATAGTTGTCTTTTGTAAACAGGACGTCAAATGCATCAAAACCTCTCAGACCAACCAAAATATCAGGATACTAATGTAGCACTGATAGATGCTATGTTACTCAAAATATTTATTCACACAAATATTGCCCATGACCAACCACATTCATTTCACAACTGACTAATGGGTCACTGCCTTTAAAAACATGGTCTAGACAATGCTGCTCAAAGTCAAATCTATAGGTATCATTAATTCTAAGTCAAATCAAACAGACTTCTTTTTTTTTTGGAGACTTGAGTTTCTCTCTTGTTGCCCAGGCTGGAATGCAATGGTGCCATCTCGGCTCACTGCAACCTCCGCCTCCCGGGTTCAAGCAATTCTCCTGCCTCAGCCTCCTGAGTAGCTGAGATCACAGACATGTACCATCATGCCTGGCTAATTTTTGGTACATTTAGCAGAGATGAGGTTTCTCCATGTTGGCCAAGCAGGTTTCGAACTCCTGACCTCAGGTGATCTGCCCGCCTTGGCTTCCCAAACTGCTGGGATTATAGACATGGGCTGCTGTGCCTGGCCTCAAACAGATTTTTAAACTTGCAGAATTTTTTAAGTGGAAACTTGTGGATAAATTTTCTAGCAATAAGGTATTGATTAAAATTCTTTTTGTATTTTTATTTAAAAAAATAGAGACAGGGTCTCACTATGTTGGCCAGGTTGGTCTTGAACTCCTGGCCTCAAACAGTTCTCCCACCTCAGCCTCCTGAAGTGCTAGGATTACAGGCATGAGCCACCATGTCTGGGCATGGTGTTGATATTTATTGAATATCTGTTATATTTCAGTAATTATGATAACTATCTATATCATTTATCTTATTTAATCCTCATACCGAAGCTGCAAGGTAAGCACTTTTAACTGCATTTTTCTTATTTGGAAATTTAACCTTGGGGAAGATTAAGTAATGTGCCCAATGTTACAGGTTGAGTAAGTGGCAGAGGTGAAATTCAAACTCCAAATGCCTGGCCTTAAATGGTGCTGACCCTTCCCTACCTTCACCATCATCACATAGACGTTTTGTGAAAGCTTAGCAACCCTCCAATTTGGAATTCATTCAGACAACCTCTGGTTTTCCCAGTTAAATCCTATCACCTCTAAATATCAATTCCAATTTTTTCTTTTATTATTATTATCTCTTCTTTTTTCTCAGCCTTAGAAGGAGAAGATTAAAATTCCAAATTTAGGCCAGGCGAAGTGAGGTGACACACACCTGTAGTCCCAGCTTCTTGGGGCTGAGGTAGGAGGAGCACTTCAGCCCAGGAGTTGGGCTGCAGTGAGCCAAGATTGCACCACTACACTCCAGCCCAGGTGATAGAGCAATACTCTATCTCAAAAAAGAAAAAAAATCCAAATTTGTGAGAGAAAAATAATTTAACTTAACTTGGAGCAGGTGTAAACCCCCATCCATTCTGCTATAGTCAAAACAGTGTCATCACCTAGTGTGGTTATGGCCACCAAGACCCTACTGCATGGGTTGTTGCTGGGGAGTGATTTCAAAGAAGGAGGCTAGGACAGGGCAGTCACACAAACATATTTACTATACCCATATTGCGCCTCAGTTGAGAAGGGGGATTTTCTGTCTCCCTCTCCAGGAGGTCCTCACTGTAGCAACATACTAGGAGAAACTAGATGAGAGCAACCTGCTCTGTCTCCCAATCCCCTAACAAATGCCTCCCTTCCCGTTCCCCAAATCTGCAGAAGGGATAGTCCTGGAAGTTCTCACTGGAGGCAATGGAGAATGCCAAAATGAAAGGAGCATATGTTTTAGTTTTTGTGACTGAGGACAGTGACAGACTCTTTGGGTCAATAAAGATCTTAGAAGATCCAACAGTAGCCGATTCCTCTCTGTATTCCAGGAATACTGTAGTCCCTTATTCCCTAGGTCCCAGCAGCTGGCTTTTGCTTCAGGCTCTGAAAACCTGGCATTATTTATTACATTATTCAAACTTTTCATGCAAGTTGCTATTTTAAACCTTTGAAAAATAAAAAAAGTGCAAAATTTCTTCCTAAAAGTTGTTGAATAAAGAAAAAAGCCTCATTCACCTTCTTAAAAGTATTCAAAATAGAAGAATTGATGTGGTAGTTCTTTATACATCTTCCTTTATCTTTTAATGTGGCATATACTCTGATGAGGAGCCACAATGAAAGTTTCAATTATGCCCAAGAACTTAAAACTAAATGAATCAAAAGGTGTAAAAGCATATGGAGATTAAAAATGCTTTAATCCCCTTTCAGATAAATCAAGAGTACTTCATCTAATTCCTCTGTTTTTTTTCCCACCCACGAGGAGACTGAGCCTGTGTCTTTTGATTAAAGAACACTTTGAGTTGAAGTGCCTTTAAAAGAATATTTTTAGTATTTTGCTTTCTGTTATTTGCAAATATTATTAAAAGTTTAAAAATACTGTTCCTCATTAACATGAAAAAAAGATTGAATTTTTTTTTTTTTAAAGTAGAGACAGGGTCTTGCTATGTTGCCCAGGCTGGTCTCAAACTTCTGGGCTCAAGTGATCCTCCCACTTCAGCCTCCTGGGTACCTGGGACTACAGGTGTGAGCTACTGTGCCTGGCTTTTTCATTCCTTTTTTTTTTTTTTTTTTTTTTTTGCAACAGAGTCTTGCCCTGTTGCCCAAGCTGGAGTGCAGTGGCACAATCTTGGCTTACTGCAGCCTCTGCCTCCTAAGTTCAAGCAATTCTCCCACCTCAGCCTCCTGAGTAACTATAGTCATATACCACCACACCTGGCTAATTTTTGCATTTTTAGTGGAGATGAGGTTTCGCCATGTTGGCCAGGCTGGTCTCGAACTTCTGACCTCAGGTGATCCACTCACCTCAGCCTCCCAAAGTGCTGGGATTACAGGTGTGAGCCACCGCGCCTGGCCCTATTTCATTATTTTGTATGAATGAATAGTATTCCATTATGTATTTATTCGTGATGGTTTTTGTTTTTGAGAGTCTTGCTCTGTCGCCCAGGCTGGAGTATAGTGGCACGATCTCGGCTCACTGCAACCTCCGCCTCCCGGATTCAAGCCATTCTTCTGCCTCAGCCTCCCCAGTAGCTGGGATTACAGATGCCTGCCACCATGCCCAGCTAATTTTTTTTTTTTAGCATTTTTAGTAGAGACATGGTTTCACCATGTTGGCCAGGCTGGTCTCAAACTCCTGACCTCAGGTGATCCACCCACCTCGGCCTCCCAAAGTGCTGGTGTTACAGAGGTGAGCCACTGCACCCGGCCCATGATGGATATATTTAGATTGGACATTCCGTATCTTAGCTATTGTGAATAGTGCTGGAATAAACATGTGGGTGCAAGTATCTCTGTAACGTACTGATTTCCTTTCCTTTGATTAAATACCTGGTAGTGGGCTTGCTGGGTCATATGGTAGCTCTATTTCTGTTTTTTTGAGAAATCTCCGTAATTTTTTCCCAAAATGGCTATACTAATTTACATTCCCACCAACAGTGTATAGGTATTTTCATTTCTCAGTGTCCTTACCAGCATCTGTTATTTTTTGTCTTTTTGATAATAGTCATTCTAACTAGGGTAAGATAATGTCTCATTATGATTTTGATTTGAATTTCTCTGATGATCAGTGGTGTTGAGCCTTTTTTCGTATACCTGTTTGCCATTTATACATCCTCCTTGGAGCAATATCTATTCAGATCCTTTGCCTACTTTTTAATGGAATTATTTATGGGGTTTATTTGTTTGTTTTTACTGTTGAGTTGTTTGGGTTCCTTGCATATTCTGGATATTAATAGTTTTGAAACTGTTTTCCCCTATTCAACAGTTTATCTGCTCACCCTGTTGATTGTTTCCTTTGCTATGCATAAGGTTTCTAGTTTAATATAGTCCCGTTTGTCTATTTTTGTTTTTGTTGTTTGTGCTTTTGGGATCTTAGCCATAAAATCTTTGCCTAGAACAATGTCCTGCAGCGGGAAGCAAACATTTAAGGGCCTCAGCAAACTGAAAGCTGGCTCTATGAAAAGAGATAGTGAAAGAAATCCTGGTAACATCGTTTTAGGGAAAAGAAGCAAAGGCACAAATAAATAATATAAGAATTAAAAATGAACAACAAATACCTGTATAGTAGAGATGAAAAATCTTTTTTGAGATGGAGTCTCACTTTTGTTGCCCAGGCTGGAGTGCAGTGGTGTGATCTTGGCTCACTGCAACCTCTGCCTCCCGGGTTCAAGCGATTCTCCTGCCTCAGCCTCCCGAGTAGCTGGGATCACAGGCACCCGTCACCATGCCTGGCTAATTTTTGTAGTTTCAGTAGAGATGGGGTTTCACCATGTTAGCCAGACTGGTCTTGAACTCCTGACCTCAGGTGATCTGCCCACCTTGGCCTACCAAAATATTGGGATTACCGGCATGAGCCACTAGGCCCACTTGAGATGAAAAATCTTAAGTGAGTAACTATAACCTTATGCCAGTAAATTTGAAAGCTTACATGAAAAAGGGTAATTACTTAGAAAAGTATAAATCAACAGGATTAATTCAAGAAGAGATTGGAAACCTGGCTAATACCATATGGATAACAAATTGAACTGAGCTGAGTTCAGTGGCTCACGCCTATAATCCCAGCACTTTGGGAGGCTGAGACCAGTTTGGTCAACATAGCAAGACCCATCTGTATAAAAAAAAAATTATTCAGGCATGGTGGTGTGAATCTGTAGTCCCAATACGCAGGAGGCTGAGGTGAGAGTATCACTTGAGTGCAGGAGGTCAAGGCTGCAGTGAGCCACAATCACGTGACTGCACTCCATCCTGGGTGAAAGAGTGAGATCCTGTCTTAAAAAAAAAAAAAAAAAAGAATCAAGCTTGTTGCTGTGGCTCACATCTCTAATCTCAGCTACTTGGGAAACTGAGGTGAGAGGATTGATTGTGCCTAGGAGTTTGAGACCAGCTTGAGCAACATAAGCAAGACCCCATCTCAAAACAAAACAAAACAAAACAAACAAAACAAAACAAAAAAACAAAAAAAGACAAACAAACAAAAGCATCAGTAATTTAAAAGTTTACTCACAAAAATGTATCAGGTCAGTTTTAGCACATCTTCTAAGGTACAGATAACCTTGCTATTCCTGAGAAATTGAGAGGACTCCTTAACTAATTTTATGAAGCTACTACGTGCTGGTTATTTACTTATCAGAACATTAAAGTGGTTGAAAAATACTGAAAAGTAGGTGTTTCAAAACTCACATTATTTCACATTATTTCAGGTTTAAATATTTTGTGTATACACAGACCAGAGTTTAGTATAACTTTACTTTTTGGGGTTTCTGTTTTGTTTGTTTGTTTGTTTGTTTTTGTTTTTTTGAGATGGAGTCTCACTCTATTGCCCAGGCTGGAGTGCAGTGGTGTGGTCTCGGCTCACTGCAACCTCTGCTTCCTGCGTTCAAGCAATTCTCTTACCTCAGTCTCCTGAGTAGCTGGGATTACAGGCGCCCGCCACCACGCCCGGCTAATTTTTGTATTTTCAGTAGAGACGGGGTTTCGCTACGTTGACCAGGCTGGTCTTGAACTCCTGATCTCAGGTGATCCAACCACCTCGGTCTCCCAAAGTGCTGGGATTACAGGCATGAGCCACTGCCCCAGTCCTGTGTTTTTGTTTTCTTGAGATGGGGTCTTGCTCTTTGCCCAGACTGGAGTGCAGTGGCATGATCATGGCTCACTGCAGCCTCAACCTCCTGGGCTCAAGCTATCCTTCCACTTTGGCTTCCTGAGTAGCTGGGACTAAAGGTGTGTACCACCAGCTAATTTTTTTCTATTTTTTTGTAGAGACATGGTCTCATTATGCTGCCCAGGGTGACTTCAATCTCCTGGGCTCAAGCGATCCTCCTGTTTCAGCCTCCCAAAGTGCTTGGATTACAGGTGTGAGCTACCATGCCTGGCCTACTTTTCTGGTTTTAATTGAAACAAATTCATTAGTATTTTAAAAATATTTTAATATTTAAAATACTCATGATTTACTTATGAAAAAAATTAACCACTAAAAATACATGAAAACATGTATATTTTCCCCTTTATCTTAGATTTCAACATGGCTCATGATGGCATTGCTAAAGCCTAACTCTATAGTTTAAATAACTGGGCTATAGCTTTGACTGAGATGGATACTTTTACATATTCAGCCTATTTTCCACCTTTTCTCTTCTCTGACTCTCTTCAGAGTCAGTAACATTTCAGAATATATTACACAGGTAACTTAGTTTGCTATCTTGTGTCAGTATCACTAACAACTTACATTAAAACTGAGTCTCAACCCTAATGTTCATCAGCTGATGAATGGATAAGCAGAATTTGGTATGTTTGTACAATGGAATATTCATTCAGCAATAAAAAGGAATGAAGTCCTGATACATGCTGTAACATGGACAAACCTTGAAAACAACCTAAGTGAAGAAAGTCAGCCCCAGAAGACCACATATTGTGTAATTCCATATATATGGGATATCCAGAATACGTAAATCTAGAGAGACAGAAAGTACATTAGTGGTTGTCTGGGACTGATGGTTGCAGAGACTAGGGGAGAAATGGGGAGTGATTTCTAATGGGTATAAGATTTCTTTTTGTAGTGATGAAAATGTTCTAAAGCTGTTCATGGTGATAGTTGCTATCAGTATGGACTCATTTTTTTTGCTGTTTTTTTGAGTCAGGGTCTCACTCTGTCACCCAGGCTGGAGCACAGTGGCTCAGTCATAGCTCACTGTAGCCTTGAACTCCCGGACTCAAGTGATCCTCCTGCCTCAGCCTCCCAAAGTGTTAGGATTACATGCATGAGCCACCACATTTGACTGGATTATTTTTTATTCAATATATTATAATCTGTTACATTACATATAACATATATAGTCATCATTCATTTTAATTTCAAATATTCCCTAATTTGACCAGGGAAGCCCCGTCAAGCTGGTTTAGATGTCCTCTTGGCATGGTGTCATCAATTTATAAGCACTGCTTTACTTTAGGTACAAGAAAATGTTCCAGAATCTCTTCATATTTTCTTTGCCCTGGCCCTGAAATCAGCCATTTTTCCAAGGAGTGTTGTTCCTTTGAGTGGGGAATAGTTTTTAGACACCAAGATCTGGGCATTAACTGTGTTCATTGCTACTGGGATGAGTTGTCAATATAAATATATATAGTATGAATATATGATGTTAGAGGTATCAGTCTAAATTAACACACACACTATGCATATACATACATACATAATTATACCTCTAATTCCAATTCTGTACCACACTACAGGGTTCTTTTTCCCCTTCTGGGGTTCTACTCTACATGTAGGCCAGCTAAGGCCCTTCTAAGGAAGTGATATTTGAGATGAAATCTGAAGAATATTTAAGAGTCAGCCATGCCCAAATTTGGAAATAGACCCTTACAGTCAGAAGGAAGAAATACAAAAACTTAAGACAGAATTAAGTGTGGTATGTTCAAGAAACGTAACAGCTGGCTGGGTGTGGTGGCTCATGCCTGTAATCCCAGCACTTTGAGAGGCCGAGGTGGGAGGATCACCTGAGGTCAGGAGTTTGAGACCAGTCTGATCAACATGGAGAAACCCCCGTCTCACTAAAAATGCAAAATTAGCCAGGTGTAGTGACACATGCCTGTAATCCTAGCTACTGGGGAGGCTGAGGCAGGAGAATCGCTTGAACCCGGGAGGCGGAGGTTGTGGTGACCTGAGATTGTGCCATTGGACTCCAGCCTGGGCAATAAGAGCAAAATTCTGTCTTAAAAACAAACAAACAAACAAAAAACCGTTAACAGCCAGTGAGGCTGGAATGTATTGAGTTACTGGGGAGAAGGGTTTGAAATGAAATTAGTGAGGCAGGAAAGACTTGCTGCATACAAAACTGTACAGGACATAATGAAGAATTTGAAATTTATTTACTTATTTATTTCGACAGATAGGGTCTTGCTCTGTCTCCCAGGCTAGAGTGCAGGGGCACAATCATAGCTTACTGCAGCCTTGACCCCTTAGGTTCAAGGGATCGCCTGCCTCAGCCTCCTGAGTAGCTGGGATTATAGGAGCAGGCAACCATACCCGACTAATTTTTTTATGTTTTGTATGGATGGGGTTTCACTATGTGGCTCAGGATGATCTTGAACTCCTGGCCTCAAGCAATCCCCCCACTTCAGCCTCCCAAAATTTTGGGATTGCAGGCGTGTTTAGTACAATAGGGAGGCATTGGAAGGTTTTGAGGAGATTGTGGTGACCTGATTTATGTTTCAAAAGATTAATTTGGCCATTGAATAGGGAATGAATTGTTGAAGAAAAAGCAGGGAGATACTTATAAGACTTACAGTAATCTAGGCAAGATAAAATAATGACTTGAATTAGGGTAACAGAGATGAGATAGAAGAGAACAAATCTGGGATATATTTTGGAGGTAGAGATGGTTGGACTAACTGAATTCTCAAATGAATTCTGAAAATTCAAATGAATTTTGAATTCGTATATCTACTATGTGCTATGAATTGTGCTAAATTCTGGGGATAGAAACATTAAAAAGATGCAAGCCTTACTTTTAAGGAGCTCATAAAACAGTAGAGGGGATAGATATGCAAATAATTACAATACTGTATGATGAACACAGAATTAAGTATAAGGTAAAATGCAGGTCCAAAAGAGGAAGGAATTTACTGCCTGAATGCAGGGAGAGTTACAGAAATCTTCACAAAGGAACAGAGAGCTGTCTTTTACAGGATAAAAAGGCAGAAAGTAAAATAGGTATAGGTGCATGAAACAGCTTGGTGAATTCCAAAAACCCTTAGGATGAATGAAACCTAGAATTTAAGAATGAGTTTAGTCTTAGGTGGAAGCAATTGAGGAGGTTTAAGTGAGAAATGGTAATATTAGATTTGCATTTATAAAATATCACTCTGACCTTATAAGGAAAACGATAGATTTGAAGAACACAAAACCAGAGGTAGGAGGAACTTCCACTTCCAGCCACCATGTAATAACAGGGACTATTCTACTTAATTAGAAACCCAGACAAAATTATGAAGCAATGTTTCTGGACATTGGGTAACAGACATTGCAGGACTATCAACCCTAAGATACGGGAAATAAATGAAGTGAACCCTTGCGTTCCCGACTTAACTGACTGGAGGAAGTTTCCACACTGCAGATAAGGAAAGAGGAATTTAAAGAGTCTGGTAGTCTTGTTGAGTGGAGGAGACAATCACTGGAGTTTGGGGAGGCTAAGGTAGCCAGTACTGGTGAGGCAGAGTGTCAAAGAGGAGGGAACTGCAAGAAGAAAGAGCTTTGGAGAGCTGCAGAGGATTCTCCCTGAATCTTTGGCTGAGTACTGATCTGTGCACATGTATGAGGAAATTATCTGAAGCTAAATATTGAAAAGCAGCAGGCCAAACAATTCCCATAGCTTACCCAGGGCTGGGAATATTCTGTGTGCAAAGCCGGAGTGGGAAGACAAAATAATATATAGGGGATCAGATAGAGTCTTCAGAAGGGGAACACCTTAGTAGTGGAGCTAAATTTTGCTTAGATTCAAGGCTGATCTGGACCCAATCTAATAATTTTTTTTTTCTCTGTTGCCCAGGCTGGAGTGCAGTGGCGGTATCTTGGCTCACTGCAACCTCCTCCTCTGGGGTTCAAGCGATTCTCCTGCCTCAACCTCCCGAGTGGCTGGGATTACAGGTGTGTGCTACCACACCTGACTAATTTTTGCATATTTAGTAGAGAAGGGGTTTTACCATGTTGGTCAGGCTGCTCTTGAGCTCCTGACCTCAAGTGATTCTTCCACCTTGGCCTCCCAAAGTGCTGGGATTACATGCGTGAGCTACCGCACCCAGCCCCGATCTAATAAATCTTAAAAGTAAGACTCAAAAGGATCACACTGATTCTATGTCCTTTACATGTGTGACAAAGTCCAACATTATTTAAATAATTTTAAAAAATCCACCAATGATGAATTTTTGTTGTTGTTGTTATAAGCAAATACACTCAACAATGTAAAAACCACATTGTCGGCCAGGCGCAGTGGCTCATGCCTGTAATCCAGCACTTTGGGAGGCTGAGGCATGTGGACCGCTTGAGGCCAGGAATTCAAGACCAGCCTGGCCAACATGGCAAAACCCCGTCTCTACTAAAAATACAAACATGAGCTGGGGGTGGTGGCCCACACCTGTAATCCCAGCTACTTGGGTAGCTGAGGCACAAGAACTACTTCAACCTGGGAGGCAGAGGTTGTAGTGAGCCAGCATGGCACCACTGTATTCCAGCCTGGGTGATAGAGTGAGACCCTGTCTCAAGAAAACAAAAAACCAAAATATTCCACAATGTCTAGTATCAAATAAGAAATTACCAGGCAAATGGAGAAGCAGAAAAATATGACCTTTAACCAGGAAAAAAATCAATCAAAAGAAACACAGAAATAACAGAGACGATGGTATTCGCAGACACAGATTTTAGAACAACTATCGCAAATACACTTCATAAGTCGGAGTAAGGTTGCGCTCAGAAATAAGCATATTTATATAAATGTATATCTATCTATCTATCTATCTATCTATCTATCTATCTACCAATCAATTATCTATCTATCTTAAAATGTAGGCCACAGGAACTGGCATTTTACTTGGTATAGGAATTTAATGAGAACCAAATCACAAAAATACCAGATCTCCTTTTGAGGCCATGGATAATCAGGCTGTTTAGACAATCACCACTTCCAGTGCCTGTTACGTGTTAAATTTAGGTAACTACCATTTAGATGCTAAAGCAAAAAGAGGAGATTCAAGTTTCTTAATGACACTGTTGGTCTTTTTCTTATACTATTGTTTTGGTTTTGTGATTTTGGTGAATAATTTAAGTTCAAAGTTACCTATGGCTTCTAAGGAAAAAAATAACATCATGAAAGGCAGAAATTATTTGAAACATATTCTCACATGTCCCCATTAGTTTTGTTTCTAGCAACATGTCTGTAGACCTAAGCTAACTTGACATTGCAATAATCCATTAGGCTTTAAGGATTTTTAGTGAGTTTTTTATATTTAAGTCTTTTTATAGAATTATTTGTAAAACTTTACCTAATTCTTGTTTTGCTTCCTCAGAAACTGTTTTATTACACCTGCCATCATCCTTTTTTTTTTTTTTTTTTTTTTTTTTTTTGAGACAGAGTCTCGCTCTGTTGCCCAGGCTGGAGTACAGTGGTGCGATCTCGGCTCACTGCAAGCTCTGCCTCCCGGGTTTACGCCATTCTCCTGCCTCAGCCTCCCGAGTAACTGGGACTACAGTCGCCCGCCACATCGCCCAGCTAGTTTTTTTGTATGTTTTAGTAGAGAAGGGGTTTCACCGTGTTAGCCAGGATGGTCTCGATCTCCTGACCTCGTGATCCGCCCATCTCGGCCTCCCAAAGTGCTGGGATTACAGGCTTGAGCCACCGCGCCCAGCCACACCTGCCATCCTTTACTGGGTTTTTCTTTTGATTTGCTGTTAACATTCTAGGAATGAGCATCATACTTCTATCTCTGCTTTAAGAGATTGATGCAGAACGTAAAGTAGAAGCAGTGAACACGGAAGTGGCTGTGGGATTCAGAGACGACATCCATGTGTCATTTTCTCTGTGTAATTGAAGGATTGACATTTCTCAGTAACTCCTTGGCAAAATATGTGTTTTCATAATGCTGAATTTGCCTCTTAGGGAAAAATGTTTCAAATACACTTGAAAGATACTTACTTTGAAATTAATTATAAAACATTCATATTTTTATCTTAGGACTGAATTCAAAGGGAAATGTTTTTTGCCTTTTAAAAAATTGTTACATTGACTCTCAGCTTTCTGTAGTTATGATTAAAGCAGCAGTGATGGGTGCTATTTCCTGGTTCTGCAATGTTTTACTTTGTCTACTAAGTGATTTACTTTCAAACCTCATTACAGATAATCTTACTAAAAGAGTTAACACGCACTCTGCTAAAAGGTGTTTTACTGTTTTCCATGAAGAGCATTGTATGAACAATGTTTTACGAAATGCTTTTTGTCCTGTAGATTGCCATATCTGTTATGTTGTTATCATATTGTCAAGCCTTTTATTTTTTTTTTCCTCTAAAAAATCCTCACACCGGCTGGGTGTGGTGGCTCACGCCTGTAATCCCAGCACTTTGGGAGGCCAAGGTAGGCAGATCACGAGGTCAGGAGATGGAGACCATCCTGGCTAACACAGTGAAACCCCATCTCCACTATAAATACAAAAAATTAGCTGGGTGTGGTGGTGGGTGCCTGTAGTCCCAGCTACTCGGGAGGTTGAGGCAGGAGAATCGCTTGAACCTGGGAGGTGGAGGTTGCAGTCAGCCAAGATTGCACCACTGCACTCCAGCCTGGACAACAGAGCAAGACTCCATCTAAAAAAAAAAATCCTCATACTGTGTGTCAGTCTTCCATATTCTGAATAGTATAATACTTTGGCTATTTCTGTAGAAGGAGTACTTGCAAGTGTGTGTCTTGAAATACCGTCTTGTGTTTGTGTGATGTTAGCTTGTTAACTTGAGATCTTTCTAGCTTTCTGATGTGGCCATTTAAAGCTATAAATTGTCCTCATAACACTGCTTTAGCTATATCCCAGAGGCTCTGGTACATTGTATCTTTGTTCTCATTAGTTTCAAAGAACTTTTTGATTTCTGCCTTAATTTCATTATTTACCCCGAAAGTCATTCAGGATTCTTTTTTTTTTTTTTTTTTTTTTTTGAAGACAGAGTTTCACTCTTATCACTCAGGCATGAACTCGGTTCACTGCAACCTCTGCCTCCTGCATTCAAGTGATCCTCCTGCCTCAGCCTCCCGAGTAGCTGGGATTACAGGCATGTGGCACCATGTCCCACTAATTTTTGTGTTATTAGTAGAGACGGGGTTTCACCATGTTGGCCAAGCTGGTCTTGAACTCCTGACCTCAGGTGATCCATCTGCCTCTGCCTCCCAAAGTGTTGGGATTATAGGCGTGAGCCACCACACCCAGCCAACTGAGTGAATTTCTTAATCTTAAATTCTAATTTGATTGCACTGTGGTCCAAGAGACTGTTATGATTTCAGTTTGTGTTTGTGTGCTTATGTGAGTTCTGTCTATGTCAGATAAGCTCTGGAGGCTTCATTGTATGTATCTGGATATGACTGTGTATCTGGGTTATATCGGCAGGCGAAATCCTGCTCTTAGATGGGGTGGCTGAAGGATAAAGGTTCCTGAACTCTACTTGCTGTGTATGTACCCCATTTGTACTTCAGAGAAGTGGAATCATCTATGACACTGCATTTCTTGTAATTGTGCTGTTGCTGGTATAAAGTCAAGTGCCTTCAATGCTTAAGGCTCAGACATTTTTCTTAAACTGATTTCAGGTCCTGTGAAAGTGTTTTCTATAACCTATATAACCAGTACTTTGCAAAACTTGTTTACACTTCAATAGTACATTGTGATTAAAAAAATTTTTTTTCTTATTTTGTTATTGCTTTTCCCACATATTCTAATACATAGTGAATTTTGAAGAAATATATACTATTTTGACTGGGCGCGTTGGCTCACACCTGTAATCCCAGCACTCTGGGAGGCCGAGGCAGACAGATCACGAGGTCAGGAAATGGAGACCATCCTGGCTAACATGGTGAAACCCCATCTCTACTAAAAATACAAAAAATTAGCCGGGCATGGTGGTGTGTGCCTATAGTCCCAGGTACTCAGGAGGCTGAGGCAGGAGAATGGCGTGAACCCAGGAGGTGGAGCTTGCAGTGAGCAGAGATCACGCCACTGTACTCCAGCCTGGGCGACAGAGCAAGACTCCGTCTCAAAAAAAAATAGAAAAAAAAGAAATATATAGTATTTTAATTTAGGGTATCTTCAAACTTGAATTTGTCTGTGTGAAACATTGTAAAATGATACATTTCAAGAAAAAAAAAGAACACATGAATAGAGCATCAGTAACTTGTGAAAATAAACTGGTCTAATGTATGTGTAATTGGAGTTTAAGGGGGGAAATAGTAGGGGAAAATTCAAGAAATTATAGTCAAAGTATTCTAAATTTGATGAAAACTATATATTCACAGATCCAAGTACAATAAACATTAGAAAACTGCTTGGAGGAACATCATAAACAAAATGCTAGAAACCAGTAAAAAAAAAAAGAGACTTTTAAAAGAGCAGCCATATTATGTACAGGAACAAAGATAAGAATAAATGTATGCTTCTTATCAGAAACTGCAAAATTCAATGGAACAACATCTTTAATGTACTGATAGAAAAACTCTACCAACTAAAATTCTATCACAGTGAAAATATCTTTCAAAATTGAAGGCAAAATAAAGATTATTTTCAGACAAACAAAAGCTAAGAGAATTCCTCACTGGCAGAACTGCACCATGTTAAAGAAAATTCTTCAAGCAGAAAGAAAATGATACAAGATGGAAAGTAGAATCTACATGAAAAAGTTCAGTGCACTGGAAATTATAAATATACAGGTAAGTGGAAAATTTTTCCTCACTTTCATTCTTTAAAAAAAAAAGTTTATGTATTTACTTTTTGAAACACAGTCTCACTCTGTTGCCAAGGCTGGAGTGCAGTGGTGTGATCTCGGCTCACTGCAGCCTCTACCTCTTAGATTCAAGCGATTCTCATGCCTCAGACTCTTGAGTAGCTAGGATTACAGGCGTGCAACAACACAGCCGGCTCTTTTTTTTTTTTTTTTTTTGTATTTTTAGTAGAAACAGGATTTCACTATGTTGGCCAGGCTGGTCTCGAACTCCTGGCCTCAAGTGATCTGCCTGCCTTGGCCTCCTGAAGTACTGGGATTACAGGCATGAGCCACTGTGCCTGGCCCTCGCTTTTATTCTTTTAAAAAATAATTTACGATTTCAAGTAAAAATAATACATGCAATAAGCATGTGGTGTGGTGTTTTAAACAAAAGTAACAGTAAAATGCATGACAACAAAGCGCAAAGAATGGTGGGGGGGAATGATGTGTACTCTTGTAAGATACTTACACAATATACTATATGCACTAGATACAGTCATGCATTGCTTAACAGGTATATGGTTTGAGAAATGTGTCATTAGGTGATTTCATCATTGTGCAAACATCATGGAGTGTACTTACACGAACCTAGATGGTATAACCTACTACATAACCTAGGCTATATAGCATATAACCTATAACTCCTAAGTTACAAAACTGTAAGGCCTGTTAATGTACTGCATACTTTCCAAAACTGTAGCACAATGGTAAGTATTGGTGTATCTAAACGTATCTAAACACAGAAAATGTAATATGTTGTGCTGCTATGTTATGAGGGGTACAACATCACTAGGCAACAGGAATTTTTCAGCTCCATTGTAATCTTATGGGACCATGGTCATATATGTGGTCCATTGTTGACTGAAAAATTATATGGTGCATTACTGTACACGAAATATATGCAAGTATACTATAATAGCATTTTAAGGTAAACTACTATAACTTAAAGACATATCATAAAATTATGGTGATAGGTCATTCTTTTCAATTGTCTTTCTTAGTTTCCACATCTGCTGTGAGGCCAATCAGTATTGAAATAAGAACAAGGCACCATAGATTTTCTCTTGCCTGAAATCCAACCATTAGATAAATTTACCACCCCTCCTTGCTTGCTAGGACCTAGAAGGGCAAAATTTTTAGATACTGGTTTGATCAATGGTAGGAGGCCTTTAGAGACTATAAAACTGGAACATTGCTTTTAAGATAGTAGGCTGATCAGGCGTGGTGATGCACACCTGTAATCCCAGCTACTCGGGAGGCTGAGGCAGGAGAATCATTTGAACCCGGGAGGAGAAGGTTGCGGTCAGCCGAGATTGTGCCACTGCACTCCAGCCTAGCAAAACTCCATCTAAAAAAAAAAAGATAGTAGGCTGATTACATATGACAGTTGCCCTCAATAATATACTTGAGAAATAATGGAAAAACTACTGAACAAAGTAGAAAATTCTGGTAATGACATAATTGCTTATGCTGAATAAATTCTCCTGCAGACAACAATTATAAACTGGAGGGTCACTAAAACAGAGCAGGAGCTGGAGATTTGGCATTTGAAAGCAGGAAACAATAATATGTCACGTAAGATATGTGTTTAATAGGCTTTCTCACTTAGGATATTCCTGACTTTCTGTAGTACCTGGAGGCTAGATCTGAAAGCAGAAAGCCAGAGTCTTATCGATCTGAGGAGTTAGAAAAGGAATTTCAAACTGCAAGAGTGCCTGGAAATTAAGGAATGGAGAACATCCTAGAAAGGAGGGAAATGTGGACGTCAGAGCCCCAAATTTGTATATAAATGCCCCTCAAATCCTTGGCTCACTTTTGAACTGTACATGCATGGGTGAAAATCCAAGGGATCTGGAGAAAACAACAGCTGGGGACTGAAAGAGCCAAGCAGACGCTTCAGCTGTTGCCTACCACAGTGGAGACAGACTTTAATCTTTAAAGACTTACTTGACTTGAATAAGAGGAAAAGCTCTAGCTCTGACAAATATGTCTGACTTGAGCTACCACAATACAGAACTGTGGCTCCTCAACCGCTTCACAGATTTGAGCCAGTTCACAGACCCAGATCCCTTTGGATAAAGAATGGGTTTTGAAGAAAGACCCTGCTGCTCTGTTGAAAATTTACACTGTAAATCTTTCTCCTAGGCTCTCCACAAAAGCTTTGCAGCCGTTTATGACAGCAACAGTATATTAGGCTAAGGGAAATTAAAACTAGATCTGTCTTCTGGATTAATAGATAACGGCTGTGGACTGACATAATTCTTGGAGACCTAAAATGTCACAGTGGTCTACTAGTCAAAACAGAGGCTTATGGAGGTCAGGTTATTAATGGAGTTTTGGTTTGGGTTCATCTCGGTGGGCCCATGGTTATTACTCCAGTTCCAGAATGCATATTTGAGATAAACATACTTAGCAAATGGTAAAATATCCACACAGGTTCTCTGACCCATGGAATGAGGGTTATTGTGGTAGCAAATGCCAAATGGAAGCCACTAGAATAGTTTTCCCTTTCACAATAGTAAACCAAAAGCAATACCACATAGATTGTAGCGGTTAATATTGCTTAAAGGATGCAGAGGTGGTGATTTTTGCCACATCTTCTTTCAACTTGCCTATTTGGCTTGTGCAGAAAATAGATCTTAGAAAATGAAAGTGGATTGTTGCTTTTCTCTCTCTTCCTGTTATTATAGACTAGAAGAAGTAGTTTTATTTCACCCGGAAGGATCAGCACTGCACCTTCACTGTTCTACCTCAGGACTGTATTACCCCTCTAACCCTCCGTTATGTTATAATCTAGTCCAAATGGGCCTGGATCCTCTCTACTGCACAGGATACCATAGCATATTTTTGAGATCATCCTGACTGAACCTGGTGAGCAAGAATTACTAGCTACTCTAAACAAGTCAATAATATAATGTGTGCCAAAGGGTGGCAATAAATACCACAAAATTCAAGGGACTGTTTCTCAGTTCAGATATCCCTTCCAAGGTGAAAGACCAGTTGCTGCATCTGACTCCTCCAACCACCAAGAGGCACAATGTTCAGTGGGCTGCTTTGGATATTAGGGACAACATATACCTCTTTAGGCACCAAGAGGCGCAATGTCTAGTGGGTTTTTTTGGATATGAGAGGTAACATATACCTTTTTAAGTGTGCTACTCTGACTCATTTACTGAGTAACCTGAAAGAGTTCTTCTAGTTGTGTGTGGGGCCCAGAAGAATAGAACACTTTGCAACAGGTCCAGGCTGCCGTGTCAGTAGTTCTGCCACGTGGGCCATATGACCCAGCATATCCATGCTACTTGAAATGTCTATAGCAAATAGGGATGCTATAATGGAGACTTTTGCAGACCACTATAGGTTAATCAGAGCCTATAGAATTTGAAGCGAAGCTATGTTCTCTTCTGCCAATAATTGTTATCCTTATGGCTTGCTATTAAACTACTAGAAACTTAACATATGACCATGGTCACCTAGTTGCTACATGAGTTGAGCTGTTTACCATGAAGTGAATGTTGTCTGATCCATCAAGACATAAAGTTAGGCAGGCAGATATGCACTCAGTCAATAAGTGGAATTGGGACATGATTGGCTTTGAGCATATTCTGAAGGCACAAACAAATTGCACAAGGAAATGGTTAAGAGATCCATGGCTCTTGGTCCTATTATATGACCTTCTCTTTCTCAACACATATCAATGTCATCAAGTAGTTTCTTGTCACCAGCTGACTCAAGAAGAAAATACTTGAGCTTGGTTTACAGATGGTTCTGTATGATATGCCAGCATCTTCTGAAAGTTCATAGCTGGGACACCACAGCCCTGCTAAGGTATGGCCCTGATGGGCATTGGTGAAAGAAAATCTTCTCAGTAGGCATAACTTTGAGCAGTGCACTTGGTATAGCCTGAAAGGATGAATATTCAGAGATACAGATCTCTACTGATTAGCATAGCTAATGGTTTGGCTGAGGGTTGGAGACTTGTAAAAAGTACAATTAGAAAATCAGTGACAGGCGCAGTGGCTCATGCCTATAATCCCAGCACTTTGGGAGGCCGAGGCAGGCAGATTACCTGAGTTCAGGAGTTTGAGACCAGCCTGACCAGTGTGGCAAAACCCTGTCTCTACTAAAAATACGAAAGTTAGCTGGGCATGGTGGCGAGCGCCTGTAATCCCAGCTACTCGGAAGGCTGATGCAGGAGAATTGCTTGAACCTGGAAGGTGGAGGTTGCAGTGAGCTGAGATTGTGCCATTGCACTCCAGCCTGGGTGACAGGGTCAGACTCTATCTCAATCAATCAATCAATCAATCAATAAAATAAAAAAAAAAAAAGAAAATCAGTGACGAGGAATCTGAGGAAGATGTATGTAGATAAATTTCTCTGATTAGGTACAGAATGTGAAGATAAATTTGAGCCCCATTTAGAAGTTCCTCAATGCGGAACATCAGAAGATGTTAATAGTCAGGTAGATAAGATGATCCAGTCCATGAAGTCAGTTACGTTCTTTCAACAGTTACCCTTGTCCTTGTTCAATAGACTCCTGAACTACATGGCCATGGTGGAAGGGATGGCGATTACTCATGGGTTAGCAATGTGAACCTCCACTCTCTAAAACTGATATGACTGTGGCCACTTCTGAGTGCCCAACCTGCCAACAGCGGACACCAACACTGGTTCTCCACTTCCTGAGGATGTGGAGGGGGTGGGGGAGTTGAGTCAGCCACCTGCGGCCAGGTTGATTACATTGGACTGCTTCCACCATGCAAAGGCATCTTTATTCTTACTGGGATATACCCATACTTTGGAAATGGATTTGCCTTCCAAGACCACATTCCATGGACTTCAGAGCCCTTCATTTACCATCATGGTATTTTGAAAGGATTGCTTCTGACCAGAAAATAATTTTACTTTACATCAAATGAGGTGTGTCAGTGGGTTAATGCTCACAGGTTTCACTTGTTTCCCATTGCCCTGAAGCAATAGCCTAATACAATAGTAAAAGGAGTTTTGAAGACTCAGTTATAGTGCCGGCTAGCTGGCAATACTTTGCAGGGGCCAGGAAATGTCCTCCAGGATGTGGTACATGCTCAGCTACCAAGATACAGTGCTGACTGTCTCATGGCCAGCATTCTCAGGCCCAAGACACAAGGGTGACTCCTCTTACTGTGACTCCTAATAATCCAGTAGTGAACTTTTTGCTTTCTGTCTCAGCTATGTGACCAGTTACAGAAATAATGATGGCAGCAGTTATAGGTATTTCAGTCTTACTTTGAAGTAAATGTATTTGTATATATGTTAACCAATTCTTTTTCTTTTCTTCTCCTATGTCATTTCCCTACTATCTAACATCTGTTAATACTGGTTAACCAAACATCTCATTATTTAGGTTAACAGAATGCAGAGATCTGTGACTCACTAGGTGAGAAACAAACATCACCCAAAGACAGACAAAGGGACTTTGTATCCTCTTTTAGCAAGAGAGTTGATACTTTTTTTTTGTTATAAAAGAGGTTCTGAGGCCAGGCATGGTGGCTCACACCTGTAATTCCAGTACTTTGGGAGGCCAAGGCGGGCAGATCACCTGAGGTCAGGAGTTTGAGACCAGCCTGGCCAACATGGTGAAACCTCATCTCTACTAAAAATACAAAAATTAGCCAGGCATAGTGGCCCATGCCTGTAATCCCAGCTACTCGGGAGGCTGAGGCAGGAGAATCACTCGAACCCAGGAGGAAGAGGTTGCAGTGAGCTGAGATAGTGCCACTGCACTCCAGCCTGGGCAACAGAGTGAGATCCAAAACAAAACAAAAAAAAGGTACTGTATCATATATGATAAAAGCATGATTTTGCTATTTTTTATTGTATATTTTTAGAATGTACAACGTGATGTTTTGCTGTACTTATCTTGATCTACATATACATAGTGAAGGGATTACCACAGTCAAACAAATTAATATACTCATTATCTCATACATTTACCTTTTCTCCTTTTTTTTTCTTGTTATGGTAAGAGTACTTAAAATCTACTCTTTTGGCAAATTACCAGTATACAATATTATTAACTATAGTCCTCATGTTGTACATTAGATCTGTAGACTTATTCATCACACATAACTGCAACTTTGTACCCTTTGATATATGTCTTCCCATGACCCACCCCTGCCACTGGTAACCGCCATTCTACTCTTTGTTTGTATGTATTTGTTTGTTTAATATTCCATATATAAGTGAGATCATGTAGTATTTTTCTTTCTGTAACTGCCTTATTTCACTTGGCATAGTGTCCTCCAAATCCATCCATGTTGTGGTAAATGGTAGGCTCTCCTCCTTTTTAAAAGCTGAATAATATTCCTTACATAATATACCTAATATTCCTATATAATATACATATTATATACTTATGTATTCAGTTTCATTCTTCTGTGTGTGGCTTGCCAGTATTCCCAGCACCATTTATTGAATAGGGTGTCCTTTCCCCATTTTATGTTTTTGTATGTTTTGTCAAAGATAAGTTGGCTGTACATATTTGGCTTTATTTCTGGGTTCTCAATTCTGTTCCACTGGTCTACATGCCTATTTTTATACCAGTACCATGCTGTTTTGTTAACTATAGCCTTGTAGTATAATTTGAAGCTGGGTGATGTAATGAATGCTTCCAGATTTGTTCTTTTTGCTTAGTTTTGCTTTGGCTGTGTGGGCTCTTTTTTGTTTCCATGGGAATTTTTTTTCTGTCTTTCCTTTTTTTGAGACAGAGTCTTGCTCTGTCACCCAGGGTGGAATGCAGTGTCTCAGTCTTGGCTCACTGCAACCTCTGCCTCCCGGATTCAAGTGATTCTCCCACCTGATCCTCCCAAGTATTTGGGACTACAGGCTTACACCACCACACCTGGCTAATTTTTGTATTTTTAGTAGAGACAGGATTTTACCAAGTTGTCCAGGCTGGTCTCAAACTCCTGATGTCAAGTGATCCGCCCACCTTGGCTTCACAAAGTGCTAGGATTACAGGCATGAGCCACTGTGCCCAGCCTGGTTCCATATGAATTTTAGGATTGTTTTTTCTAGTTCTGTGAAGAATGATGATGGTATTCTGATGAAAATTGCATTGAATCTGTAGATTGCTTTGGGCCATATGGTCATTTTCACGATATTGATTCTATCCATCTATGAGCATGGGGTGTATTTCCATTTGTTTGTGTAATCTATGGTTTCTTTCAGCAGTGTTTTGTAGTTTTCTTTATAGAGATCTTTCACCTCTTTGGTTAAGTATATTCCTAAGTATTTTAATTTTTTTTTCAGCTGTTTTAAAAGGGATTGAGTTCTTGATCTGATTCTCAGCTTGGTTGCTGTTTGTGTATAGCAGTGTTACTGATTTGTGTACATTGATTTGTTTTTTTGAGACAGGGTCTCACCCTGTTGCTCACTGTAACCTCTGCCTCCTGGGTTCAAGCAATTCTCTTGTCTCAGTCTCCCAAGTAGCTGGGATTACAAGTGTCTGCCACCACACCTGGCTACTTTTGTTGTATTTTTAGTAGAGATGGGGTTTTACCATGTTGGCCCACTGGTCTCGAACTTCTGACTGCAAGTGACCCGCCTGCCTCAACCTCCCAAAGTGCTGGGATTACAGGCATGAGCCACCGCACCTGGCCTGTACATTGATTTTGAATCCTGAGACTTTACTGACTTCATTTCTTGGGTCTAGGAGCTTTTTGGATGAGTCTTCAGGGTTGTTTTGGTTTTGTTTTGTTGTTTTGTTTTGTTTTTAGGAGATGGAGTCTTACTCTGTTGCCCAGGCTGGAGTGCAGTGGCATGATCTTGGCTCACTGCAACCTTTGCCTCCCAGGTTCAAGCTGTCCTCCTGCCTCAGTCTCCCAAGTAGCTGGGACTACAGGTGCATGCCACAATGCCTGACTAAGTTTTTGTATTTTCAGTAGAGATGCGGTTTCACCATGTAGGCCAGGCTTGTAGACCTCCTGACCTCAGGTGATCTACCCGCCTCAGCCTCCCAAAGTGCTGGGGTTACGGGCATGAGCCACTATGCCCTACCCAGGTTATCTAGGTATACAATCATATCATTGGCAGATAGTGACAGTTTGACTTCCTCTTTTCCAATTTGGATGCCCTTTATTTCTTTCTATTGTCTGATTGCTCTGGCTAGGACTTCTAGTACTATCTTGAATGGAAGTGGTGAAAGTGGGCGTCCTTGTTGTGTTCCAGTTCTCAGGGGAATACTTTTAACTTTTCCCCATTCAGTATGACGTTGGCTGTGGGGCTGTCATAGACGGCTTTTATTACTTTGAGGTATGTCCCTTCTATGCCAATATATATGTATATTTTTGACAGAGTCTCACTGTCATCAGGCTGGAGTGCAGTGGCGTGATCTCGGCTCACTGCAACCTCTGCCTCCTGGGTTCAAGTGATCCTCCTGCCTTAGCCTCCTGAGTGAATAGGACTACAGGCACACACCACCACGCCCAGCTAATATTTTGTATTTTTAATAGAGGTGGGATTTCACCATGTTGACCAGGATGGTCTCGATCTCTTGACCTTGTGATCTGCCTGCCTCAGCTTCCCAAAGTTCTCGGATTATAGGCTGAGACACTGCGCCCTGCCCTATGCCAATTTTTCGAGGGTTTTTATCATGAAAGGATGTTGGATTTTATCGAATGTTTTTTCTGCATCTATTGAGATGATCATATGATTTGTGTTTTTAATTATGTTTATGTGATATATCACATTTATTGATTTGCATATAGTGAACAATCCCTGCATCACTGGTGTAAAACCCACTTGATCATGATGTATTATCTTTTTGATATGCTGTTGGATTCTGTTAGCTAGTATTTTGTTGCTGATTTTCTGCATCTATGTTCATCAGGGATATTGGTCTGTAGTTTTCTTATTTTGTCATGTCCTTTCCTGGTTTTGGTATTAGGGTGATACCGGCTTCATAGGATGATTTAGGGAGGTTTTCCTCTTTATCCTTTGGAATAGTTTTTGTGGGATTGGTATCAATTCTTCTTTGAATATCTGATAGAATTCAGCTGTGCATCCATTTGGTCCTGAACATTTTTTTTGTTGTAGGCAATTTTTTTTTTTGTTTTTGAGACAGAGTCCACACTGTCACCTGAACTGGAGTGCAGTAGTGTGATCTCGGCTCATTGCAACCTCTGCCTCCCGGGTTCAAGCAATTCTCCTGCCTCAGCCTCCCAAGTAGCTGGGATTACAGGTACCTGCCACTATGCCTGGCTAATTTTTTTGTATTTTTAGTGAGACAGGGTTTCACTATGTTGGCTGGGCTGGTCTTGAACTCCTGACTTTGTCATCCGCCTGCCTCAGCCTCCCAAAGTGCTGGGATTACAGATGTGAGGCACTGCAGCTGGCAGGCAATATTTTAAAAAAACTACTGATTCAATCTTGCTGCTTGTTATTGGTCTGTTCAGGGTTTCTATTTCTTCCTCATTTAATCTAGGAGGGTTGTATATTTCAAGGAACACATCCGTCTTCTCTAGATTTTCTAGTTTGTGCACATAAAGGTGTTCATAGTAGACTCGGATAATCTTTTGCATTTCTGTGGTAGCAGTTGTAATATGTCCAGTTTCATTTTTTTACCCTTTCATTTGTCAATGGGCACTTTGGCTGTTTCCATATATTGGTTATTATAAATAATGTTTGTAATGAACATGGGGGTGCAGATATTTTTACTAGGGGTGATTTCATTTCCTTTGGGTATATACCCAGAAGAGGCATCGCTGGATAACATAATAGTTCTATTTTCAGTTTTTAAAGGAGTCTCCATACTGTTTTTCACCCTGGCTGCACCAATCTGCATTCCCACTAATAGCATACAAGGTTTCCCCTTTCCCTGTACCTCAGCCAACACTTACCTTTTGTCTTTTTGATAAAAGTCATCCTAACAAGCATACGATGATATTTCACTGTGGTTTTAATTTGCATTTCCTTGATGATTAGTGATGTTGAGCACCTTTTCTTATACCCGTTGGCCATTTTATACCTCCTTTGAAGAAAGTCTATTCCAGTCCTTTACCCATTTTTAAATTAGATTATTCTTTTTTTATTTTTGGCGATAGAACTGTGTAAGTTCCTTATATATTTTGGATACTAACCTCTTATCTGATATATGGTTTGCAAATATTTTCTCCCAATCCATAGGCTGCCTTTTAATTTGGCTGATTATTTCCTTTGCTGTGTAAAAGCTTTTAAGTTTGTTGTAGTCCCATTTGTTTACTTTTGCTTTTGCTGCTTGCGCCTATGGTGACCTAGCCACAAAATCATTGCTGAGAACAATGTCAAGGAGTTTTCCCTCTATGTTTTCTTTTAGGAGTTTTACAATTTTAGGTCTAATGTTTACATCTTTAATACATTTTAAGTTGATTTTTATATATGATGTAAGATAAAGATTCAGTTTTATTCTTTTGCATGTGGATATCTAGTTTTCCCAACATCATTTATTAAAGAAACTATCCATTCCCCCACGGTGTCTTCTTAGTGCCCTTGTTGAAAACTAGTTGACCATATATGCCTGGGTTTATTTATTAGCTCTCTCTATTCTCTTCCATTTGTTTATGTGTCTGTTTTTATGCCAGTACCATTTTTTTTGGATTGTTATAGTTTTATGGTAGATTTTGAGGTAAGGCAAGGTAATGCATCCAGCTTTGTTCATTTTGCTAAAGACTGTCGTGGTTGACCAGGCGCAGTGGTACACACTTGTAATCCCAGCACTTCAGGAGGCCAAGGTGGGTAGATCACTTGGGCTCAGGAGTTTGAGACAACCTGGGCAACATGGAGAAACCCCATCTCTACTAAAAATACAAAAATTAGCCAGTCTGCTGGTACATGCCTGTGGTCCCAGCTTCTCTGTAAATTGAGGCAGGAGGATCATTTGAGCCAGGGAGGTGAAGGTTGTAGTGAGCTGGGATCGTGCCACTGCACTCCAGCCTGGGTGACAGAGCGAGACCCTATTTAAAAAAAAAAAGAAAGAAAGAAAAAGGATTGCCTTGGTTATTAGGGGTCTTTTGTGATTCCATATTAATTTTGTTTTTTTTTTCTATTTTTGTGAAAAGTGATATTGAGATTTTGATAGAGATTGCATTGACCGGTACTGGTTCACGGCCTGGGGGTTGGGACTCTTGGATTAAAGGCTTAAAGGGAAGACTTAAAACTATGAAACTAATAGGCAAAAACATTGGAGAAACATTCTAGGACACTGGTCTAAGCAAAGATTTTTTTTGGGTAAGACCTCAAAAGCACAGGCAACAAAAGCACAAATAGGCAAATGGGATTACATTAAGCTAAAAAGGTTCTGTTGCAGTAAATGAAACAATCAAAAGTGAAAAGACAACCTACAAAATGTGAAAAAACATTTGTAAGCTATCAATCCAACAAGGGATTAATAACCAGAATATGTAAGAAACCCAAACAACTCAACAGTAAAAGAAAAAAGTGATTAAAAAATGAGCCAAAGACCTGAAAAGATATTTCTCAAAACATACAAATGGCCAACAGGTATATTTAAAAATGCTCAGTATCACTTATCATCAGGAAAATGCTAATCACAACCACAATGAGATATTATCTCACCACAGTTAGAATGGCTATTATAAAAAAGACAAAAAATAACACATGCTGGTGAAAATGCAGAGAAAGGAGAACTATTGTAGACTGTAGTACGAATGTAAAGTAGTACAAGCACTATGAAAAAGAGGATGGTGGTTCCTCCAAAACTTAAAGACAGAACTACCATATGATCCAACAATTCCACTGCTAGGGATATATCCAAAAGATGGGACATCTGTATGCTGAGGACTACCTGCACTCCTGTGTTTATTGCAGCACTAGCACTATTCACAATAGCCAAGATATGGAATCAACCTAGGTGTCAAAGGATGAATAAATAAGAAAATGTGGTATATATACACAGTGGAATATTATTCAGCCATAAAAAGAATAAAATCCTGTCATTCCAGCAACATGGATGGAACTGGAAGTCATTATGTTAAGTGAAATAAACCAGGCACAGAGAGACAACATTTTATGTTCTCAGTCATATGTGAGAGCTTAAAAAGTGGATCTAACGGAGGTAGAGACTGGAATGGTGGTTACCAGAGGGTAGGAACGGAATCGTGGAAAGGGGGATGAAGAGAAGTTGGTTAATGGTTACTAACATACAGTCAGATAGAAGGAATAAGTTAAAATGTTTGCTAGTAGAGAAGAGTGACTATAGTTAACAACAATGTATTATGCATTTCAAAATAGCTAGAAGAGAAGAAGTATAATGTTCCCAGCACAAAGAAAAGATAAACGTTTGAGGTGAGGGATGTCTCAATAATTTTAATTTGATCATTACACATTGTATACATGTATCAAAATACTAAAATACCCCCAAATATGTATAATAATTATGTATTAATAAATATAATACAAAAATTCCAAGTTTTAGTTTTGGTAATCTTTTCTATTGTTTTTCTAGTATTGATTTATTTCTTCTCTGATCTTTATTTCATTTCTTCTACTAACTTTGGGCTTAGCTTGTTCTTTTTCTAGTTCCTTGAGGTATAACATTAGCTTATTTGAGATCTTTCTTCCATTTTAATGTAGGTGTTTATTGCTATAATCTTCCCTCTTAGAACTGCTTTTGTTGAATCCCATAATTTTGGGGATATTTTGTTTCTATTTAGCTCTTCTCAGGATATTTTTGTATTTCCATTTTGATTTCTTCTTTGACGCATTGGTTGTTCAGGAGCACATTGTTTAATTTACACATAGTTGTGAATTTTCCAAATTTACTCCTGTTTGTTGATTTCTAGTTTCATGCCATTTTGTCCAGAAAATATACTTGATTTGATTCAAATCTTCTTAAAGATGTTAAGACTTGGTTCAGTTGGGTCCTAGCAGTGGTGTCTTCTGAGGCTCTCCGTGCCCTCTTCTTTTCACTTCCGGAAACATGGCCTCAGTGGTGGCTGGTCTCTGATGGTGTCATCAGGGTGTTCAGTGACATGAAAGTGCGTAAGTCTTCAACACCAGAGGAGGTGAAGAAGCACAAGAAGGCGGTGTTCTTCTGCCTGAGTGAGGACAAGAAGAACATCATCCTGGAGAAGGGCAAGGAGATCCTGGTGGGCGATGTGGGCCAGACTGTCGACAACCCCTACGCCACCTTTGTCAGGATGCTGCCAGATAAGGACAGCCGCTACGCCCTCTATGTGCAACCTACAAGACCAAGGAGAGCAAGGAGGAGGACCTGGTGTTTATCTTCTGGGCCCCTGAGTCTGTGCCCCTTAAGAGCAAAATAATCTATCCTAGCTCCAAGGACGTCATCAAGAAGAAGCTGACAGGATCAAGCATGAATTATAAGCAAACTGCTAAGAGGAGGTCAAGGACCGCTGCCCCCTGGCACAGAAGCTGGGGGGCAGTGCCGTCACATCCCTGGAGGGCAAGCCTTTGTGAGCCCCTTCTGGCCCCCTACCTGGAGCATCTGGCAGCCCCACACTTCCCCTCGGGGGTTGCAGGCTGCCCGCTTCCTGCCAGACTGGAGGGGCTGGGGGGATCCCAGCAGAGGGAGGGCAATCCCTTCACCCCAGTTTCCAAACAGATCCCACACCCCCTGGATTTCCCTCCTCCTTCCATCCCTGACGGTTCTGGCCTTCCCAAACTGCTTTTGATCTTCTGATTCCTCTTTGGTTGAAGCAGACCAGGTCTTCCCCAGGAACTCCAGTTGTGGAGTGACCTGTATTTTTTTTTAACAACATCCCCACTCCCTACCTGTTCCTCCCCCTTTCCGTGCTGCCAACTCCTAACCGCAATAGTGACTCTGTGCTTGTCTGTTTAGTTCTATGCATAAATAGAATGTTGTGGAGATGACCCCTCCCTGTGCTGGCTGGTTTCTCTCACTTTTCCCCTGGTCATTGCTAGTCATGGAAGCAGGGCCAGTAAGGGACCTTCGATAAAAAAAAATAAAAAAAATAAAAAAATAAAAAAAGACGTTAAGACTTGTTTTGTGGCCAAACATATTCAATGTTCAATGTGCTGATGAAGAGAATGTGTATTTTGCAGCAGTTGGGTGAAATGGTCTGTAACTGTCAGTTAGGTCTATTTGGTCTAGCGTGTAGTTTAACTTTGTTGATTTTCTGTCTGGATGGTCTGTTCATTACTGAGAGTGGGGTACTGAAGTCACGTACTGTTATTATACTGAAGTCTATCTCTTCCTTTAATTCTATTAACGTTTGCTTTATATACTTGGGTGCTCCAGTACTGGGTGCATAGATATTTATAATTGTTATATACTCTCACTGAATTGAATCCTTTTTATCATTATATAATATCCTTCTTTGTCTCTTTTTACAGTTTTTTGACTTAAAGTCTATTTTGTCAGATTTTAGTATAGCTACCCCTTTTCTCTTTAGTTTCCATTTTCATAGAAAATTTTTTTCCATCTTTTCACTTTCAGTCTATGGGTGTCCTTAAAGCCAAAGTGATTTTCTTGTATGTAGCATATAGTTGAATCTTGTGTTTCTTTTAAATTCATTCAGCCACTCTGTAGAATTTAATCCATTTATATTCAAGGTAATTATTGATAGATAAGGACCTGCTACTGCTGTTTTATTAGTTGTTTTCTGGTTACTTTGGTTTTCTTTTCTTTCTTTTTTGAGACAGGTTCTTGCTCTGTTGCCCAGGCTGGAGTGCAGTGGCATGACCTTGGCTCACTGGAGCCTTGACCTCCTGGGCTCAAGTGATCCTCCTGCCTCAGCCCCTGAGTATCTGGGACTCCAGGTGTGTGCCACTATGCCTGGCTAATTTTTAAATATTTTGTAGAGATAAGGTTTGCCATGTTGCCCAGGCGGGTCTCAAACTCCTGAGCTTAAGCAATTCACCCACCTTTACCTCCCAAAGTGACGGGATTACAGTTGTGAGCTACCGTGCCTGGTGTTTCTGATTACTTCATCGATCTTTTGCTCTCTTCTTTTTCTTTTGCTGTTTTCCTTTGTCACTTGATGATTTTCAATAGTGATATGCTTTGATTCCTTTATCTTTATCTTTTGTGTATTTGTATAGGTGTTTCTTTGTGAGTACTGTGAGGCTTACATATATCTTATAGTTATAACAAGTTATTTTGAGCTAAAAACAACTTAACTTTGATCACATCTTTAAAACTGTACACTTTTACTCCTTCCTCCCAAATTTTGTTTATGATATTTGTAGAGGTTAAAGCAACTTCATCCTGGATGCTAATCTGCCATGCTGTCTTCTGATTAAGCCTTGTTAATCAGAGGAATGCCTCTAAGAACTCTACCTTAACTACTGTAAATCCTGGCCTTAAGTCAAAACAACCTTGATCATAAATTTTGCCCTTAGGCAGATTCACATAGCATTCTTACCTTTCCCTGAGGGGTTTACTTCAATTGTCCTACACATTCCTTCCCTGTGGTATATAAGCCCTGGGTCTGGAGAGTAATGGTGTGGAGATCCACCATCTCATCTGTGGCTGCTGGGACATGGCTTCTGCTTGTAAGACTCTATTAAATGTTTCTCTCTGAGACACTGGATATGCCAGTCTCTTTCTTCAGCCTCTCAGCTTCTTTGGAATTTGGGGTAGGTTTGCATATGCCTGCCACTGCAGAACAGTGTCACAATTTACATCTTTTTTTGTTTTTGAATTTTTTTTTTTTGTAGATACAGGGTCTCACTGTGTTGCCCAGACTAGTCTCAAATGCTGGCCTCAAGCAATCCTCCTACCTTGGCCTCCAAAAGTGCTAGGATTACAGATGTGAGCCACCATACCCAGACTACATCTTTTAAAATTGTGTATTTGGTAACAAATTATTTTAGCTATAGTTTTTTAAATACTTCTGTCTTTTAACTTTTATAGTATAGCTAAAAATGATTTACATACCACTGTTATAGTACTAGAGTATTCTGAACTTGACTATATATTTACTATTGAGTTTTTTTCTTTCATATGTCTGTCTTTCTTTCTTTCTTTCTTTCTTTCTTTCTTTCTTTCTTTCTTTCTTTCTTTTTTTGATGGAGTTTTGCTCTGTTGCTGAGGCTGGAGTACAGTAGTGTGATCTCGGCTCACTGAAACTTCTGCCTCCCAGGTTCAAATGATTTTCCTGCCTCAGCCTCCCAAGTAGCTGGGATTACAGGCGCACCTCCATGCCTAGCTAATTTTTGTATTTTTAGTAAGGACAGCATTTCACCATGTTGGCCAGGCTGGTCTCAAACTCCCGACTTCAGGTGGTTCACCCGCCTTGACCTCACAAAGAGCTGGGATTACAGGTATGAGTGCCCAGCCCATATATTTGCATTTTGTTAACAAGCATCCTTTGTTTTAACTCAAATAACTCCATTTAGCAATTCTTCTAAGGCTGGTCTAGTGGTGATAAATTCCCTCAGCTTTTCTTTGTCTAGGAAAGTTTTATGTTTCCTTTATTTCGGAAGGAAAGCTTTGCTGGTTATAGTATTCATGGCCAGAAGTTGTTTCTTTCAGCACCTTGAATGTATCAATCCCCTCCCTCCTGGCTTGCAAGTCTATGCTGAGAAGTCTGTTAGCCTTATGGAGTTTCCCTTGTATAAGTTTATTTTCTTTTGCTAGTTTCAAAATTCTCTGTAATTCTTGACAATTTGACTGTACTATTCCTCAGCGTATTCTTCTTTGGGTTTATCTTTCTTGGGTTTCTTTGAGCTTCATGAATCCAGATGTTCATCTCCTTCCCAAGATTTGGGGAGTTTCAGACAGGCCTCTTTCTCCTTCTTGGATTCTCAAAATCTGTGCATTCATATACTTGAGGGTGTCCCCAAGGTTCCCGATGCTTTCTTCATTCCTTTTGTTGTTGTTGTTCCTCTAATTGGTTAATATTGAATGTCCTGTCTTTGAGTTTTCTAACTGCTTATTCTGCATGTTTGAGTCTGCTGTTGAAGCTCTCTATTACACTTTTCTTTATTGTATCCTTTGGCTCCTGGAATTGTTAGGTTCCTTTTTCATGGTTACTATTTCTTTATTAAAGTCTCATTTTGTTCATGCAGTGTTTTCCTAATTTTATTTAGTTGTATAATTGAATTTTCTTTTTTTTTATGTTGAAAAGATATATATATATATATATATATAT
>NW_016806314.1:1004832-1028645 GCF_001698545.2 Rhinopithecus bieti
ATATATATATTTATATAGAATTAGGCAGCTGGACTCAGTTTAGATGATCCCAATTTTGTTGGCAACATCCAAAGCGTCGTAATCAGGAGCTAGTCGAACATATGCCTTTTTCTTTCCATCAGGCCGAATCAGGGTGTTGACCTTGGCCACATCAATGTCATAGAGCTTCTTCACAGCCTGTTTAATCTGGTGCTTGTTGGCTTTAACATCCACAATGAACACAAGTGTGTTGTTGTCTTCTATCTTCTTCATGGCAGACTCAGTGGTCAGCGGAAACTTGATAGCATAGTGGTCAAGCTTGTTTCTCCTGGGGGCGCTCTTCCAAGGATATTTGGGCTGCCTCCGGAGTCGCAGTGTCTTGGGCTGCTGGAAGGTGGGTGACGTGCGGATCTTCTTTTTTTTGTGGCTGTGGACACCTTTCAACACTGCTTTTTTGGCCTTTAAAGCCTTCGCTTTGGCTTCGGCTTTAGGAGGGGCAGGAGCTTCCTTCTTTGCTTTCGGCGCCATCTTGTGAAAAGGATAATTGAATTTTCTTACATCTCATTATGCTCATTTAATTATTTTGAATTCTCTTTCAGGCAATTTGTAGATCTTCATTCATTTCAGTTCAGTTGCTGGAGCTTTATTAGTTTCCTTTGGTGGTGTTATGTGTGCCTGGTTCTTCATTATCCATATAGTTTGCTTTGGCATCTGCATTTGAAGGCAAAGCACCACTTCTAGTCTTTATAGATTGGTTTCAGCAGGTTAAGAACTTCTCCTATTAGGCTCTCAAATTAATAAGATTGCCTCTGGGATCATGGTCAAATGGGGTTGGAGCTGGATTGCATGGTTGCTTCTGTGTCTGCAGTGAGGTCTGCAGATGGCAGGCCTGTTACCAGGAGCTCTAGTGGGTATGGATCCTTTCTGGTCCCTGAGGAGATTAGAATGTGTCTAGGACCTTATTCCACAGGGCTTGTGCTGGGATGAAGATCCACTTCAGGGTCTACAGACAGTGGGCCTGATGCTAGGTATGCAACTATGTATAGCTTCCTCTGTGTCCCTGGGAAACTTCCTGCTGGGTCACTTACTAGGTCTCTTGGCAGGCAGTACTATCCTGGTCCACGGCTGAGAGAGAACAGAACGAAGTCACAGGGGTATTTCAGTGTCCACAGCCAGACAGAGGTCAGCAAGCCTTTTCCACAGACTCAGACAGGCACATCTCTCTCTGGGTTCCTGTGTCATAAGCAGTACCAATCTCTGACCATTATTGGGAGGTGCTGGAGCCAAGTGTCACAACTATTTCAGAGTCTGCTGTGGAACTGAGGTTGGCAAAGTGGCCCTGGGGACTCAGGTGGGTATGTCTCCTTCTGGGACCCTATGCCACTTCTGATTTCTGACCACTGCTGAGAGGGGCTACAGTCAAGTTTCAGAGCCATTTGTGAGTACATGGTGGGGACTGAGGTCAGCAGGTCTGTCACCTTGAAGCATAAATGGGTGTGACTCCTCTCAGGTCCCTGGGTTAATGGGTCTAGTAGCAGGATTAGGGCCAAACATGACTCAGAGCTGAGTCAATAGGGAAAATGAGTCATTTCCAGATGGGCCAACAAGGGCATTTCTGCCCTCTCAAAAGGCCCTCTTTAGGCCAGGTGCAGTTGCTCATACCTGTAATCTCAGTACTTTGGGAGGCTTGCTTGAGCCCAGTTTCAAGACCAGCCTAGAAACAAAGGGAGACCCTGTCTCTACAAAAAAATAAAAAAATTAGCTGGGCATGGTGGAACACATTGTAGCCTAGCTACTTAAGAGGCTGAGATAGGAGGATTGCTTGAACCCAGGAGTTTGAGGCTGCAGTGAGCTGTGATCATGCCACTGCACTCCAGCCTGGGTGGCAGGGCAAGACTCTGTCTCAAAGAAAAAAAAGAAAAGACCCTCTTGGTCTTGGGCTGCATCAGCATTTCACAAACTCCTACCTGGATCCCAAAGCTTAACAAAGGCACTTTTGTCTGTGGATGCCTGTTAAATTACTATTGCTGTGGAGGGATAGTTTGTCAACATCACTCCATTATTGTTTTTATTTGGAGGTTTTAAGTATAGTTAAAGTGTAAATAAGGTTGGGTACAGTGGCTCACACTTGTAATCCCAGCACTTTGGGAGGCCAAGGCTGGTGGATCACCTGGGGTCAGGAGTTCAAGACCAGCCTGGCCAACATGGTGAAACCTATCTCTACTAAAAATACAACAATTAGCCAGGTGTGGTGGCCTGTGCCTGTGATCTCAGCTACTTGGGAGTCTGAGGCAGGAGAAACACTTGAACCTGGGATGTGGAGGTTGCAGTGAGCCGAGATCGTGCCACTGTATTGTAGCCTGGGCAACAGAGTAAGACTCCATCTCAAAAAAAAAAAAAAAAAAAAAAAAAAAAAGTGTGTAAGTGAATGCTAAATCCATAATGAGTAGACTGTGGTTTGTACTGTATTAACTTAGTTAAGCTAGAATTATGTTTCTCAGAATCTTTTTCTATGTATAGTTCTTGGCTGAAGATGGCCTAAAGAGGAATTTGTGCAATATTTGGAAAGAAGAATCTAAGCAGAGGCCATTATTCTGTGAAGGTAGTCTGCTTAGATGTGGAAACACACTATAGAGAGGCCAGTGGATTCCAGTTTGTCCTCACTTCTCTGCCCTATGTCCAGTTCTTTTCAGTGTCCAGTTCTCCCTCCCAACTGCTGACCCTGTGGGCAAACAGTGGCCCTGGGTCTGCCACCAGATGCTTGGCAGCACAGAGTCAAAGGCAGTTGCAAGCTGGGTGCAGTGATGTGCTCCTGTAGTCCCAGCTATTTGGGAGGCTGAGGCAGGTTGCTTGAGTCCAGGAATTAAATTGTAACCCAAGTAGAATAGTGTGACTCTGTCTCAATAAAATAAAATAAAAATAAAATAGGCTGGACGCAGTGGCTCACACCTGTAATCCCAGCACTTTGGGAGGCTGAGACAGGTGGATCACGAGGTCAGGAGTTTGAGAACAGCCTGGCCAAGATGGTGAAATCCCATCTCTACTAAAAATACAAAAAAAATTATCCGGGCGTGGTAGCTGGTGCCTGTAATCCCAGCTATGTGGGAGGCTGAGGCAAAGAATTGCTTGAACCCAGGAGGTGGAGGTTGCAGTGAGCCAAGACCGTGCCACTGCACTCCAGCCTGGGCGACAGCAAGACTCCATCTCAAAAAATAGAAATAAAATAAATAAATAAAAATAAAATACATTTTTAAATGTTATTCCATATTTCCAGGCTAGGAAACATGGAACTACGTTGTACACCCAAAGGCAGTTGCTGCTAAGGCACAGCTTCCTGTAGACATTCCCACAAGCCTTTCCTCTACAGTCTTACTGTGGCAGTTGAACAAAGTGGTTTCTCTAGTTATTCACTTTAAAAAAAAGTTTTACTTTTTATTTTTATTTATTTATTCATTTTCAAAAGATCTCTTGGTCAGAGTTTCAGGTTATCTTGCTGGTGACTCCTCTGATTCTCCAATTTCTCTCCTTAAACTTCACTTCCTTGGCTCCTCTTACAATTGTGTAAGATATAATAATTCCAATAATAAATCTCTTACCCCAATCCTAAAAGTAGTTCTTCCCTCACTGAACCCTGACTGGTAGAAATAGGGAAAGTCCTGATGGAATTTGAACCTGTTACACCTGTTCCTGAGACCCAGTTACAACCTTGTACTTCCTACATTTAATTGTTCAAACATTACTTGGATTCTGTTTATGAAACAAAACTTTTCTCCTCAAGCCAATTTGAGTTGGTTTTCAGGTATATGTAATCAAAAGATCTGTAATTAATACCCCATGTCAGTGTCAATTGTGGGTCTCTTACATGCCTGCATGTCTGTGAGCAGAAACAGACTGCCTATGTTCCAAATTATCTTTTCAAGGATGTTCATATAGTGAACAACCTGGAAGAGAGACAGTGGCTCCCTCTGGTACAAAGGGCAGGTATGCATTACTGTCCATTTGAAAATATTTGGTTCCCTAAACTCCTTCCTGTAATGCAGCCCACTGTTGGTGCAGGCATTATCTTGACCCTCTTTCATACCAGCCTGCAGGAACTGCGGGCCCAGGAAATAACGCAAAAGGATGTCAAAAATGATGATACTCTGACTACTGTTATTGCTATGAACAATAGGCTGCCCCTTGTTTCTAACCCAAAAGACCCGAAACTGTTGCATGATACCTTGTCAGCTTGCTTAAAGAGTGAAATCTCAGATCCTTTATAGTTCTTGAAAATGAGATTACTCTAGACTGGCATAATTTCATAAGTATTGTTCACAGGACTTTTCAAATAGAACAGTGTATATACCTATGATGTGGAGTAAGATTTTAATAAATGAGTAAATGTGTTAAGTTTTTAAGAAATACATTCCATTTATGGCCGGGTGCAGTGACTCACGTCTGTAATCCCAGCACTTTGGGAGGCCGAGGTGGGTGGATCACTTGAGGTCAGCAGTTCAAGACCAGCCTGGCCAACACGGTGAAACCCCGTCTCTATTAAAAATACAAAAATTAGCTGGATGTGTTGGCACATGTCTGTAGTCCCAGCTACTCAGGAGGCGGAGGCAGGAGAATCGCTTGAACCCAGGAGGCGGAGGTTGCAATGAGCCGAGATAGTGCCATTTTGCACTCCAGCCTGGGTGACAGAGATGAGACTCTGTCTCAAAAAAAAAAAAAAAAGAATAAAAAGAAAAGAAAAAAGAAAGAAATTCAATTGATTATATTATTATAATAACAATTCTATTATGCATAAATCATTATATTTGTAATATAAACAATAATCTTGGTCAGGCAGGATGCTTTTGATTGTAGTAATAGAAACAAGGTCTTTCTAGTTTATCGCAAAAGGGGATTGCCTTATAAAATTACAAGGATACCTTAACAAAGCAAAGAACAACAGTTGAAGCGAGCCTTAGGGGACTTGTGGCCAGTAATACAAAATCGAATCTTGCTAGCTAAACAAAAAGGAGTATTTATAATTAGATACAAGAATACCCTACCAAGCCAAGAGTAGGCATTATAGCCATACTTCATGGAAAGGGCGGACAAGGGAAGAGAGCATTGTTAGATAGTCAGAAATCAACATCTCTAAATCTCCTCGTCTCCAGTTTCACTTTGCAAATGTTTCATTGCTCCTCACTGCATATTTGGTGTTTTTGGTTTTTTACCCTTCCTAAGTCACACGGTAGGCATGGCAACCCATAGCCCCCCAGTTTGTATTTCCTCTATGTCAGAGAAGAGTCGTGAAAGCCAGAATCTCTTACCTCTACCCCCAAATTCCTAGGAAGTTAGGACATCACCAAAATTAGAAATAACTCCCTTCTCTGGGATTGGAAGTAAAACCAGAAGTTTCAGGAACCAAGAACAGAGACAGTTAAAATTTTGTTTACTGGCACTCTTATAGAGCTAACTTACTTAGATTAGGTGGGATAGCTCGTAATGTGCTGGAACCCATGCACACTGTGTGAAATGACGCAGGGCTTCAAAAAGAGAGAGCAGTTCTAACTCCTTACAATTTGCCCTTGGGATAGGAATGACAGGCCTGGGTAATGCTTATAAGACTTATTTGAGGAGAGTTTCTTTGCATTTATTGTAGGAGGTATGATTTATCTCTCAGGGAAGGTGTGAATAGGTCTTTAGTATGGGTAATTTAAGCACAAAAGCTAATATGCTTGTTAATGAGTCATTTTTCCCAAGGGAAGAAAAAATACTAATTACATGGAGAATGTTTAGAAGAAAAATGAAAAGATACATATAAGTGTCAGACATCCCCAGAACTGTAAATAGAAATTTGACCAAGGGTCTTATAGACTGGAGAGAAACTCTAAATCACTAACCGTGAGCAGGTGCCTGTAAGCATTTTTATCATAGGTAGGGTGAGGGTGAGGAACATTCTGAGAAATAAAGATAGAAAGGAAATAATAAAATTATTCTGAATTTCTTTTTTTTTTTTTTTTTTTTTGAGGCAGGGGTCTCACTTTGTTGCCCAGGTGCTGTTTAGTGTAGTGTCATATTCTCCACTCATGCAGCCTCAAAACCTTAGGGTCAATGGTCCTCCCACCTTAGCCTCCCAAGTAACTGGACTACAGGTATGTGCAAACCACACCGGCCAATTTTTGTCTTTTCTGGTAGAGACAGGGTCTCACTATGTTTGTCCAGGCTGGTCTCAAAAGTCCTGGCTCAAGCAATCTGGCCCACCTCAGCCTCCGTAAACTGCGGACTACTAGGCAATGAACCACTGTGCCTGGTCTATTTCGGATTCAGCATTTCAGCTATCTTGCAGGAGGAAAAATTATACGCTTACTAAAACCATAACATGGTAATATTTGATTATAAGTAATTATGTGTTTTAAATTCAGAAAAACTAATAGGAATTCCACCCACCCACCCATCGAAATAAAACTGAACATCAAAAGTGCTGTGGATATTTTATTCAAAAATATATTTTTCGGCCAGGCGTGATGGGCTCATGCCTGTAATCCAGCACTTTGGAAGGCCGAGGCGGGTGAATACACTGAGGTCAGGAGTTCTAGACTAGCCTGGCCAACATGGTGAAACTCTCCTACTAAAAATACAAAAATTGGCTGGGTGTGGTGGTATGCGCTGTAATCCAAGCCTAATCAGGAGCTGAAGCAGGAGAGATGCGTTGAACCCTGGAAGCAGAGGTTGCAGTCAAACTGAGATCACGCCACTGCACTCTAGCCTGGGCAATAGAGCCGAGACTCAGTCTCAAAAGAAAAAAAAATATATATTTTTGTGCTGAAAAATTTTAAATGTTTTCCCTATTTGTGACATACACTCATTTTACTAATACGTCTTTGGATGAGAGTTAAGCTTAACATTAAGTTAAGCTTAAATATTCATGACATCATCTCTAGTTCTTCCCTAATTTTGTTTCTAGAATAAGAACCGTGAGGGAAGTAGAGCCACTCTATTGTAAGAAGAAAAATATAATATTAGATGGACATGTTAAGAGACTCAGAAGCTGATAATTCAGTTGCAACTTTACCCGATTTCAGTGTTATACAAGGTTTCAAAATAAAAAGTCACAGTATTATGTGGAAAGTTTGTATTTCAACCTCTAATTTCTTCATGAACATTTTCCCTTAATGTGGTCATCTTTTTGATGATCAAAGTGTCATTCAGTACATTTTCAGCACCCTCTTCTAATGAAATGGTTGGGACAGGTATGCATACTTTTTCCATAGAGGTTCCCCGAGAGAAGCATTGGAGAGTTCCTTTCACTAGAGAATCATCAGAAAACCAGTCATCAGCTGCTTCTACACTTCTGGCTGTAATAAGAATCAGATGGCAATGTTGATAAGCTTAAGGTAACATTGCTGCGATTTGTTGCAGAGCTGGTCCTGAGGGATCACAAATGACACTTTCGGTTGCAAGGCGGGATTGCATCTTAGAATGATCTTAATTGCTGTAAAACATAGATTACCATGAATATATATATTCAGGAGCCAACTCTTAATCATAAGGACAATTCAGAGTGGCAGGATAATGCTATAAAGAAATTCTGAGTGCTATCATCATCCACACAGTGTTATATGTATTAGGGATTAGCAATAGTTTCATGATAATCAAGAATAGAAAAGACTCATTCTAAATGAAATACTGCTAAACAGAAAAAGTGACTAATTAGGCTTAGAAATGTTTCAAAATATCCTTAAATGAGAAAAGATCTGATTGCTGTTTAAGAAATAAATTTAACAATACTGGTTAAATTAATAACTATCTTTCTTGCTTTAGTCAATCTGTGTAAATATTTGCATTACAAATTCAACTTTCTGAGAAAGAAATAATTATTATGATAGTAGAAATAACTACCTACAGTAATCCTTAAAACTCAAAACCAAGCAAATAAACATTTGTAAGATACATAGTTTCTACTTGGAGCAAAGGATTTTATAACTAATTTGTTTCATTAAAATAAAGGACAACTCGGCCGGGGCGCGGTGGCTCAACCTGAATCCCAGCACTTTGGGAGGCCAGGACGGCGGGATCACAGAGGTCAGGAGATCGAGACCATCCTGGCAACACGGTGAAACCCCGTCTATCTACTTAAAAAAAATACAAAAAAACTAGCCGGCGGACGAGCAGGCGCCTGAGCCCAAGCTACTCGGGAGGCTGAGACAGGAGAATGGCGTGAACCCGGGAGGCGGAGCTGCAGTGAGCTGGAGATCCGGCCACTGCACCCAGCCTGGGCTGGCAGAGCAAGACTCCGTCTCAAAATAAAATAATATAAAATCAAATAAATATAAATAAAATTAAAATAAAATAAAATAAGACAACTCAACATCAAAAAAGAAAAGTACATGCTTCCTTAGGCATGTATTAGAAAATACTTGGTCTGCATTGGGAAGGGTGTATGAATTGGCTTTATACCAATAATAGTAACAAACCTTCCTGTAGAGACTTTCAATTTACAAAGCATTTTGATATACTTCTATATCTTATTTATACTCTTAATAATTCTTCAAGGTAGTTACTGTTAGCACCACTTCATGAAAATAATAAACAGACTTAGATAAATGACGCATTACAGATCAGATACAAAATAGATTTTAGCCTAGATTCTCATTCTTTGTCTCATGCTTTTCCCATTATAATATTTATGCTGTACATTTGCCATTAAGATATGCTGTTTTAGAAAATACAATATCTATAAAATATTCTATAATACCTTTTATAATAGTTCACATATTAACTTTTCTTTTTAAAAAACTTCTGTATAAGGCCATTCTTGCAAACATATCTTTTTTTTTTTCTTTGAGACAGAGTCTTGCTCTGTCACCCAGGCTGGAGTGCATTGGCATAGTCTTGACTCATTGCAACCTCTGCCTCCCAGGTTCAAGCGATTCTCCTGACCCAGCCTCCCAAGTAGCTGGGATTACAGGCCTGCACCACCACATCCAGCTAATTTTTGTATTTTTGTTAGAGACAGAGTTTCACCATATTGGCCAGGCTGGTCTTGAACTCCTGGCCTTAAGTGATCTGCCCACCTCGGCCTCCCAAAGTGCCAGGATTACAGGCATGAGCCACCACGCTTGGTCTAAACATATTAACTTTTATATTTTCTACATTTTTAAAGCTCTGTAAAATATCTTGTTATCTTTTATATTCAGCATCTCTAAACTTATGTAGGAGGTAATGTTTTGAGGTACTAAGACGTGATATGCAATATCTTTTTATTCTCAAGCATTATTGTTAGACACTGACTATGGTAACTTTGGGTACAAATAAGAGATAAAAATTAAAACCTCACATTTTAGTTTAAGATATGATATTGCAAGTTCCATTTTTTCTAAAAAATTTATGCCCTTTTACATAATAATAAATTAATGTTTCCCTAACATTTTCATACCATTAAGATACTTAGATGACATTTAGGATAACCTCTTGATTCTTCAAGATGTGAATTGCCTAAGTTCATTAAGATTTCTTCTAATAAATTATTGAGAAAAAATACCTTTTATATGTGCTGCTTCCTTTTTTCTTTGCTCCTCCTACATTAAAAAAAAGTTATTTGTATTTTAAAATCAGAATATTTTTTATATAACTTCTTTCATATATTTTATATAAGAGTAACACATTTTGACATTATAATTTTTTAATGGAAAATGTTTCTTTCCACAGCATGAATTTCTTTCACCAAAATATATTGAGAGAAAAGAAAAAGTTGAAGTATCATCTGAAATGAATTTGGATTGGTCCAAAAAGGCAGTCTTCAGAATAAGGAATAACAGTTCAAATAGGATTCGTTCTCTCCATCCTCAGCAACTTGGTCAGAACTAGAGAAGGCTAAAAAATAATTAGAATCCCTAGACTTGTTTAATGAACTAACAGCAATAATAACAAAAAAGTGAATTCTGGTTGAAGGTCTTTATAGAAATAGGAATATTATTTTTATTTTTAATTTTTTAGAGACAGAGACTTGCTCTGTCACCCAGTCCGGAGTGCAGTGGCATGATCATAGCTCACTGCAGCCTCGAACTCCTGGGCTCAAGCGATCTTCCTGTCACAGCCTCCTGAGTAGCTGGACTACAGGTGCGCGCCACCATGCCTGGCTTGGGAATTCTTTTAATAGCAAATAAAACATTGTTTAAACAATACATTCCAGATATGTTCTGGGAAGTGTAGTGGTGTAGTAGTTCTCAAACTTTAGGGCATTAGAATCACCTGATGTGCATGCTAAAATTCTAATTCTTGATTGTAATATCAGACCCTTCTGAAACAGATTCTCTAGAAATGGGGTTGGGAGTATGCATTGTAACACATTCTGCAAGTGATTCTAATTCAGATTTTTCTTAGATAACTAGATAAACAACAGGCTAAAGCATAGAGCGTTTGGGATGGAGTGAGTGAAGATGAAGCTGGAGAGATAATAGTGTCATGTCTTATGTTGTGGGAGAAAATGTGTCAGTGCTCTGTGCTGATCTGCATTTGCCTGTCTCCCAAAAAAGCTTATTTGGGATACTTATATTCATTTTATTAGAATAAACCTCTTTTTTTTTTTTTTTGAGACAGGGTCTCATTCTGTCACCCAGGCTGGGGTGCAGTGGCATGATCACAGCTCACTGCAGCCTCAAGTTCCTGGGCCCAAGTGATCCTCCTGCCTCAGCCTCCTGAGTAGCTGGAACAACAGGTGCATACCCACCATGTCTGGTTAATTTTTAAAATTTTTTGTACAGGTGGGGTCTCACTTTGTTGCCCAGGCTGGTCTCAAACTCCTGGGCTTAAGTGATTCTCCCACCGTAGCCTCCCAAAGTGCTGGGATTACAGGCATGAGCCGCTGCACCCAACCAGCACTTTTTACAAAGACAACTTTAATTCTTTGTCACTTTCACCTTTTATTAACAAATGCCAGTATGGGCTTCCTGACCTTACCTTGTCTAGATTTAAGACCAATGCATTCTGTGACTTCTGTATAAATTACTTTAGAATATTCCTTCTCAGACTTTGATGTGCTGACAGATTAACCTGGGAGCTTGTTAAAATGCAGATTCTGACTCGGTAGGTCTGTGTTGGGGTATAAGAGTCTGCACTTCTAATAGGCTCACCTAGGTAATGTTGATATTGCTGATCTGCGAACCAAAGGCTAAGGCCCTAGACTGATTAAAATTCTACCCAAAATAAGGGAATGACAAATGGGCATTCTTATATACTGCTACATGTACACAGGTAGAATTTTTTCTAGTGAAACTTAATAAACCCACTTCTAGAAATTTATTATGCCAAGTAAATAATTTAGGTTTTGTACAAACATTCAGCTACCAGAATATTCACCCAACACTGTTTTTTAAAACCCGCAATTTCAAATCCCAAGCATATGGCTGGGTGCAGTGGCTCACGCCTGTAATCCTAGCACTTTGGGAGGCCAAGATGGGTGGATCCCTTGAGCCCAGGAGTTAGAGACCAGCCTGAGCAACATAATAAAACCCTATCTCTACAAAAATACAAAATTAGCTGGGCATGATGGTGCGTGCCTGTAGAGCCAGCTACTCTGGGGGTTGAGGCGCAAGGATCTCTTGAGCCCAGAAAGTCATGCCTGCAGTGAGCCATGATCGTGCCACTACATTCCAGCCTGGGTGACAAAGCAAGGCCTTGTCTCAAAATAATTAATTAATTAATTTTTTTAAAATTCCAAGAGTAAGGAAATAGTTAAATGTATTATGATACATAGATATTAATACAATGCATATTCTTTCAACTGTTAAAAATGATGCTATATGTCAGCAGTTATGAAAAAATTCAGAAAATGGTGGGAATGTACCAAAAAAGACAGAAGAACAATCTCGAAGTCGTACATACTAACTAGATTTGGGAAAATTTTGGCATCTAAATAATGGTAGTGATGGATTATAATCTACTGAATGAAATAGAAATCCACAAATCCACAGTGGTAATAAAACAATAGAGAAGGGACAGCTGCTTCCTTACATTCACAGAATGCTAAATGACAATTGTGGATGGGAATGGCAGAGTTGGAAAATCACCATTTTGCTACAGTTTAGTTAAGATTTACTCAAGCACAAATAATTTTTATAGCTAGAGAGTAAAGTTTGACAAAGAGAAGGATATCTGTGTGGTTTCAAAGTGTCTTCACACAGGTCGTTTATTTATCGCAAGGGTAAAAAATAGGAATAATACAGTGTGGCAAAAACAAAAAACAAACATCTTGATTGTGTGATCAATCTATAATCTCTAATTAATAATACTCAGGAGTGAGGCTGGCACGGTGGCTCACACCTGTAATCCTAGTACTTTGGGAGGCTGAGGCAGGTGGATCACCTGAGGCCAGGAGTTTGAGACCAGCCTGGCCAACATGGTGAAGCCCCATCTCTACTAAAAATACAAAAATTAGCCAGGCATGATGGTGCACACCTGTAATCGCAGCTACTTGGGAGGCTGAGGCATGAGAATCTGGGAGGTGGAGGTTGCAGTGAGCCAAGATTGCACCATGCCACTCTAGCCTGGGCCACAGAGTGACTCTGCCTAAAAACAAAAAAAAACAAAAAATAGTAGCAGGAGTAAACCAGAGAATATTACTATAGCTACCAGGTACATTAAATAAATAATAAGGACATATTATGAACAACTTTATACCAATAAATTAGACAACTTAGATGATGTGGAAAATCCTTTGAAAGGCACAAATTACCAAAACTCATTCAAGGAGAGACAGTAACATGAATAGCCCTATGTCTACCAAAGAAATTGAATTCATAGCTAAAAACTGTTCCACAGTGGAAACTCTAGATGACTTCACTAGTGAATTATACCAACCATTTGATGAATAATTTATACCAATTCTATAGACAATTGAAAAAGGCAAAAATCCACAGATAAACACTGTATATGCCTTCAGATGTGATAAACTAAATCTGATCACAAGGAAAAACCAAATTGAGGAGCCACCTATTATGTATAAAATAACTGTTGTGGATTGTTCAAAAATGCCAATATCATGAAAGACAAAGAAAGGCTGAGGAATTGTCCCTAAATAAGGAAGACTGAAGAGACATGACAACTAAATGCAAATGTGATTCTGGGCTGGATCCTGTACTAAAGGGAAACAATTCTATAAAGGATATGATTGGGATAACAGACAAAAATGGAATATGGATTTTAGATTTTATGAAAACATTGAATCAGTATTAAATTTCCCCAATTTGAAAACTAAGCTACAAAAATATAAGAGAGTATTTGGGCTGGGCGCGGTGGCTCACACCTGTAATCCCGCACTTGCACTTTGGGAGGCTGAAGCAGGCAGATCACTTGAGGTCTGGAGTTTGAGACCAGACTGGCCAACATGGTGAAACCCTGTCTCTACTAAAAGTACAAAAATTAGCTGGGCGTGGTGGCACATGCCTGTAATCACAGCTACTTCAGAGGCTGAGGCAGGAGAATCGCTTGAACCCGGGAGGCGGAGGTTGCAGTGAGCCTAGATTGCGTCACTGCACTCCAGCCTGGGCAACAGAGCGATACTCCGTTTCAAAAGAAAAAAAAATTATATATGTATGAGAGTATTTGAATCAATATTAAATTTCCCTAATTTGAAAACTAAGCTATAATAATTGAGAGAGTGTCTTCATTCTTAGTATGTACACTGAAGTATTAAGGAGTGAAGGAAAAGAATATGCATTCTACTTTCAAGTGGTTCAGAAAAAATATACACACACATACACCCATTTGACGCAGTTCATAACTCCCACCTCTTAAACACCTTCTTCACTAGGCTTTTGGGACACCTCTTGGTTCTCTTTCTACCACACTGACTAGTGCTTAACCTCTAAAGTTTGGAGTACTTCAGGGCTAATTACAAGTACTTGATTTTTTTTTTTTAAGATGGGGTTTCACTGTCTCGTCCAGGCTGGAATGCAGTGGTGCAATCACGGGTTCATGGCAGCCTCAACCTCCTAGGCTTAAGCTGATCTTCCCACCTCAGCCTCCCAAGTGGCTAGAACCATAGGCATGTGCCTCCACACTCAGCTAATTTTTTTTGGAGGTGTAGAGATGGAGTCTGTCTGTGTTGCCAAGGCTAGTCTTTAACTCTTGGGCTTAAGTGATCCTGCTGTTTTGGCCTTCCAAAGTACGAGGGTTATAGACATGAGCCACCATCCCTGGCCTTATCTCTTCTTAATATCACTGCACACGTCTGTTGAACATAGCAAAACTTCAGTAGAGTTCTTCCCATTTCTCTAGTTTCCTAGAGGAAAATTTATTTCCTTTAAATATTTGTGTTCTCTTCTCCATTTCTCCTTACTGAGATACAATAATTTACTTTGGGTGAGTCTGATCACTGATGCCTTTGAATTGGATGGGGCTAACCTATCAAAAGTCTGAGCTCAGAAATAATGCAACTAGAGCAGAAATCAATAAAATAGAAAACAACAAAGAAAATCAATAAAACAAGTATATAGCTCTTTGAAAATATTAATAAAATTGATAAAACTCTAGCCAGAACAATTACGGGGGAAAAAGGGAGAAAACACAAATAAATATCAGAAGTGAGCAAGAGAATATCACTACAGGTACCAGATACATTAAATAAGTAATAAGGGAATATTATTAACAACTTTATGCCAATAATTAGACAACTTAGATGAAGTGGAAAATCCCTCGAAAGGCACAAATTACTAAAACTCATTCAAGGAGAGATAGTAACATGAATAGCCCTATGTCTACCAAAGAATTTACATTCATGGCTAAAAACATTTCCATAAAGGACACTCTAGATGACTAGTGAATTATACCAACCATGTGGAGAATAAATGATACCAATTCCACACAATTGAAAAAGGCAAAAATCCATAGATTCAAAGAGCCAAACAAATCACAACCAACATTAAACATAAATAAAGCAATCTAAACCTAAGATACACATTAGAAAAACTGAACAAAAATGAACTATAATTAGACTGCTAGTATTATTTCAGTGGCAACTATGAAAGCCAGAAGGCATATTTTCCCTTTACTAAAAGAAAAGGAGTGTCAACCTAGAATCCATTGAAAGAAGGAGAATAAAAAAGGTCATTTTCAGATGACCAAAACCAAGTGAGCTTGGAAACAAAAGATACCCACTAAAATAAATTCTGAAGGATGTAATTTGCACAAAAAGAAAAGTCATCCCAGAATAACAGTTTGATGTTGAAGGCATGAAAGACAATGAAAGTGATCAATTTGTTGGTAAATCTAAGTAAACATTGACTGTATGGTACCTGTATGTAGTAGACAGCATTACTGCTGCTAATTATTTGCCATTCTCAGTGAGCTAATTATACTTTTTTTGTATCACGGACATCAAGCTTGACTAAGAAATTTGCTTTGGCCAATAAAATATGAGCAGAAGTGACTAGATAGAAGCTTTAAGGGCCAACACTGTGATTCCACATCTCTCTTCTGTCACAAGGAAAGGATGTGCTAGGATAGAGACTATCCCTTCAGCTTGGATACCAGAATGAAAAGAACATGCCAAGTAGAGCCAATGCTGACCCACAGATGATATGTAATGTGAGAAATAAACCTTTGTTGTTATAACACACTCAGAGTTTGGGTTTGTGTGTTACTGAAGTGTTACTGAGAAAAATACAAAAATGATGATAATGGTTTGTACAAGTTTTAAAAAATGAATGAAAATCTAAGACAACAATAGCAACTCCAGGGGGCGCCATTTATATTGTATTTCATACAAATAATTATCCTTGTCACACAACACTGTGAAGTAATAGATTTAATAGTTAAATATTTTCCTGCAAGGGCAGTTTAAATCCAAGACTATTTGAGCCTAATAGACATTCAAAAAACAAATAGTTACTCTTTTACAAACTATTCAGAGTATAGAAAAAGAAGAAACCCTCCCCAATCATTTTATGAGCCTAGCATAACCTTGATACAAAGGTCTGACAGTACAATATAGGAAAGAAGATTTGGCCAGCTGCAGTAACTCATGTCTATAATTCCAGTGCTTTGGGGAGGCCAAGGTGGGAGGGTTATTTGAGGCCAAGCGTTTGAGACCAGCTTGGCCAACATGGTGAAAGCCCGTCTCTACTAAAAATACAAAAATTAGCCAGGTGTGGTTCGAGGTTATAGTGAGCTATAATCACACCATTCCACTGTAACCTGGTTGGCAACAGTGAGTCTCTGTCTCTGGGAAAAAAAGAAAAAAAAAAAAAGAAAGAAAGAAAGAGGAAATTTGAGGCTGATTTCATTCATTTACAGACATGTAAAAAAGTAAGTAAAATATTAGCAATCAAATCATCCACATGTAAAAGAAAAGACATCATGGCCTGAGCACAGTGCATCATGCCTGTAATCCCAGTACTTTGGGAGGCCGAGACAGGCGGACCACTTGAGGTCAGGAGTTCAAGATCAGCCTGGCCAACATGGCGAAACCCCACCTCTGCTAAAAATACAAAAATTAGCTGGGCATGGGGGTGCACACCTGTAATCCCAGCTGCTTGGGAGGCTGGGACAGGAGACTTGTTTGAACCTGGGAGGAGGAGGTTGCAGTGAGCCGAGATTGCACCACTGCCTGGGCGATAGACCAAGACTCTGTCTTAAAAAAATAAAATTCTGGGCCGGCATGGTGGCTCATGCCTGTAATCCCAGCACTTTGGGAGGTGGAGGCAGGCGGATCACGAAGTCAGGAGACTGAAAGCATCCTAGCTAATACGGTGAAACCCCGTCTCTACTAACAATACAAAAAATCAGCCGGGCGTGATGACGGGCGCCTGTAATCCCAGCTACTAGGGAGGCTGAGGCAGGAGACTGGCATGAACCCGGGAGGCGGAGCTTGCAGTGAGCCGAGATCGCAGCACTGCACTCCAGCCTGGGTGACAGAGTGAGACTCCGTCTCAAACAAACAAACTCTGAAGATGAATGGTGATGATGGTTGCACAACGTGAATGCACTTAATGCCACTGAATTGTACACTTCAAAATGGTTAAAACAGTAAATTTTGTTATGTGTATTTTATTACAATTTTAAAATAAAATAAGTAATGTACAAACATAAATAAGATTTATTTTTGATTTAAATATATATATTTTTTAACTTTTAGGTTCAGGGGTACATGTGCAGGTTTGTTACACAGGTAAACCTGTGTCATGGGGGTTTATTGTACAGATTATTTCATCACCCAGGTATTAAGCCTAGTACCCATTAGTTATTTTGTCCTGATTCTCTCCCTTCTCCCACCCTCCACCTTCTTATAGCCCCCAGTGTGTGTTGTTCCCCTCTATGTGTCCATGTGTTTTCAACATTTGGCTCTCACATATAAATGAGAACATGCAGTATTTGGTTTTCTGTTCCTGTGTTAATTTGCTAAAGATAATGACCTCCAGTTCCATCCATGTTCCTGCAATGGGTATGATCTCATTCTTTTTTATGGCTGTGTAGTATTCCATAATGTATATGTACCATATCTTCTTTATCCAGTCTACTACTGATGGGCATTTAGGTTGATTCCATGTCTTTGCTATAGTGAATAATGCTGCAGTGAACATACACACACATGTGTCTTTATAATTGAACAATTTATATTCCTTTGGGTAATAGCCAGTAATGGGATTGAGGGGTCAAATGGTATTTCTGTTTTTAAGAATTGAGGAATTGCCACACTGTCTTCCACAATGATTGAACTCATTTGCACTCTCATAACAGTGTGTAAGAATTCCTTTTTCTCTGTAGCATCACCAGCATGTTTTTAAATTTTTTTATTGTTTTTTATTTTTTTGAGACAGAGTCTCTGTCGCCCAGGCTGGAGTGCAGTGGCATGATCTCAGCTCACTGCAACCATTGCCTCTGGGGTTCAAGTGATTATCCTGCCTCAGCCTCCCAAGTAGCTGGAATTACATGTGTGCACCACCACACCCAGCTAATTTTTGTATTTTTTAGTAGAGATGGTGTTTTGTCATGTTGGCCAGGCTGGTCTCTAACTCCTGACCTCAAGTGATCCACCTGCCTCACCTCCCAAAGTGATGGGATTACAGGCATGAGCCGCCATTTTAGTAATAGCCATTTTGACTGGTGAGATGGTATCTCATTGTGGTTTTGATTTGCATTTCTCTAATAATCAGTGATATTGAGCTTTTTTTCAAATGATTCTTGGCCACAGGTATGTCTTCTTTTGAGAAATGTCTGTTCATGTCCTTTGCTCACTTTTTAATGGGGTTGCTTGTTTTTTTCTTGTAAATTTGTTTAAGTTCCAGATAGATGCTGGATATTAGACCTTTGTCAGATGCATAGTTTGCAAACATTTTCTCCCATTTATAGGTTGTCTGTTCACTCTGTTGATAATTTCCTTTGCTGTGAATAAGCTCTTTCGTTCAATTAGATACCATTTGTCAATTTTTGCTTTTGTTGCAATTGCTATTGGCATCTTCATTATGAAATCTTTGCCCATTTCTATGTCCAGAATGGTATTGCCTAGGTGGTCTTCCAGGGTTTTTATACATTTGGGTTTTATTTACATTTAAGTCTTTAATCTATCTTGAGTTAATTTTTGTATATGGTATAAAGAAGGGTCCAGTTTCAGTCTTCTGCATGTGGCTAGCCAGTTATCCCAACACCATTTGTTGAATAGAGAATCCTTTCCCCATTGCTTGTTTTTGTCAGGTTTGTCAAAGATCAGATCATTGTAGGTGTGTGGCCTTACTTCTGGGTTCTGGGTTCTGGGTTCTGTTCCATTGGTCTATGTGTCTGTTTTTGTACCAGTACCATGCTGTTTTGGTTACTGTAACTCTATAGTATAGTTTGAAGTGGAGTAGTGTGATGCTTCCAGCTTTGTTCTTTTTGCTTAGGATTTCCTTGGCTACTCAGGCTCTTTTTTGTTCCAGTGAGCTCAGATCACACCACTGCACTCCAGCCTGGGTGACAGAGCAAGACTCCATCTCAAAAAAAAAAAAAATCAAAATCAAAATAGAAATAATAAAATAAAAATTTTTTTCTAGTTTTATGAAGAATGTCAATGGTAGTTTAATAGAAATAGCATTGAATCTATAAATTGTTTTGGGCAGTATGGCCATTTAAACAATAGTGATTCTTCCTATCCATGAGCATGGAAGGTTTTTCCATTTGTTTGTGTCATCTCTGATTTCTTTGAGCAGTGTTTTCTAGTTCTTCTTATAGAGTTATTTCACCTCTCTGATTAGCTGTATTTGTAGGTATTTTATATTTTTTGTGGCAATTGTGAATGGGATTGCATTCCTGATTTGGTTCTCAACTTGACTGTTGTTGGCGTATAGGAATGTTAGTAATTTTTGCACATTAATATTGTATCCTGAGACTTTGCCAAAGTTGTTTATCAGCTTAAGGAGCTTTTGGGCTGAGACAATGGGGTTTTCCAGATAGTGGATCATGTCATCTGCAAACAGGGATAGTTTGACTTCCTCTCTTCCTATTTGGATGCCCTTTATTTCTTTTTCTTGCCTGATTGCCCTAGCCAGGACTTCCTGTACTATGTTGAGTAGCAGTGGTGAGAGAGGGCATTCTTGTCTTGTGCCTGTTTTCAAGGGGAATGCTTCCAGCTTCTGCCCATTCAGTATGATGCTGAGTATGGGTTTGTCATAGATGGCTCTCATTGTTTTAAAGTATGTTCCTTCAATACCTAGTTTATTAAGACTTTTTAACATGAAGTTGTGTTGAATTTTATTTAAAGCCTTTTCTGCATTGAATGAGATAATCATGTTTTGTTTTGTTTTGTTTTTTTGACAGTTTCACTCTCGTTGCCCAGGCTGGAGTGCAATGGTGTGATCTCGGCTCACCACAACCTCCGCCTCCCAGGTTCAAGTGATTCTCCTGCCTCAGCCTCCCGAGTAGCTGGGATTACAGGCATATGCCACCACGCCCGGCTAATTTTGTATTTTTAGTAGAGATGGGGTTTCTCCATGTTGGTCAGGCTGGTCTCGAACTCCCAACCTCAGGTTATCTGCCCTCCTTGGCCTCCCAAAGTGTTGAGATTACAGGTGTGAGCCACTGTGCCCGGTCCAATCATGTGGTTTTCTTTCTTTAGTTCTGTTTATATGATGAATCACATTTATTGATTTATGTTGACCCAACCTTGCATCCCAGGAATAAAGCCTACTTGATCACAGTGAATAAGTTTTCTTATGTGCTGCTGGATTTGGTTTGCCAGTATTTTGTTGAGGATTTTGCATCAATGTTCATCAAAGATATAGGCCTGAAGTTTTCTTTTTGTTTTGTGTCTCTGCCAGGTTTTGGCATCAAGATGATGCTGGCCTCATAGAATGAGTTAGGGAGGAGTCCCTCCTCCTTAATTTTTTGGAATAATTTTAAAAGGAATGGTACTAGCTCTTCTTTGCACATCTGGTAGAATTCAGCTATGAATCCATCTGGTCCTGGGTTTTTTCTGGTTGGTAGCCTGTTTATCACTGACTGAATTTCACAACTTATTATTGGTCTGTTCAGTGATTAAATTTCTTCTTGGTTGTCTTAGGAAGGTGTATGTATCCAGGAATTTATCCATTTCTTCTAGATTTTCTAGTTATGTGCATAGAGGTGTCCATAATATTCTCTGATGGTTATTTGTATTTCTATGGGTCATTGGTAATATCCCTCTTGTCATTTATGGTTGTATTTATTTGAACAATCTCTTTTCTTCTCTACTAGTCTAGCTAGCAGTCTATTTTATTATTTTTTTCAGAAAACCAACTCCTGGATTCATTGATCTTTTGAATTTTTTTTTTTGTGTGTGTGTCTCATTCTCCTTCAGTTCAGCTCTGATTTTGGTTCTTTCTTGTCTTCTGCTAGCTTTGGGATTTGTTTGCTCTTGGTTCTCTAGTTCTTTTAGTTTGATGTTAGGTTGTTAACTTCATATCTTTCTAACTTGCTGATGTGGGCATTTAGTGCTATAAGTTTCCCTTTTAATACTGCCTTAGCTATGTCCCAGAGATTCTGGTATGTTGCACCTTTGATCTCATTAGTTTCAAAGAACTTCTTGATTTCTACCTTAATTTCATTGTTTACCCAAAAGACATTCAGGAGCAGTTTATTTAATCTCCATGTAATTATATAGTTTTGAGTGAATTTCTTAGTCTTTGTTTCTAATCTGATTGTGTTTTGGTCTGAGAGATAGATTGTTAGGATTTCTGTTCTTTTGCATTTGCTGAGGAGTGTTCTACTTTTTTTTTTCTTTCTTTCTTTTTTTGACAGAGTCTTACTGTGTCATCCAGGCTGGAGTGCAGTGGTGCCATCTCAGCTCACTGTAACCTCTGACTCCCAGGTTCAAGTGATTCTTCTGCCTCAACCTCCTGAGTAGATGGGATTATAGGCACATGCCACCATGCCTGGCTAATTTTTGTATTTTTAGTAGAGACAGGGTTTCACCATGTTGGCCAGGCTGGTCTCAAACTGTCTGCTTTGGCCTCCTAAAGTGCTAGGATTACAGGCATGAGCGACTGTACCCAGCCAGAGTGTTTTACTTCTGATTATGTAATTGATTTTAGAATACGTGCCATGTGGCAATGAGAAGAATGTATATTCTGTTGTTTTTGGGTGAAGAGTTCTGCAGATGTCTATCAAGTCCATTTGATTCAGTGCTGAGTTCAGGTCCCGAATGTCTTTGCTAATTTTCTGTCTCATTGATCTGTCAAATATTGTCAGTGGGGTGTAAAACTCTCCCACTACTATTGTGTGGGAGTCTAAGTCTCTTTGAAGGTGTCTAAGAACTTGCTTTATGAATCTGGATGCTCTTGTGTTGGGTGCATAGATATTTAGAATAGTTAGGTCTTCTTGTTAAATTGAACCCTTTACTATTAAGTAATGCCTTTCTTTGTCTTTTTTAAACATTTGCTGGTTTGAAGTCTGTTTTGTCTGAAACTAGGATTACAACCCTTGCTTTTTCTGTTTTCCATTTGCTTGGTAGATTTTTCATCATTCTCTTATTTTGAGCCTATGTGTATCGTTGCATGTGAGATGGGTCTCTTGAAGACAGCATATCAATGGGTCTTGCTTCTTTTTCCCGCTTGCTACTGTGTCTTCTAATTAAGACATGTAACCAAGTTGCATTCAAGGTTAATATTGATATGTGTGGATTTGTCCTGTCATAATTATGTTAGCTGGTTATTTTGCAGACTTGCTTACGTGGTTGCTTTATAGTGTCACTGGTCTGTATACTTCAGTGTTTTTATAGTGGCTGGTAAGGGTCTTTCCTTTCCATATTTGGTGCTTCCTCCAGGAGCTTTTGTAAGGCAGATATGGTGGTAACAAATTCTCTCAGAATTTGCTTGTCTGAAAAGGATCTTATTTCTCCTTTGCTTGTGAAGCTTAATTTGGCCAGATATGAAATTCTGGGTTGGAATTTCTTGTCTTTGAGAATGCTGAATATTGGCTCCCAATCTCTTCTGACTTGTAGGGTTTCTTTTGAGAGGTCTGCAGTTAGTCTGATGGGCTTCCCTTTGTAGGTGGCTTGACCTTTCTCTCTAGCTGTCTTTAACATTTTTTCTTTCATTTTGACCTTGGAGAATTCAATGATTATGTGTCTCAGGGATAATATTCTTGTGAAGTATCTTACTAGAGTTCTCTGTATTTCCCTGAAAGAGATGGATGATATCTTGAAATATATTTTCCACATTGGTTCCATTCTCCCCATCTCTTTTGGGGATACCAATGAGTCATAAATTAGGTCTCTTTACATAATCCCATATTTCTCAGAAGTTTTATTCATTCTTTTTTCTCTATTCTTGTTGACTAATTTCAGAAAGCCCATCTTCAAGCTCTGAGATTCTTTCCTCTGCTTAGTCTATTCTGCTATTAATACTTGTGATTGCATTATGAAATTCATGTAGTGTGTTTTTCAGCTCTATCAGGTTTGTGAGGTTCTTTTCTATACTGGCTATTTTGTCTGTCAGCTCCTGCATCATTTTATCATGACTTTTAGCTTCCTTGCACTGGGTTTCAATGCACTTCTGTAGCTCAGTAATCTTCATTACTATTCATATTCTGAATTCTATCGCTGTCATCTCAGCCATCTCAGCCTGGTTCAGAACCTTTGCTGGAGAGGTGATGTGGTCATTTGGAGGCAAGAAGGCTCTCTGGCTTTTTGAATTGTCAGGGTTTATGCACTGTGGGTTTATCTACCATCAATCTCTGAGGTTGCTGACCTGTGGATGTTTTCTTTATCCCTTTCTCCTATTTGATGACCTTGAGGGTTTGATTGTGGTATAAGGTAGATTCAACTAACTGGCTTCATTTCTGGAATATTTTAAGGGGCCAATCCTCAGCTCCCAATTCCTAGACTGTGTGCTCTAACTCTAAGGGACTTGTACTGGGCCCTGACTTCGCTCTCTGGCTCAAGGTTGGGAATTCACTTTGCTGGGGGAACTGAGGTGCTCTTGGACCACTGGTCACTACACTCCAATGGGTGGTGTCAACCAAAGCATTTAGTAGTGTGGCAGCAGTGAGATCATTTCTATAAACTAGCCAGAAAATGACTATTTCAACAGGCCAGCAATCCATGGCCAATCATTGTTTATTTTAGGTTTAAAAGTAGAAAGTTGTAAAAGACCATTGCTCTTACTGTAATGACACAAGCAATATGGATAAGCTTAACTATCTTTTAAAAAAATTTTTTGTTCTAGGCCGGGCGCGGTGGCTCAAGCCTGTAATCCCAGCACTTTGGGAGGCCGAGACAGGTGGATCACGAGGTCAGGAGATCCAGACCATCCTGGCTAACACAGTGAAACCCCATCTCTACTAAAAAAAATACAAAAAAAAACACTAGCCGGGCGAGGTGGCAGGCGCCTGTAGTCCCAGCTACTCAGGAGGCT
>NW_016806314.1:1029249-1032041 GCF_001698545.2 Rhinopithecus bieti
CAATAATCATCTTTTAAAATAAAACAAAAGCTAAACTTCAGAAAGTGACAAACCCTTCATAAGAGAGATGACATCTACAGTAGCTCTTACCACTGACTAAAATGGAGAAAGGAGGAGGAGGAGGAACTGCCATAAATGGGAGAAGAATTGCAAAAGCAATTCACAGATGCAAAGCAAAGCAATTCAATGTGTTTACTTTTTCAACAAATAATACTGGAACAATTAGACATAGGTACTGCCAAAAATGAACCTTGACCTAAACCTCACACCTTATTCAAAACAATTAATGGTTGGACTTGGTGGCTCACACCTGTAATCCCAGCATTTTGGGAGGCCAAGGTGGGCATATCACCTCAGGTCAGGAGTTTGAGACCAGCCTGACCAACATGGAGAAAGCCCCGTCTCTACTAAAAATACAAAATTAGCCAGTCGTGGTGGCGCATGCCTGTAATCCCAGCTACTCAGGAGGCTGAGGCAGGAGAATCACTTGAACCTGGGAGACGGAGGTTGCAGTGAGCCAAGAGAGCACCATTGCACTCCAGCCTGGGCGAGAAGAGTAAAACTCCGTTTCAAAAAAGAAAAAAAAATTAACTAAAAATGGACTAAACATAGAAATGTAAGATGTAAAACTATGATAGTCAAAATAATCTTGAAAAAGAACAAAACTGGAAGGCTCACACTTCCTGATATTAAAATTTACTACAAAGCTACAATAATCAAGACAGTATGGTATTGGTATGAGACATATAAATCAATAACATAGAACTGAGAGTCCAGAAATAAACACTCACACTTGCAGTCAACTGATTTTCGGTAAGTGTGCTGAGACAATGGAATGGGGAAAAAAGACTTTTCTACAAATGGTGTTGGGACAATGAGATATCTATTGCAAGTGAATGAAGTTGGACACATATATCATACATGAAAACACATATTTTTAAATGACTAACATAATATACATAGTATCAAATGCTGGCAAGGATGCTTAGAAATTGCATATCTTGGAGTGTAGTGGCACACGTCTGTAGTCTTAGCTACTCAGGGGACTGAAGTGGGAGGGTCACTTGAGAGCAGGAGTGAAGAGTCCAGCCTGGGCAACATAGCAAGGCCCTTGTCTCTTAAAAAAAAAGAAAGAAAGAAACTGAATCTCTCATACATTACTGTTGGAAATGTAAAATGGGACAGTTATTCTGGAATAAAGGCTGACAGTTTCTTAAAAAACTCAGTGCATAGTGGTTTTTGTCTTTAGTTCTGTTTATATGATGAATAACATTTATTGATTTGTATAGGGTGAACCAACCTTGCATCCCAGGAATAAAGCCTACTTGATTGTGGTGAATAAACTTTCTCATGTGCTTCTGGATTTGGTTTGCCAGTATTTTGTTGAGGATTTTTGCATCAATGTTCATCAAAGATATAGGCCTGAAGTTTTCTTTTTGTTTTGTGTCTCTGCCAGGTTCTGGGTCTCACCATATGACCCAGAAACTGCATTCCTGGGCATTTATTCTGGAGAAATGAAAACTTATCTCTACAGAAAAACCTGTACATGAATGTTTGTGGCACCTTTATTTGCAAGCTCCAAACTGGAATTATCTCAAATATCCCTCAATGCATAAATGATTAAACTTTGTGGTTTAATCATTAGTATAACACACAATGTTACACTACTCAGCCATGAAAAAGAACCAACTATTGATGCAGCAACTTGGAGAGATTGTGTTGATATTATTACGAACTGAATGTATGTGTCAGCTCAAAATTCATGCACTGAAATCTTAACCCCCAGTGTGATGATATTAGGAGTTGGAGCCTTTGGGAAGTAATTAAGACATGAGGACTTGGACTCTAATGAATGGAATTCGTGCCTTTATAAGAAGAGATGTGAAAGTGTGCTCTTACTCTCTCTGCTCCCTGCCATATGGAAACACAGCAAGAAAAAGGCCATCTTCAAACCAGGAAGAGGGCCTTCACCGGAACCAGATCATTCAGCTTCTTGATCTTGGACTTCTCAGCCTCCAAAACTGAGGGAATTAAATGTTGTTTAAGCCACCCAATCTATGTTAATTTTGCTATAGCAGCCTGAAATGAATAAGACAAGTATTAAACAGGGTCTCTTGGGGTATGGTGGCACATGTCTGCAGTCCTAGCTACTCAGGAGGCTGAGGTGGAAGGATCCTTTGAGTCCATGAGTTCAAGGTTACAGTGACATATGATTGTGCCACTGCACAATCTCCAAAGAAAAGTCAAAAGTCCACATGCTACATGACTCCATTTATATAACATTCTGGAAATGATAAAATTATAGAGATGGGCAACAGATTACTGGTTGCCAGGAGCTAGGGAAAGGGAGGAAGAGAGTGAGTATAAAGAGTACCATGGGCCAGGTGCAGTGGCTCACACTCAATCCCAGTGCTCTGGGAGGCTGAAGAGGATCACTTGAGGCCAGGAGTTTGAGATCCCATCTCTACAAAAAATTTAAAAATTTTGCTGTGCGGCCGGGCACAGTGGCTCACACCTATAATCCCAGCACTTTGGAAGGCTGAGGCAGGTGGATCAACTGAGGTCAGGAGTTTGAGATCAGCCTGGCCAACATGGTGAAACCCCGCCTCTACTAAAAATGCAAAAATTAGCAAGGTGTGGTGGTAGGCTCCTGTAATTCCAGCTACACGAGAGGCTGAGGCAAGAGAATCACTTGAACTGGGAAAGCAGATGTTGCAGTAAGCCAAGATCGTGCCACTGCACTCAAGCCTGGGTGACAGAGCCAGACTTCATCTCAAAAAAAAAAAAAAAAA
>NW_016806314.1:1036314-1041892 GCF_001698545.2 Rhinopithecus bieti
AAAAAAAAAAAAAAAAAAAAAAAAAAAAAAAAAAAAAAAAAAAAAAAAAAAAAAAAAAAAAAAAAAAAAAAAAAAAAAAAAAAAAAAAAACAAAATCAACATTCCAGTTTAAAAAGTGGATAAAAGACTGAAACAAGCAGGTCATATATACAAATATATTCAGCTAGCCAACAAGCTCAGCGTCTTTAGTCATCAGGGAAATATAAATTAAAAGCTATTTATTTTATTTTAATTTAATTTTTTGAGACAAAGTCTTGCTCTGTCACCCAGGCTGGAGTGCAGCGGCGCAATCTCTGCTCACTGCAACCTCTGCCTCCCAAATTCAAGCAATTCTCCTGCCTCAGCCTCCCAAGTAGCTGGGATTACAGGCAAGCACCACCACACTCAGATAATTTTTGTTTGTTTGTTTTGTTTTCAGTAGAGATGGGAGTTTGCCATACCAGCCAGGCTGATCTTCAATTCCCGACCTCAGGTGATCTGCCCACCTTGGCCTCCCAAAGTGCAGGGATTACAGGAGTGAGCCACTGTGCCTGGCCTAAAAGCACATTTAAATTCCATTTTATACCCACTAAAATAGCTAAAATTAAAAACACTAATAACAACACCATTTGTTGGCAAGTACATGGAACAATTGAAACTCTCACTTATTGCTGGTGGGAGTGAAATAAGTTACAATCACTTTGGAAACCTGCTCAGCAGTTTTTATAAAGTTACACATATGTCTTCCCACGCCTTGACAATTCCATGTTCAGATACTTTCCCATGAAAAATGAAAATATAGGCTGGGCACAGAGGCTCACGCCTGTAATTCCAGCACTTTGGGAGGCCAAGGTGGGCAGATCACTGGAGGTCAAGAGTTCTAGTCCATTCTGGCCAACATGGTGAAACCTGATCTTTACTAAAAATACAAAAAATTTGCCGGGCGTGGTGGCACGCACCTGGGAGGCTACTCGGGAGGCTACTCGGGAGGCTGAGGCAGGAGAATCGCTTGAACCTGGGCGGTAGAGGTTGCAGTGAGCTGATATCATGCAACTACATTCCAGCCTGGGTGACTGAGTAAAACTCTGTCTCAGAAAATAAAAAAAGAAAGAAAGAAAGAAAGAAAGAGAGAGAGAGAGAGAGAGAGAGAGAGAGAGAGAAAGAAAGAAAGAAAGAAAGAAAGAAAGAAAGAAAGAAAGAAAGAAAGAAAGAAATGGCCCAGGCGCCATGGCTCATGCCTGTAATCCCAGCACTTTGGGAGGCAGATCACGAGGTCAGGAGATCGAGACCATCCTGGCTAACACAGTGAAACCCCGTCTCTATTAAAAATACAAAAAATTAGCTGGGCGCAGTGGCAGGCGCCTATAGTCCCAGCTACTGAGAAGGCTGAGGCAGCAAAATGGCATGAACCCGGGAGCTTGCAGTGAGCTGAGATCAGGTCACTGCACTCCAGCCTGGGCGACAGAGCGAGGCTCCGTCTCAATAAAAATAATAATAATAATAAAATAAATGAAAATATATGTTCACTAAAAGTATGTGGTTGTTTAGAGTAGCCTTATTCATAGTAGTCAAAAACTAAAAACAACCCAATACCCATCAACAAGAGAATGCATAAATAAAATGTTCTTATAATGAACTACCACTTTTCAATAGAAAGAACGAAGTTCTAACACACACAATAACATGGGTGAACCCCAAAACTTTTATTAAGTGAGAGTAGTCAGACATAAAAGATCTAATTTAGTTTATATGTAATTTTGGAACAGATAAAAACTAAACATTGTCAGAAATCAGAAAGTTGCTGGGTGCAGTGGCTCATGCCTGTAATCCCAGCACTTTGGAAGGCCGAGGCAGGTGGATCACCTGAGGTCAGGTCGTCGAGACCAGCCTGGCCAACATGGTGAAACCCCATCTCTATTAAAAATACAAAATTAGCTGGGTTTGGTGACATGTGTCTATAGTCCTAGCTACTCTGGAGGCTGAGGCAGGAGAATCGCTTGAACCCAGGAGGCAGAAGTTGCAGTGAGCTGAGATGGCGCCACTGCACTCCAGCCTGGGGGACAAGAGAAAAACTCCATCTCAAAAAAAAAAAAAAAAAAACAGACAAAAAATCAGAAAGCTGATACCTGGGATGGGTAGAGGAATTGACTGGAAAGGAGACAAGAGAGAATTTTCTTAGATGATAAAATTGTTCTGTAGTTTGTTTTAGGTGTTGGTTGAATGTATACACAGATGTCAATGTTCATTAAATGGAGTATCTAAATTATTTGCATTCTATTATAGGTAGTTAATCTCAAAATATTTAAAAAATTGTATCAATAAAATATTTTTTAAATCACATTAATTTCACTTTAGTGGTATTCTTCTACAAAATCCATAACCCAAGTTATAAATAATGAAAAAAAATTAAACAAACCCCAATTAAGGGACATTTTACAAACATGACCAGCACTCCTCAAAACTGTAAAGGTCAGATTAAACAAGAAAGATGGAGATACAGTCATAGAGCAGAGGAAATTAAAGAGACAAAGGCAATGTAGGATCCTGGATTAGGTCCTGAAATAGCAAAAGTACATTCATGTAAAAACTGGTGAAATCTAAATAACATCTGGAGTTTAGTTAATAATAATGTACCAGTGTTGGTTTCTTAGTTTTGACAAATGTACTATGGTAACTTAAGATTTTAGCACTGGAGGAAAACTGGGTGAAGGGTATAGGAAAATTTTATATTATCTTTATGACTTTTCTATAAATCATAGATTATTCTAAAATTAAAAGTTTACTTAAAATCATTTCACAAAAGCACAAGTATATAAATTTTTCAGTAATAGGAGTTGGGTGCAGTGGCTCACACCTGTCATCAGCACATTGGGAGACTGAGGCAGGAGGCTCACTTGAGCCCAGGAGTTCGAGATTAGCCTGGGCAACACAGCAAGACTCTATCTCTACAACTTTTTTTTTTAAAAAGTGGACATGGTGGTGTGTATCTATAGCTCCAGCTACTCAGGAGGCTGAGGTGGGAGGATCCTTTGAGTCCAGGAGTTCAAGATTACAGTGACCTGTGATTGTGCCACTGCACTCCAGCCTGGGCAACAGAGCAAGACCCTGTCTCAAAAAAATTCCAGTAATAAAAACTAACAATGTAATCATAGAGCCAGTTCACTCCGGTTAAACTTTGTCAGTAGCAATTATAACAAAAAATTGAGTTTCTCAGTTGCAGTGGGCCCAGGTTACAAGTCACACTTGAGCATGCCTAGATGAACCAATCATGCCTGATAGGTGACCCAGAGCTGATTAGAATGGAAAGTTAACCACGTGCAGAATCTAAGTAACTTGAGTTGAGGAACAGGGACCCAATTAAGAAGTGAAAGGGTGCCCTATTTTTGTTTTTTGTTTTTAGAGTTGAGGTCTCGCTATGTTGTCCAGGCTGGTCTTGAACTCCTGAGCTCAAGCGATCCACCCACCTCAGCATCCCAAAGTGCTAGGATTACAAGTATGAGCCACTGCATCTAGCTCCTGTTTTACTGAAGTACAAATTTAAAACCCAAGGACCTGGCACCTCCTCTTTGGGACCCAATCAGATCAAGCCTTGTTACATTTTTCTATCTCCTTCATAGTTACTGTCTGCCTTTCAGATCTGCTCCCAGACCCCAGCTTAGGGTGGCATATTTGAGCATTGCCTTCTAACTCCTTGCCCAGTCGACCTTGCAATGAAGCTTTTTCTTTTCTCAAAAGCTGGTGCCATAGTACTGGCTTCTATTCATGTCAGACAGAATGCCCATACATTGGTAACAAAATAAGATGTGCAAGGCTTCTATAAAGTTAATTATAAGCTGGTCATGGTGACTCATTCCTATAATCCAGCACTATGCCTCCTTTATAACTTAGGATAGGTTCACAAGGCCCTTCAAGAATATAGAAATAAAGTATTGGCTCCTCCTGGAAGACTTAGTCTTACTAAAAACTTAAAACTAAAAACCCTACTGCTATTAAACTTCAAGGGAATCACTACCTGGATATACGTCCAGGATTAAGCCTGTTTCTTATAAGTCCTCACAAGCCTAAGAGGAGGATACCAGACTTATGTTTGTAACCCCCTAAAAGACTGAAAACTATTATTTCACAAATGCATAAATAGATAATGTGATGCCATGGGTGGGCATAGGAGCATTATTTTTTCTCTTCCTTCCAATTTCTTTTCTTGTTTAACGTCCTAGTAAAGTTTATACTTTCTAGATTCCACATAAAGATGATGCTGGCACAAGGCTTCCAACCCATCCCATCTTTTGACCTGGAAAATAAAAACACCTTACCGTTGGGCCCCTTGGATAAGGTATCCAGAGATTTTTACTCCTCCAATGCTAGGCAGGGCCTATACCCATAAAACAAGATTGAAGCAGTTACAGAAGATGGGCCTTTGCCCTTCCACAGGCCCTTTAAGATTAAGGAAGAGTAATCTCTAAGGTGGGATGAGGTTAGGAAACTGGCAGGACTTGTTTTCTGGTCACAATACTGCTGACCAAAACAGGATCTTGTCCAGACAGAATAAAGTGAAGAAACGCACAGGAACCAGCAGATGGTGACAAAAGCCATCCCTATCTGCCTTCATTGCTCATTAACATAAGATACTACCACCAGTGCCATGGCAGTGACCCAGAAGTTATCACCACTTTCCATGGCAATGACTCAGATATTACTGCCCCTTTCCTAGAAAGTTCTAAGTAATCCATTCTTCCATTTGCATTGATCCATCCCTTAATTTGCATGTAATTGAATGTCAGTTTACTGAGTATAATCACAGTTGATAAGAGCCCATAGGTTGCTGTCTCTGGATGTGCTGCCTATGAATTAGCCCTGCTCTGCAAAGAGCGGTAATGTTCAACAAAAGTTTACTGTCCAATACCACCAGTTTGCCCTTAAATTCTTTCCTGGCTTCCTCCTAGGCTAAGCCCCAGTTTTGAGGTGGCTGCCCTGCAACAAAAACACACCTTAAAAATAGTGCAAAGAGGCCAGGTACAGAGGCTCATGCCTATAATCCCAGCACTTTGGAAGGCCAAGGTGGGCGGATCACTTGAGGCCAGGAGTTCAAGACCAGGCTGGCCAACATGGCAAAACCCCATCTCCACTAAAAATACAAAAATTAGCAGGGCAAGGTGGCGGGCACCTATAATCCCAGCTACTCCAGAAGCTGAGGCAGGAGAATCATGTGAACTCTGGAGGCTGGAGTGCAGTTACCTGGGCAACAGAGTGAGATCCGTCTCAAAAAAAAAAAAAGAAAAGAAAAGAAAAGAAAAATTGACTGGACTTGGTGGCTCACACCTGTAAGCAATCCCAGGACTTTGGGAGGCCAAGGCAGGTGGATCACCTGAGGTCAGGAGTTCCAGACCAGCCTGGCCAACATGGTGAAACTCTGTCTCAACTAAAAATACAAAAATTAGCTGGGCGTGGTGGCGGGAGCCTGTAATCCCAGATACTCGGGAGGCTGAAGCAGAAGAATTGCATGAACCCGGGAGGTGGAGGTTGCAGTGAGCCAAGATCACAGTACTGCATTCCAGCCTGGGAGAAAAGAGTGAAACTCCATCTCAGGAAAAAAAAAAAA
>NW_016806314.1:1042289-1061009 GCF_001698545.2 Rhinopithecus bieti
AAAAAAAAAATGCAAAGAGCAGTAAAAAAATGGATGAAAACGTTTAAATTTACATAAGTGAAAGAGGATTAGATATCCCAAATAAATAACTCTTTCAAAGTTTCATAATAAACAGGCAAATAATCTAATAATAAAAGACAACAAGCATTTCACATAAGAGGCAACCAAAATGGCCAATACACTTTTTTTTTTGGAGACAGGCTCTTGCTATGTTGGCTAGGCTGGTCTCGAACTCCTGAGCTCAAGGGATCTGCCTGCCTCTGCCTTCCAAAGTGCTAGGATTATAGATGTGAACCACCGCGCCTAGCCCTGATGTACTTTTGAACTTTTGAAAAGACAATCATCTCATTTATTAGCAGAAAAATACAAATCCAAACTGCAGTGAAATACCAAGAGATACAAGCCATGGGCTGGGAAAAAATATTTGCAAAGGACATATCCGACAAAGGATTACTGCTCTTTATATATATATAATGCGTGTGTGTATATATGTGTGTATGTGTATAAAATATATATTTTAAACTTGTTATATATAAGTTCTTTATAACTTAAATATACTTACGTTCTTTAAAATTCAGCAATAAGAAAATGAATAACCCAATTAAAAATAAATGAAAGATCTGAACAGACGTCTCATCAAAGAAGATATACAGATAGCAAATAAGCACATGAAAAGATGTTCAACATCACATGTTACGAGGGAATTGCAAATTAAAATGAGATACCACTACACATCTGTTAGAATGGTGAAACTCCAAAACACTGACAACAAATGCTGGTGAGAATGTGGAGCAACAGGAACTCTCATACATTGCAGGTAGAAATGCAGATTGATATAGTTTGGGAGAAAAAGAAAAATTGGCATTTTCTTATAGAACTACACACATTCGTACCATAAGATCCATAATTGTGTTCCCTGGTATTTATGCAAATAAGTTGAAAATTTATGTTTATACAAAAACCTCCACACATATGTTTATAGTAACTTTATTCATAATTGCCAAAACTTGGAAAAAAACAAAATGTCCTTCCACAGGTGAGTGGATAAATAAACTATGGCATACCCACACAAATGGAATATTATTCCATGCTAAAAAGAAATAGGCTAGGCTATAGTTTCAATGTTTGTCCTTCTAAAACTCATGTTGAAACTTAATCCACAATGTGGCAGTATTCAGAAGGTGGGGCCTTTAAGAAGTGATTGGGTCATAAATAGATTAATCCATTAATGGTTTAATGGATTAATAGATTAATGGGTTATCCCAGGAGTGAGACTAGTGGCTTTCTAAGAAGACAAAGACTCGAACTAGCACACTCAGCCCCTTCACCATGTGATGCCCTATGCCACCTCAGGACTTTGCAGAAATCCTACCAGCAAGAAGACTCTCACCAGATGTGCCCCTCCTTGACCTTAGACTTCCAAACTCCAGACTGTAAGAAATACATTTCATTTTTTACAAATTACCCAGTTTCAGGTATTCTGGTATAAGCAACAGAAAACAGACTAAGACAGGCCATCGAGCCATGAAAATACATGGAGAAAGCTTAAATGCACATTGCTAAGTGAAAGAAGCCAATATGAAGACTATGTACTGTGTGATTCCAACTACATGACAAATGTGCTTATTCTAGGAAAGGCAAAAACTATGGAAACACTAAAAGGATCAGGGGTTGCCAGGGGTTAGAGTAGAGGGAGGGATAAATCAGAGAAGCACAGAGGACTTTTAGGATAATGAAACTATTCTGTATGATACTAATAACGACATGATTGTACATTTGTCAAAACCCATAGACTACATAATATCAAAAGTGAACATTATTGTAACCTATGAATTTTGGATTATTATGTATCAATGTGGGTTCATCAATGGTAGCATATGCACCTCTCTGGTGCAGGATGTGGATAGCTGGGGAGGCTGTGCCTGTGTGGGGGGAAGAATACAAGGGGACTCTGCACTTTCTGCTCAATTTTGCTGTGAATATACAATGGCTTGAAAAAAATTAGGTATGAAGGCTACAGATACCATTACATATCCATTAGACTGTCAAAAATGTAGAAGCTTGAAAATGCCAAGATTGTTGAAAATATGAAGTAATCTGTGCACTTACATATGTGTTGGGGGGACATGTATTGACACAGCTACTTTGGAAAACAATTTGAGATTATCTAATAAGGTTGGATATACACTGACCCCATAATGCAGCAATTCTACTCTTAAGTGTAGCCCCTATAAAGATTTCATAGAGGAACAACTTAAAACAACCTCAAACTTAATGTAAATCACAGAAAATTTGCTATTTTCACACAATGGGATACCAAATAACAGTAAAAGCAATGAACTATGGCTATGTACATCAACTGGATGAATCTCAGAAATGCAATACTGCACAAAAAAGGAAAGATTAGACATGGAGTTCAAAACACATGAAATTTAATAATATATTATTCTGTAACATTTATAGCAAAACTATAGGGAAAAGTAAGGAAATAATTAACTGCAATTACAGGATAGTGGTTCCTTTAGTGGAGGGTGGGAGTTGGAGGTGTGACAGATACATAAGACTCAGAATATCTCAAAAGTACTGGTAATATTCTATTTTTATTCTGGGTAGTGAGTATAAAAAATCCATGTATTATTTAAATTGCCTGTGTATGTGTGTATGTGTATATGTATTCTTCTGCATGTATGTCATATTTCACAATAAAAGTTTTTGTTAGAAATCAATCTCTAATTTTTTATTATATTAAACCTATTTTTGTTATAATTTTATCCTCCTGCCCCGTAGAAGTCTGCCTGTAGTAGAAGAGGAAGAAGCCAATACAGAGGCAGGAATTAATAAAAAGAGGGACAATACGAAAGAGTTCTTTCATACTGGAATTGCCTGGCTGAGGTGGACACTACCTTATCCTTTTTATACTACTTTTTTTCTCATTGTAGTTTGAATGAGGTCCCTGTCACTGAATATCAAGGATCCTGAATAACAGCCTTAAGAAAGAAGGAAACTTTGTCATTTGTGACAACCTGGATGAACCTGGAGGACATCACATTAAGCGAAAGAAACCAGGCACAGAAAGACAAATACCCTATGATTTCACTCCTATGTGGAATCTAAAAAAGTTGAACTCGTAGAAGCAGACAGTAGAATGGTGGGCTGGGGTGGCAGGATACCAGGGGCTGGGGGTGGCAGGGTGACAGAGGAGATGTCGGTCAAAGGATACAAAATTTCAGTTAGTTAGGAGGAACAGATTCAAGGAATCTATTGTATAACATGGTGATTATAGTTAATAATGTATTGTAGTGTTGAAAATCACTAAGAGAGTAGATTTTAAGCGTTCTCACCACAAAAAAATGACAAGTATTTGAGGTAACACACGTGTTAATTAACATGATTTAGCCATTCCACAAAGTACATATATTTCAAAACATCATGTTGTACGTGATAAATATATACAATGTTTATCAATTAAAAAATAAATAATTAAAAAGAATCCTGAATAATATTTGTGCATTATTTCTCTCTCCTACTACACTAAAAATTTCATAAAAGCAGGGGCTACTATCTCCCTTGTTCACCTCCAAATTCCCAGTGGCCTAATACAATGCTTGGCATATAAGCACTTCTTACATATTTGTTGAATGAATAATAAACAACCTAATTAAAATTGCACTCATGACACTTGTAGTTGTCTGTTTTTGTCTATACATCGTTAAGTATGGTGGTATTATTATATCATTAGTACTTAGCAAAATGCCTAGTACATGATGCGTACTGAATAAATTAATATTAAATGCATACACAGAAACAAGTTTTCTCTGCAATGGCATCTCTATTGCAAACTGTCCTTCATTCGAAAGTCGGAGGAAATAACCTTTAGAATTAATTCGATGTTTATATCCACCTGCTTAAAATCTTCCAGTAAAAATAATAGCAGAATTGTACGGTGCTCACTATAGGACCAGGCACTATTCTGAGTGCCTTTTCACATAATAATTTCTTTAATCCCACAACAACTCTATGGAGGTGATATTATCTTTATTTTGCAGATGAGGAAACAGACACAGAGAAGTTAAGTAACTCGCCTAACATTATACAGCTATTGGTGGTACAGCCAGAATTGAAATCTGTAATCTGGCTCTACAGACAATGCTCTTGACCATATTCCTATAATCCTGTAATCCTCAGTGGTTCTGTGCAGCCTAAGGGGTAAAATCCAAAATCCTTAGGATGCAAATGAAGTTCATCGCGATCTCATCCCCAGCGTCTTTTTCCACCACTCTCTTCTGAATCCTAGGCTTCAAACATTATAACACTTTTACTGAATATATTGCTTCCTTTCATAGCCACAAGCCTTTGAACATGAGATGTCCTTTGTTCTCTTTCTTCCTGACAAACTTCTCTTCATTTCTTAAAACCCAGTTTGAAATGTCTTCTCTGTGAAGCCTTCCTCAATTCAGCCTCTTTTGTCTGCACTTCTTCAGCTTTGTGAGCTCTTATCATATGATGTTGTACTTACTTAGTTTGTATGTTTTTCTTCTCTACTGATTTTGAGCTCATCTAGGGCTGGGTTCATATCTTATTTGTTTATATAGCCTCAGTGGCAAAACTAGTGCTGACGTATACAAAGTACTCAACAAAAGTGTTTGTTTTTGAGACAGGGTCTTGCTCTGTCACCCAGGCTGGAGTACAGTGGCGCAGTCATAGCTCACCGCAACTTCAAACTCCTGTACTTAAAGGATCCTCCTGCCTCAGCCTCCTGAACAAGCAGGACTACAGGCGTGAGCCACTACATCCAACTACTTTTTTATTTTTAAAATTTTTATGGAGATGGGGTCTTGCTATGTTGCCTGGGCTGGTTCCCAGTTCCTGGGCTCAAGCAATCCTCCTGCCTTGGCCTCCCAAAGTTCTGGGATTACAGGCGTGAGCTGCCACAGCCAGCCAACAAATGTTTGATAAATCAATGAATACCAAGTACAACTTGAGTTGAATACTCAAGATATATAGTGTAACTTTGACAATCTATCAGTTTGTCACTATTTATCTATCTACAAAGCAAACACTGTTTTGCTTAGCTGTTATCGTTTTAGTCTCTGCCTTTTTTACCTTTGTTCATTTAGCATTGTGTTGACACCATATCACACAAAGTTAATTAGGTGTCTGCCTTTCTCACTTGTACTACACATATACCTTGAAGGTAGGTGCCATATCTTACTATCTCCAATAAAGGGGTCCAGGGGAGCTTGGAATATAGTAAAGGCTTAGTACATCTTTGTCAAAGTGAATTTAATTTCAATTAGCTGGTATGGTTAGGCTATCTGAGTATCTCTTATCTCCAGATCTTTTTCCTTTGAAAGCCTGATAATTTTGCTTTCAGTTTTTCTTATGCCATTTATCTTTATCCCTATAGCAATCCCAGTATGTGGAATGTAGGTTGTTGGGCTAGAGATATGAAGAAACAACCGTAGAAGGTGATACATTTTTGTTTAGCTTTTCAGTTTTCCTATAGTATAAACTAACTAGTTTGTCCCTCAAATTAAAAAATAACAGAGGATTCTCTGTCCTTCAGATTTTAAGACAGCAATGCTAATAACATGGTATCAAAAGAAATTATTTGAAAAGGTTGCTATGAAATATTACACCCTACCTGTAATTGGAATCTCCCAGTATGAAAATTTCGAGAAATAAAAACACAGTGAGAATGAGATTTAATCTTTGCCGTTGATGGTCTTTGCCTGCATCTCTCATCAATTGCTTTAAATTTGGAATTTTGAAATATTTCTCTGAAAAATATTTTATAAAGAATATTATTAAACCTGAACTAGATTATAAATTAAAATCATTATTTCCATTATTTATACATAAAGTTTTAAAATCAGAATAAATACATTATAGCATGTTTATTTTTAAAAGCACAAGTCAGTTTACATACTCCCTACTCATATGTTAGATTTCATTAAATCTGTTTTATTCACAGAATATAAATTAAACCACTTATTTTATTCATGAAATGTAAATTAAGCTATGTATGCAGGGTTATTATTTTCAGTTTGAATATTAGCCAGGAGTCTTTGATATATTTCTTTCTGGTTGTGAGAAAATTAGTTGACTTTAGCGTTAATTAGCCTTTTCATAAAATTATCCTTAATGGTGAAGAAAATTAAATAAAATGCAACTCATTGGTCAATTTTGGTATTTAATCATATTTCTGGCAAAAAGTAAGAGGGGCTGGTGAGGTAGCTTATGCCTATAATCCCAGTACTTTGGGAGGTCAAGGCAGGTGGATCACTTGCGGTCAAGAGTTCAAGACCAGCCTGGCCAACATGGTGAAACCCTGTCTCTACTAAAAACACACACACAAAAATTAGCTGGGCATGGTAGCACATGCCCCTAATCCCAGCTACTAGGGTGGCTGAGGCAGGAGAGTTGCTTGAACTCAGGAGGTAGAGGTTGCAGTAAGCCTAGATTGCACCACTGCACTCCAGCCTGGGAGACAGGGTGAGACCCTGCCTCAAAATAAATAAATAAGAGGAAGAAAACTGAATTGACTCACAATGGAAGAGTACCTGTAATCTTTTCTTATCCATGCAACCACAAAATAAGTGAGAGTTAAAGAAAAGAAAGCAGCAAGTAAAATCTCAGATTATCAAAGACAGTTAAGTATAAGGGAATGCAGTTTCAAACAGTCATTCTCAACTTAAGAATTTAAAGAACAGGCCGGGCGCGGTGGCTCAAGCCTGTAATCCCAGCACTTTGGGAGGCCGAGACAGGCGGATCACGAGGTCAGGAGATCGAGACCATCCTGGCTAACCCGGTGAAACCCCGTCTCTACTAAAAAATACAAAAAACTAGCTGGGCGAGGTGGTGGGCACCTGTAGTCCCAGCTACTCGGGAGCCTGAGGCAGGAGAATGGCGTAAACCCGGGAGGCGGAGCTTGCAGTGAGCGGAGATCCCGCCACTGCACTCCAGCCTGGGCGACAGAGCAAGACTCCGTCTCAAAAAAAAAAAAAAAAGAATTTAAAGAACAGTGGAATATTTTTCAGCATTGAAAAGAAAGAAATGAACTATTAAGGTAGGAAAAGACATGGAGGAAACTTAAATATGTATTACTAAAGTAGAAGAGGTCAATCTTAAAAGCTACATACTGTGTGATTCCAACTATATGACGTTCTAGAAAAGGCAAAACTATGGAGACAGTAAAAGGATCACTGGTTGCCAGGAGTTAGGGGGAGGGAGGGATGAATAGATGGACCACAAAGGATTTTCAGGGCAGTGAAATACTCTGTATGATACTATAATGGTGGATACATGCCATTAACATTCATTGAAACCCACAGAATATACAACATCAAGAGTGAACCCTAATGTAAACTGTAAGATATGGGTGACAGTGATGTGTCAATGTAGATTCATCAACTGTAAAGTCCTCCCAAACAACAATAATGCTCACTGCCATTTCTTCTTTCAGAGGTACTAGAATATTTCCAAATTAATTCAAGATATCATATTATGTTAATGAGGCATTAACAATTAGGATTCACTTATTCATTGAATTCAATTCTCAACAAATATTTATTGAGTATTTACTATGTGCCAGGCATTATGCTGGGTGTTGTATATATAGTGGTAAGAGGAAAAAGAACAGCCCCTGCCCTCATGGAACTTTAATTGCTTCCGTCGAGCTTAAATACTAGAAAAGAAGACAGATATTAATAACGTAATCACAAGAAAATGAAAAATTACAACAGTGGAAATTGCTGTCAAGAAAAGCTACCTGGTGTTGTGGATGTAACTAAGGGAATTAACCTGGTTAGAGAGGTCAGGGAAGGCTTTATTACTAAGGAAGGGATGATTTAACTGGGCATCTGAAGAAAAAGCAGTAGTTATTAGGTAGAATGTGGTGGAAGAGGGGACATGTAAAAGTAAGTATATTCTAGACGGAGAGAATATCATACACAAAGACCTACTGGTCAGATTAGGACAATGTAACAGAAACACAGAAAGCAAGAGGGAAAATGAGAGATGGGACTGGGGAATATGTGCAGGGGTAGACCATGTAAGCCCTTAAAAGTTTTATATTTATCCCAAAGGCAATGAAAAGTCCTTTACAATATAGTGAGCATGGGGTAGAAGGATAGGTTGGGCTGGGCGCAGTGGTTCACGCTTGTAATCCCAGCACTTTGGGAGGCCGAGGAGGGCAGATCACCTAAGGTCAGGAGTTCAAGACCAACCTGGTCAACATAGCGAAACCCTGTCTCTACTAAAAATACAAAAATTAGCTGGATGTGGTGGCATGAACCTGTAGTCCCAGCTACTCAGGAGGCTGTGGCAGGAGAATTTTTGAACCTGGGAGGCAGAGGTTGTAGTGAGCCAAGATCACGCCACTGCACTCCAGCCTGGTAACAGATCAAGACTCCCTTTCAAAAAAAACCAAAAAACAAAAAAGGGTAGGGTGACTTGGTCAGATCAGAGTGAGACTCTGTTCCAAACAAACAAAATAAAAGGGTAGGGTGACTTGATCAGATCAGAGCGAGACTCCGTTCCAAAAAAAAAGGGTAGGGTGACTTGATCAGATTTGCCCTTGGAGAATATCTGGTAGAAATGTGGAGAAAAGATTAAATGAGTATGATACTGAAGGTAGGAGTCAATTATAACTCATTTTGCAGTAGTCTCTGTGGGGGATAATGAGAACTTGGATAGGATGGTGGCAGTGGTAAAGGAGATAAATGAATAGATATGAGCAACATACGAAGTAAAGTAAGTAGAATTTAGTGATAGTTCAAGTTTAGTGGGAGTGGGGAGATTCAAGAATGTCTTTCATTTTTATCACCAGCCCCCTAAATTGCTCCTCCCTTTCATCATCTCCTTATCTCAGTAAATGGCTGAGCTTAACTGAGCTGAGTAAAGTATAAACTACGTATCTGCTTACGGTAAAAAGTTATGTGTCAGCATTAACTCTGCCATTTTCATCCAATCTGTCAACAAGATCTGCTGACTCTACCTGCAAAACCTATCCCAGATCCTCCAACTCCATCTTTTCATCTCCTCTACTTCCATGTTAGTGCAAGACACTGTAAACTCTCATCCGGACTTTGCAATAGTCTCCTGACTTGTCTCTCTGCTTTCACTCTTGCTCCATTAAAATTCAGGCTTCATAGAGACATATTTTAAAAATATCTTTAAAAGTGTAAATCAGAACTCTTGTACATTTATGGTGGGAGAGTATATACACTTTGGAAAAGTGTTTGGCAGTTTCTAATAAAGCGAATCATATGATCCAACAATTCTAGTTTTAGGTATTTACCTAAGAAAAGTGAAAGTACGTGTACAAAAGATTTATACAAGAATGTTTATGGCAGCCATTTTCCTAAGAGCTAAAAGCAAAATGACCCCAATGTCCATTAACAAAAGAATAGATAAACCAAGGTACATTCATAAGATGGAATATTACTCAATAAAACAATGAACTATGGATGGGTACATGCAATATAAATGAATCTAAAAAATATTATTATTTTGAGACAGAGTCTTGCTCTGTTGCCCAGGCTCGAGTGCAGTGGCACAATCTCGGCTCACTGCAACCTCTGCCATCTGGGTTTAAGTGATTCTAGTGCCTCAGCCTCCCAAGTAGTTGGGATTACAGGCATGCGCCACCATACCTGATTAATTTTTGTATTTTTAGTAGAGACCAGGTTTCACTGTTCACTGGTCTCCAGCTCCTGACCTCAAGAGATCTGCCCACCTCAGCCTCCCAAAATGCTGGGATTGCAGATGTGAGCCACTGTGCCTGGCCTCAAAAATATTATGAGTGAAAAAAACAGACATAAAAAGTCCATATGATCCAAGAACAGGCAAAATTAATCTGTGGTGATAGAAACCTGGATAATTCTTGTCTCTGAGGTAGGAGGTCAGGAGTCATGCCTGGAAAGGAGCATGAGGGAACTTTCTAGGGCAATGAAAATCTCTATATCTTGATAGAGTGGTGGTTACACAGGTGTATATTTGTTGAAACTGATAGCTGTACATTTCAAATCTATGCAGTTTCTTGTATGTAAACTACACCTCAATTTTAAACAGTTATTAAAAAGTAAATCAGCTATAGGATAATCTTTATTTACTTATTTATTTTTGAGACAGAGTCTCGCTGTATCACCCAGGCTGGAGTGCAGTGGTGCAATCTTGGTTCACTGCAATCTCTGCCTTCAGGGTTCAAGCAATTCTCATAGCTCAGCCTCCCGGGTAGCTGGGGTTACAGGCACGCACCACCACACCCGGCTAATTTTTGTGTTTTTAGTAGAGACAAAGTTTTGCCATGATGGCCAGGCTGGTCTCGAACTCTCAGCCTCAAGTGAGCCATCCGCCTTGGACTCCCAAAGTGCTGGGATTACAGGCATGAGTCACCGCACCTGGCCTAGAATAGTCTTTAAAATGGAGACAATATTACTTCTACTTCATGGGGTTAAGTCTGAATGAGATAACGTATGAAGCACTTATAACAGTGCCTATGTAGAAAGCAGTCAGTGTTGGCTATTACGATGACAGTGCTATTCCCCTTGTTTAGAAACTGCCAATGGCACAAATAAACTTCATATTCTAGCCTACAAATTCTTAACTGATCTGGCCCTTACATGTCTCTTCAGTCTCATGATTGTTTCCCTTTCTCACTGCAGATTATTCACATTGGCCTTCTTTCTGTTTGTTAAAGACCATTCCTTAGGGTCTTTGTATTTGCTCTGCTTTCAGTTAAGACAGTTCTTGCACAAAGTCTTCATATGTCTGGTTCCTTCTAACTCAGATCTTAGATTAAATACAACCTACCTTAGTACACACATATCCTGACTACTTTATTTATTCATTATCTGTCCCCTGCTAGTGGCATTGCAAATCTATGAAACAGAAACCTGTTTAACTTGTTCACAGTTGTATCCTCAATACCTGGAACAATGGCAAGCACCTAATAAATATTTGTTGCAAGAATGAATAATTGAATAATTTCTCGGTTTCTGACTTCTGAATGTAGATGGGTAGTGTGTATTCATTTGAAACAGGGAGCACTGGGAGACTGTGTGGGAAGATTATGTTACAATTTATATATTTTAAACATTAGACAATTCAAACACTGAATTTATGTATGTATGTATGTATTTATTTTTGAGACAGAGTTTCACTCTTTTCACCCCGGCTGGAGTGTAATGGCACGATCTCGGCTCACTGCAACCTCTGCCTCCTGGGTTCAAGCGATTCTCCTGTCTTTGCCTCCTGAGCAGCTGGGACTACAGGTGTGTGCCACTACATCTGACTAATTTTTTTATCGTTAATAGAGACAGGGCTTCACCATTTTGGCCAGGCTAGTCTCAAACTCCTGACCCCAGCTGATCCGCCCACCTTGGCCTCCCAAAGTGCTGGGATTACAGGCGTGAGCCACAGCACCCGGCCTGAAATGATTAAATAATTAGAAACACCAAGTTTTACAGTTGAAAGGAATTAAGGTGTCAAATGATCTTTTTTCTGTTTCTAGCAAAAGACTACTTTCAGACCATACCAGGGCATTTTGTCAGCTTTTTTCTTAAATATCTCCTAAAGAAAAAGTTTCTTTCCTTTTCTGTAATGTTTTCAATCTCTAAAATTGGGAGTCAATTTAAAAAAACATTTTCACCTTCCCTTACAATCAAACCCATGTCTTCTAGAAATTAAAGGCTCGGCACAGTAGCTCACGCCTGTAATCCCAGCACTTTGGGAGGCTCAGGTGGGCGGATCATCTGAGGTCAGGAGTTCGAGACCAGCCTGGCCAACATGGTGAAACTCCGTGTCTACTAAAAATACAAAAATAGATGGGCATGGTGTAGTGAGCCTGTAATCCCAGCTACTCAGGAGGCTAAGACAGGAGAATCCCTTGAACCCAGGAGGTGGAGTTTGCAGTGAGCCAAGATTGTGACACTGCACTCCAGCCTGGGCGNAATCAAACCCATGTCTTCTAGAAATTAAAGGCTCGGCACAGTAGCTCACGCCTGTAATCCCAGCACTTTGGGAGGCTCAGGTGGGCGGATCATCTGAGGTCAGGAGTTCGAGACCAGCCTGGCCAACATGGTGAAACTCCGTGTCTACTAAAATACAAAATAGATGGGCATGGTGTAGTGAGCCTGTAATCCCAGCTACTCAGGAGGCTAAGACAGGAGAATCCCTTGAACCCAGGAGGTGGAGTTTGCAGTGAGCCAAGATTGTGACACTGCACTCCAGCCTGGGCGACAGAGCAAGACTCTGTCTCAAGAAAAGGAAAAAAAAAAAAAAAGAAAAGAAAAGAAAGTAGATCTTGTTATCCTTTAAATTTTTAATGCATGAACATTCCTATTACCAGTAATTCTTTTTTCAGGCTACTTAAAAAATGTAAAACCTTCCATCCCCAACCAAAGGGTCTACAACCAAATCCCAAACTACACAATCAATACTGTCATAGTTATTTAAGTTTACTACCATTTGAAAAGTCCTTTATTGAATTTTAAAAGAAAAAAAGGTTAAAGAAATATTCGAATAAACCTTACCTTCGTTTGCAAATCAGGAACCACAAAGCTGATGCCAAAGCAAAGAAACCAATTCCCAAAGTAACAGCACCAGCAGCCAGAAAATAGGTGAAGTAATGAAAAAAACCTATACAAATAAATTACAAAAGATTATTTCACACGTGTGTTTTTATTCTCTAGGTAAAATTAAATGATATACTTCAAATGATATAGCATGTTGTAGTGTTAAGACATTAACTAGGAGATTGGGAGATGGGAATTCTAGTCCTGTGCAATTCTAATCAACTCCACGACCCTGGACTGGAGAATTACACAGGGCTTCCTGATGATTATGGCCCAGGGCACATTTCTTTGATGATGCCAGTATTGGAAACCTAGGTTTCATTTGTGTTTGTACAGCTGCCACCACGTTGTTATCTGTTTTTCTTCCTTCTCAGTCTAGCTTTTTTTTTTCTCCAGTATCATTACTGGCAGCCCTCCAACATAAGACTTTTTAAGATTTTCATTTTAAGATTTGTGTTATCAATCTCTATAAGGAGGCAGATAAGGGTAATAAAGTAACAAATATTAAGATCTTAGAAATCTTTACAAGTTTTGTCTAAAAGGTAAAATGAGGATGGGTGTGGCGGCTCATGCCTGTAATCCCAACACTTTGGGAGGCTGAGGTGGAAGGATCTTGAAGCCAGGAGTTGGATACAAGCCCGGCCATAGAGTGAAACACCATCTCTACAAAAAATTAAAAAACAATTAACCAGGGGTCGGGCGCTGTGGTTCAAGTCTGTAATCCCAGCACTTTAGGAGGCTGAGACCAGCGGAGCACCTGAGGTCAGGAGTTTGAGACCAGCCTGGCCAACATGGTGAAACTCCGTCTCTACTAAAAATACAGAAATTAGCCAGGCATGGTGGTACATGCCTGTAGTCCCAGCTACTCAGTAGGCTGAGGCAGGAGAATCACTGGAACCCAGGAGGTGGAAGTTTTAGTAAACCGAGACAGTACCACTGCACTCAAGCATGGGCGACACTGCGAGACTCCATCTCAAAAAAAAAAAAAAAAAAAAAAAAAATAGCCAGGTGTGATGGCACTCGCCTGTTAGTTCCAGCTACTTGGGAGGCTGAGGCGGGAGGATTGCTTGAGCCCAGGAATTTGAGGTTACAGTGAACTAAAATTGCCCCACAGTACTCTAGCCTGGGCAACAAAGCAAAACTTGTCTCTCAAAAAAAAAAAAGCTAAATGAAAGTAATATAAAGTAAAAGTATATCGCCAATTTTATAATTGGAAAAGCCTATAGGAATTATATGGTATTACCCTTCATTTTACAGATGGTATAACTGAGGTCCATGAAAGAAAAGTAATAAATTAAGATTATGCAGCAAATTAAAGCCAGACTTCTGTTTGTTTGTTTTTTTCCTATTATCTTATCCCTGCTACAAATTATCATAATTCTGGTATGTATTAAAAATAATTAGGAATGAAGAAGGCATGGAGTAATTATAGGTTGGTCAAGTCTTCATTAAGATTCTGAAATCTGCATAAAGTAAACCGTAGAAAGCTTTCAAAAAGCGAAAGACGGAAAGAAAGATTTCTGTTTTGTTTTGTTTTTTTGTTTTGAGCAAGACACTCTGTCACCCAGGCTGGAGTACAGTGGTAAGATCTCAGCTCACTGCAACCTCCGACTCCCGGGTTCAAGCGGTTCTCCTGCCTCACCCTCCCAAGTAGCTGGGACTACAGGTGCACACCACCATGCCTGGCTAATTTTTGTATTTTTAGTAGACATGGGGTTTTACTGTGTTGGCCAGGCTGGTCTCTAACTCCTGACCTCAAGTGATTCACCCGCCTTGGCCTCGCACAGTGCTGGGATTACAGGAGTAAGCCATCGCGCCCAGCTGAGAAAGAAAACTTTCTTAGGAGGCTTTATAGAACTTGAACCTTAAGACAACTGAGGAGTATATTATTTTGGGAAAAGACTGAGTATAAAACTAATTGAAGATCTTTATGTGAATATATTATCAAGTTCCACTAAGAATATGACATGATAAAGTCTTTTGTCGTTTCTATGTTTTTCTTGTTTCCTAAGTAATTTCCAACTTCAAGATAGTGCCTGTCAAATCTTGGTTTTCTTTGAGATTAGAAATGTCTACATTCAGGAATTAATTAGTGGTACAAAAAGGTTATATAAGATTATTTCTGAAAGTGATACTTTTAATACAAAAACTCCAAACGCCCCAAATTGGGAAATCAATTAAATAAGTTATAACGATGCTATATATGAAAAATATATCTAACATTTACACTGCAAATACTATATGCCAGGCACTATTCAAAGTGCTTTATAAACATTAACTTATTTACTTCTCCAAATTCTATAAGTTAAATACTATGATTTCTGCACTTTACATATGAGAAAACAGATGAGGCAAATTGAGGCTAAATAACTTTCCCAAAAGAATAGAACTGGTAAGTGGGGGAATAGTAGTAATTTAAATGTTGCTAAGGTACTTTATCATCTAGATTGGGTAAGGAATACAGGCAGTGAATATCTTTAGATTGTTTTTTAGAAAAACAGTTAAGTATAGATGTTAAAAATTTAAGGGTAACCAAAGCAATCTACAGATTCAATACAATCCATATCCAAATAACAATGAAATTCTTCACAGAAATAGGAAAAAATTATACAATGTGTATGAAACCACAAAACACCCTGAATAGCTAAAGCAATCCTGAGGAAAAAAAAAAAAAAAAAAGTTGGAGGTATCACACTATCTGACTTCAAAATATACTGCAATGCTATAATAACCAAAACAGCATAGCATTGGCATAAAAAACAGAAACATAGGCCAATGGAACAGGATAGAGAACCCAGAAATAAATCTACATGTCTACAGCCAACTGATTTTTGCCAAAGTGCCAGGAACACTCACTGGGGAAAGAACAACCTCTTGCAGGGAAAACTGGCTCTCCATCTGCAGAAGACCCTTATCTCTCACCATATACAAAAATCAACTCAAAACGGATTAAAGACTTAAATGTAAGAGCCCAAACTATAAAACAACTAGAAAAAAAAAATAGGGGAAATGCTTCAGGACAATGGTTTGAGAAAAGGTTTTATGAATAAGACCTCCAAAGCACAAGTAACAAAAGCAAAAATAGATAAATGAGATTATATCAAACTAAAAAGCTTCTGCACAGCAAAGGAAACAATCAACAAAGCAAAGAGACAACCGGTAGAATGGCAGAAAATATTTGCAAACTATTAGTCTGACAAGGGATTAATATTTAAAATATACAAGGAACTCAACTCAGTATCAAAGAAATATAATCTGATTAAAAATGGGAAGATGATCTGAATAGACATTTCTCAAAAGATACACAAATGACCAACAGGTAGGTATATGAAAAAATGTTCAGCATCACTGTCGTCAGGGAAATGCAAATCAAAACCACAATGAGATATTATCTTACCCTAGTTACAATAGCTATTATCAAAAAGACAAAAAATAACAAATGCTGGCAAGGATGTAGAGAAAGGGGAACCCTTATAGACTGTTGGTGAGAATGCAAAATACTATAGCCATTATGGAAAACAATATGGAGTTTTCTCAAAAACCTAAAAATAAAACTACCATATGATTCAGCAATTCCACTTCTGCATATATATTCAAAGGAAAGGAAAGGAAATCAGTATACCAAACTGACATCTGTACCCCTGTATTTGTTGCAGCATTATTCACAATAGCCAAGATATGGAATCAACCTAGGGTGTCCATCAATAAATGAATGAAGAAAATGTGGTATATATACACAATGGAATATTATTCAGTCCTAAAAACAAATAAAACATTTGCAGCAACATGGATGGGACTGGAAGTCATAAGTGAAATAAGCCAGGAACAGAAAGACAAAAATTGTACATTCTCATTCAAATGTAGGAGCTTAAAAAGGGGATCTCATGAAGAAGAGAGTAAAATGGTGGTTACCAGAGACTGGGAAGGGAGTGGTGGAGGGGAGGATGATGAGAAGTTGGTTAATGGGTACAAACACACAGTTAGAAGGAATATGTTCTCTAATGTTTAATGGCAGAGTAGGGTGACAACAGTTAACAGTAATGTATTATATATTTCAAAATAGCTAGAAGAAAAGAATGGTAATATTCTAAATACAAAGATAAATGTGTGGGGTGAGGGATAGCCCAATAACCCTGATTTGAGTATTACACATTGTACACATGTATCAAAATATCACACTGTACCCCATAAATGTGCATAATTATGTCAATTAAAAAAAACCAAAACAACCAAAATTTTAAGAGTATCATAAAAGAGAATCTAAATGGCCGATAAACATGTAAAAATGTTATTAATCATTAAGGAAGTGAAAATTAAACCACAATGAGATACTATGACCACTATATACAGTGCCTAAAATGAAAAAGAGAATATGAAGTGCTGGCAAGGAGGCAGAGTAGCCTGAATTCTCATTCACTGGTGGTGAGAATGTAATTTGGTAAAATACTTTAAAAAATGGTTTATGCCTATTATGAAAGCTGAACACATGCATACTTATGATCCAGCAATTCAACTCTTAGACAAATACCCAACTGAGGAGCATACATGTGTTCCCAAAAACACGTACTAAAATATTTGTAGGAGCACTACTTGACATAGCCCACAAATTGGAAACTGTCCAAATGCCAATCAATAGTTGAATGGATAAATTTAAAAGTTGAATTAATTAAAGAAAACAAAATATTTACTGCAATGAGAAAGAATAAACTACAACTATGCACAACAAAACGGATAAATTTTATAAACGTAATGTGGAGCAAAAGAAGGCAGACATAAAGTTCAAACACCGCCATCAGGGGGAATTCTGGGATGTTGGTAATGTTCTGTTTCTTGATCTGGGTGTTGCTTCTATAGGTCTGTTGACTGAAACTTCATCAAACTTACCACTTATGACTTATCAAAAACTAGATCTATATGTGTCAGTATGAATAAAACTGAAAAAATAATATAAAAAGGCAAGTTCTATAAATGTATATTCAATGATTCCAACTATGTACTGATTTCATTTATGCACATTTAAAGAAAACACAGAATAATAGTATTTTAACAATTAAATATTTAAAAGTATTAAAGTACACCAACTTTTAATATTAGTTGTCTTTCGGTGGGGAAAGCGATGGATGGCACTGTGAATAGAACACAAACTTAGACTTTATCTATAACATTTCATTGCTTTTTCTTTTTTTAAACACTTTTTTAGACTAGCCAAGTGCAGTAGTGATAAGAGAAGAAAGAACTGAACAAGGAGTTTGATCTGCAACTGACTGTGCACAATCAATTAAGACTCACTACCTTCGCAGCAGCCTTTATGGAGTGGTGGGTAAGTTGGGGGGGTCTCCCTATATTGCCCAGGCTGGTCTTGAACTCCTGGTCTCAAGTGATTCTCCCATCTCAGCTTCCTGAGTAGCTGAGATTACAGGCATGAACCACCATACCTGATATTTGATTTTTCTAAAAAAATTACAGATCTGGGCAAGACACGGTGGCTCATTTTGGGAGGCTGAGGTGGGCGGACCATGAGGTCAGGAGATCGAAACCATCCTGGCCGACACGGTGAAACCCCATCTGTACTAAAAATACAAAAAATTAGCTGAGCGTGGTGGCATGTGCCTGTAATCCCAGCTACTCGGGAGGCTGAGGCAGGGGAATCGCTTGAACCAGGGAGTTGGAGGTTGCAGTGAGCCGAGATTGCACCATTGCACTACAGCCTGGCAACAGAGCAAGACTCTGTCTAAAAAAAAAAAAAAAAATTACAGATCTGAAGCTTACATGAGCAAAAAAATGTTCATTTATGAGGAGATTACATGGGTGTTTACTAATCTTCTTCCTTTTCATTTTTCTGCTTTTCTCCAATATGTATTGGAGACAAGGCCTGACTTTGTTGCCCAGGCTGGAATGCAGTGGCACAATCATTGCTCACTATAGCCTTGAACTCCTGGGGCTCAAGTGATCCTCTGATCCTCCTGCCTTGGCCTCCCAAGTAACTAGGACTACATGCACATGCCAGCATTCCTGGCTAATCTTTTTAATTTTTTTTAGAGACAGAGTCTCACTTTTTTTGCCAAGGCAGGTTTCCTTTTCTCAAATATTTAAAAACTATAGACATAATATAATCTCAATTTTGTTAAAAAAAAAAAAAAAA
>NW_016806314.1:1061820-1063116 GCF_001698545.2 Rhinopithecus bieti
TGGGGGGGGAGGGGAAGGGGAAGGGGAAGGGGAGTAACACATGATTATGGAGCATACACTCTAGAAGGGGACAAGTAATTTAAACGTATCTGTTCCTTAAAATGTCCTGAGTGCTATGAGAATAACCTGTTTACAGTGCTGTAACAACAGAGGCAGTTTGACCCAATGCAAAAACAGTTTTCTAGAAATGATACTTGAGCCGAATCTTAAGATTTAGACTGTAAGAAATAGCCTAGTCAAAGGGATTAAGTCTTAAACCTGATTATGACTTTTCCATATGAAAATAAATAAAACTCTGTCACTACAGCACCCTCCAGCTTACAATGGCCCTTTTCTTATCATTTATAGCCAAACTTATTAAAATAAAAATTTCTACTTCCATACAAGTTCTATTTCCACAGTGATGAAGAACTTCATTAACACAAAATCCAAAGGTCACTATTGACTTTTCTCCCTCTCTTGCCTTAATGTCTATAACTTAAATTCACTTGGTTTTCCTCCCAATTCTATGTCTATAATTGCATTTGTAGGTCCTTCTTCCTCAGCCCATCTATATTCACATATTTATATAATTATGTGTTATATATTTATATGTTATAGGCCTATATATTAAATCAGAAGTACCTAGTATTTGTACCAGGAGTATTTTCAGATTATTTTTGGCAATGTTTCCAGAACTGTAAGTCCTGCTTTTATTTTTGAGTATTCACAAACTACCTGTTTATTTTGCTCTTCTTGAGTTTTGCCAGATTTCATTCTTAGGTTTATGCTATATATAAGTGGTTTAGCCCAATCAACAAATACCTGTTGAACAGCAAATACATGTGAAACATTGCATGAGGGACCAACGGGGGATAAAAAGCTGTTTAAAATAAGAATAATCCTCACTCTGAGATTTAAAAATCTGTAATGAAATATATGCTGGGCTGATACGCAGCCAGTATGTAAAGTGGACCATACTGATTGTTTATAATTGGTGTCTGCTTTGATCTGATATAAGCCTAACTGAGGCCGGGCGGGGTGGCTCACGCCTGTAATCCCAGCACTTTGGGAGGCCGAGACGGGCGGATCACGAGGTCAGGAGATCAAGACCATCCTGGCTAACACGGTGAAACCCTGTCTCTACTAAAAATACAAAAAATTAGTCGGGTGCGGTGGCGGGTGCCTGTAGTCCCAGCTATACGGGAGGCTGAGGCAGCAGAATGGCGTGAACCCGGGAGGCGGAGCTTGCAGTGAGCTGAGATTGTGCCACTGCACTCCAGCCTGGGTGACAGAGCGAGACTCCGTCTCAAAAAA
>NW_016806314.1:1063293-1064803 GCF_001698545.2 Rhinopithecus bieti
AAAAAAAAAAAGAGAGAGAGGGAAAGAGAGATGAAAAATTATTTGTATAAAGAAAATAATCAACATTGATTATTCCTGGGGTAAGGGCTTATAGGTACAATTTTCACTCTAGACCTTTCTGTATATCAAATTTTCTACCACGAATATCTTAGAAAAATCAGAAAAAAATTTTTTAGACTTCATATATAATTCCTGACTCATCTATTCAGACATTACAAGTCTCCTTGTAGAACCTATATTTTTATTGCTGTGTTTATAGCCCACTTAACTTTCAGCTCTGAGAATCTCTGCCCTCCTACCTTTCCTCTCCTTAAAAATTCTCTGTTAGGACAGAAAATAGGTGTGATTAGTACACCATTCCAGCCCCTGGTTTAAATCAATCATTTACCTCTCAGGGGAATTTCAATGAGATATAAAGAACATGAAAGTTTGTAAAACATTTTACTATGGGAAGGAAAAATTACATATTTGCTAATATCTTCAACAAGTCTTGCTTTCTGTTTAAATCAATTTGTAAAATGAGAAGGCTTGACTGTGCGATCACTAAGTTCTGCTCCTACTCTGAAGGTTTAGTCAATATATATCATAAAGTCATATTATATACAAAGATAGTATTTTTACTTTTTTTGACTCCACTCTTAAGTATCCTATCTAAAGTCATTCCCCACTTTCAATAGTTACTCTATTATATCACTCTATTTCTTTGTCTTTAATAATAATCATTAATAATATTCTTTATTTATTGGTTTATTGTCTACTGTTTGTCTTCTCAGAGCCAATAGAACATAAGTCTTTCCCACTATAGTATTCTCAGAGTTTAGAATAATGACTGGCTACTCAATAAATGATTAAATATTCAATGGATAAATGATAGATGCTAGTATTAAAAAATGGATAATATAAGGTTCTTCCCCTCAAGAAGTATGCTGCTTAGTAGGAAGGACGTACATGTTTTTTAAGTTCAATTTAAAAGTATTATGGGTGTTATAATGGAAGAATAATACAAAATAAAGACATAGGAAGATCTACAGAAAGATAGGAGAAAGTTGTTTTTTTTCTTTCAAGGCTGCATAGTTAAACATTGCCTGATAATTTTCTATTGCCAAATACTAGTCAAGAACTGGTGATTCAAAGATAAGTAACAGGTGGGGCATGGTGGCTCACACCAGTAATCCCAGCACTTTGGGAGGCTGAGTCAGGCAGATCATCTGAGATGAGGAGTTCGAGACCAGCCTGGCCAACATGGTGAAACCCCATCTCTACTAAAAACAAAACAAAACAAAAAATTAGCCAGACGTTGTTGTGCACATCTGTAATCCCAGCTACTTGGGAGGCTGAGACAGGAGAATAGCTTGAACCCGAGAGGCGGAGATTGCAGTGAGCCGAGATTGCAGTGCTGCACTCCAGCCTGGGTGACAGAACAAGACTCCATTGGAGAAAAAGAAGAAGGAGAAGGAGAAGGAGGGGGAGGGGGGAGAGGGGGAAAGGAAGAAGAGGAAGAAGAAGAACA
>NW_016806314.1:1065913-1093901 GCF_001698545.2 Rhinopithecus bieti
AAAAAAAAAAAAAAAAAAAAAAAGCCTAACTGGTTCCTGAACTTTGAAAAGCTACTCATGATATTGGGTGGATCTTAATGCTCTCACTTGACAAACGAGAATCGGCCGGGCACGGTGGCTCAAGTCTGTAATCCCAGCACTTTGGGAGGCCGAGACGGGCGGATCACAAAGTTAGGAGATCGAGACCATCCTGGCTAACACGGTGAAACCTCGTCTCTACTAAAAAAACATACAAAAAACTAGCCGGGTGAGGTGGCGGGTGCCTGTAGTCCCGGCTACTAGGGAGGCTGAGGCAGGAGAATGGCCGTAAACCTGGGAGGCGGAGCTTGCAGTGAGCTGGGATCCGGCCACTGCACTCCAGCCTGGGCGACAGAGCGAGACTCCGTCTCAAAAAAAAAGAAAAAAAGAAAAATGAGAATCATACTATCTCACAGAACTACAGGAAGGAATAAATAAGATAACGTTATAAGAAATTAACAACATAATGGCTGGGCAGAGTGGCTCATGCCTGTAATCCCAGCAGTTTGGGAGGCCAAGGCAGGCAGATCACCTGAGGTCAGGAATTCAAGACCAGCATGGCCAATATGGTGAAATCCCATCTCTACTAAAAATACACAAGATTAGCCAGGTGTGATGGTGCGCACCTGTGATCCCAGTTATCAGAGCAGCTGAGGCAGGAGAGTTGTTTGAACCCAGGAGGCAGAGGTTGCAGTGAGCAGAGATTGCACCACTGCATTGCAGCCTGAGTGACTGAGAGAGACTCAGTCAAAAAAAAAAAAAGGGAAAGACATCTGAAACTTAACATGCATATAATATCAGGCCATAAAGCAAGACTCAACAAGTTTTTGTTTGTTTCGTGGTTTTTGTGGGGTTTTTTTTTTTCTTTTGAGACAAGATCTCACTCTGTTGCCCAGGCTGGAGTGCAGTGGCATGATCGTAGCTCATTATAGTCTTGAAGTCCTGGGCTCAACTCATCCTCCCACCTCAGCCTCCTAAGTATCTAGGACTACACATGTGTGCCACCATCCCTGGCTAATTTTTAATTTTTTTGTAGAGAGGGAGTCTCCCTATGTTGCCCAGGTTCGTCTTGAGCTCCTGGCCTCAAGGGATCCTCCCACCTCGGCCTCTCAAAGTGCTGGAATTCCAAGTGTGAGCCACTGTACCTGGTTAAGACTCAACAAGTTTTATAATATCATTATTATATATACCATGTTCTCTGACAATAATGCAATTAATCTCTACATTAATAACCTAAAATATACCCTAAGAAAAGCTCCCGTGCTTGGGGAAGTTTAAAATCACATTGTAAATAACTCATTGATTAAAGAAGAAATCAGTAGAACCTAGAAAATACACAGGACTAGACAATAATGAAAATACTATGCATAAATACTCATAGGAACACAGCTGGAGCCAAATTTAAGGAAAATATATGGCCCTAAATGCTTATATTAGAAAAGAAGTTTGAAAACTAATGAGCTTAGCATACAAATTACAAATTGAAAAAGATCAGCAAAATAAACCCAAAGAAAGTAGAGGAAGAAAATAATAAAGAACAGAAATTAATGAAATAAAATTTATGATTCTTGGTAAAGACTAATAAAATGGACAAATCTCTGGTAAAATTAAAAAATAAAAAAATAGAAGGTCTAAATAAATAATATTAAAAATGAAGAAAGAACATAATTACAGATAGAGCAGAGGTTAAAATACTTTCAATGAATTTATGCTAATATATCTGAAAACTTATACAAAATAATGTATACCTAAAAAGTAACAAAAAGTGACTCAAGAAGTAATAGAAAACATATATGAACGGTATCCATTAAACTGAATCAGTAGTTACAAAATTTCCCCCAAAGAAAATAGAAAGCCCCAATAACTTTACAATTTCTACTGTATACCCATGATTCAAGTATTTCTTATCTTATACAAGCTCTTCCAGAGAATAGAAAGAGATTTCTGGTTGTTCGTCTAAATATATTTTCCTCTTCTTCCCAGGCAAAAAGTCAGACTACATGATCCAGCTTCTCATACCTTTAGGTGAAGCCATATGACTGAGTTCTAACCAATAGAATTTGAGTGGAAGTGATGTCATAAAAACATTCCACGCAGTTTTCTTCATGATCTTTCTCCCTTTGGGCTGACGGAGGTGGAGATGATCCCCAGGGAAACCTTGGAAGCCACATATTGATGTTACCACCGTCAGTCAACTGGATCTAATGGACATTTATAGAACATTCAACCCAACAAGCGCAGAATGCATATTCTTTTCAAGTGCACATGATACATTATCTAAGACAGAGAAATCGTTGAAAACTGTCATAACTTCTAAATAACACATTTCTAAATAATCATTACTCTAAAGAGGAAGTCTCAAAGGAAAATAAAAAAATATTTTCAACAAATAAAATGAAAACACAGTAAATCAGGATTTACAGCATGCCACTAAAGCAGTACTTATGGGGTATAATCTACCATTTTTTTTTTAAAAAGGGCAATCTTTTAGCTTTCTGAAATTATGGGTCCATTACTATACTATATATTTAATCACAAACTTATTTGACTTTTTATTCTTGAAGAACTACAAATGTATATTCCATAATCTAATCGCTTATGTGAGTAGTCAGGTAGGCTATGGAACATTTTTTGTTAATTTTGCTTTGCTTTTTTTTTCTTGAGACGAAGTCTTGCTCTTGTCGCCAAGGATGGAGTGCAGTGGCACAATCTTGGCTCACTGCAATCTCTGCCTCCTGGGTTCAAGTGATTCTCCTGCCTCAGCCTCCCAAGTAGCTGGGATTACAGGCACCCACCACCATACCCAGCTATTTTTTGTATTTTTGGTAGAGATGGGGTTTCACCATGTTGGCCAGGCTGGTCTCAAACTCCTTACCTCAGGTGATCTGCCCGCCTCGGCCTCCCAAAGTGCTGGGATTACAGGCATGAACCAATGTGCCTGGCTTGCTTATTTTTAAAGTAAATTTAATCCAGTGAATTATGTATATCTTTGTTATCAAGCAAAAGAGGCTCACTGCCCAATGTGATTGCAGCAAATACTATGACATTGGGTTTTTGAGAAAAGAAAAAAGAAATGCTTTTTTTTTTTTTTTTTCCAGACAAAGTCTTGCTCTGTTGCCTAGCCTGGAGTGCAGTGGCTCAATCATGGATCACTTCCACCTCAATCTGCCAGGCTCAAATGATCCTCCCGCCTCCCTCTTCCAAGTAGCTGGGACTTCAGGCATGTGCCATCACACTCAGCTAATTTAAATTTAAAAAAATTTTTTCAGTAGAGATGAGATTTCACTATATTGTCCAGGTTGGTCTCAAACTCCTGAGCACAAGTGATCCTCCTACCTCAGACTCCAAAACTGCTAGGATTTAGAAGCATGAGCCACCACACCCAGCCAAGAAGCTTTTTATTGCAAGTCAACCAACAAAGAGACAGGAGTCCAACTGAAATCTGTCTCCCTATGCTGGCTTCAGGGCAGTATTTTTATTAGAAAACTTCGGGGGTGCATTCTGAAATTAGTAGGCCATTGGTGGAAGGAAAGGGAGGTCTGGAAAGTCCTCAGGCATGTGTACTTATCTCTTCATGCTTCCTCATGGGTCCCATGTGCAAATTCAGGGGGAGTTAATAAAAAACATATGGTGGAAATTCAGGCTGTAATGTCAGCAACTTCATTCTGCGCAAACTCTAACTGGCCATTTTGGTGTCAACTGATTTTAGTCAGTTTTGTTTTCTTACTATTAATAGCAAAGGCAGTTTCAGCTTTTCAGCAAGTTGTTTCTTATGTGTCATCCAGGAAACTCAAGAATATCTGCTGTTAGTTTCTTTAACTCTTTGGAGTAGGGTTTCATCTGCAGTCAGCTTATTTGACATTTTATTCTCGAAGATCTCAAAATGTACTGCAGTTATTCTAAACCTCTGCTTTTTGCTCAAGCTTTCAATTCTATCTACCACTATCCTTAATTTCAGATGACCTCTCACATCTTATGCTATCAAAGCATTTCTTCCCACATTTAAAAGTGTTATAAACCTTATAGTTACAGTGATTGCAGAAAATTTCAACGTTATATAAAGCAAGGTGATATTTCAACCTTCCTTCTTAAATTTCTTCTTAAATTAGTTGGATCAGCTTTTGCATAAACTGACAAGAAACATTACTATATTTGCTATAAGATTTTATTGAGGATGGCTTTTCCACATCCCTAAATAATGGTCATCATTCCCAAATAGTCCCTAAATAAAATGTTACGAGAAATTATTTTTTTTCTTTCTGTCAAGGATAACAATGTAGCTGATCTATGTCCTTTCATATTTACTTTATATTTTTATTGATTCATAGTAGATGTGTATTTACAGGGTACATGTGATAATTTGATATAATATAATCAAATCAGGGTAATTGGGATATTGATCACCTTAAATATATATCTTATTTTTTATTTTATTTTATTTTTTTGAGACAGAGTCTTGTTCTGTCACCCAGTCTGGAGCGCAGTGGTGCAATCATAGCTCACTGCAGCCTTGACCTCCTACCCAGGCTCACGTGATCCTCCCACCTCAGCCTCCTGAGTAGCTGGGACTGCAGGTGTGCACCACTACACCCAGCTAATTAAAAAAATAATTTTTTTTTTGTAGAGACAGGATTTCACTATGTTGCCCAAGCTGGTCTTGAACTCTTGGGTTTAAGCGATCCTCCTGCATCTGCTTCCCAAAATGTTGGGATTACAGATGTGAGCCACTGGACCTGGCTATATCTTTCTTTTTATTTTTTTTTTGAGATGGAGTCTCGCTCTGTGGCCCAGGCTGGAGTGCAGTGGCGCGATCTTGGCTCATTGCAAGCTCCACCTCCCGGGTTCACGCCATTCTCCTGCTTTGGCCTCCTGAGTAACTGGGACTACAGGCGCCCACCACCTCGCCTGGCTAATTTTTTGTGTATTTAAAAGAGATGGAGTTTCATCGTGTTAGCCAGGTTGGTCTCGAACTCCTGACCTCGTGATCCACCCGCCTCGGCCTCCCAAAGTGCTGGGATTACAGGCATGAGCCACCGTGCCCGGCCGGCTATATCTTTTCTGTATGCTAGTAACATTCAAATTGTTCTCTTCTAGTTATTTTGAAATGCATAATAGATTAATATTAACTACAGTCACCTTGCTTATCAAATACCAGGTTTTATTTTTCCTATCTAACTGTATGTTTGTATCCATTAACCAACTCCCTCCCCACACTCTTCCTGGCCTTTGGTAACCACCAATCTACTATCTTCATGAGATCCCCCATTTTATTTATAATTTTATGGATACATAATTGTTGTACATATTTATGGAGTACATGTGATATTTTGATACAAGCACACAATGTATAATGACAAAACCAGGATAATTGGAATAAACATCCCCTCAAACATTTATTATTTCCCTGTGTTAGGAGAGATCCATTTTTTAGGCTCCCACATATAAGTGAGAACATGAAGTATTTGTATTTCTGTGTTGGGATTATTTAATGTAACCATGACCCCCAGTTTCATCATGTTCTTGCAAATGACAGAATTTCATTCTTTTCTATGACTTAATAATATAATAATATTCCTTTGTGTATATACATCACATTTTTTTTTTCTCTCTCTCTCTCTCTCTCTTTTTTTTTTTTTTTTTTTTTTTTGAGATGGAATCTTGCTCTGTCACCCAGACTGGAGTGTGGTGGTATGATCTTGGCTCACTGCAACCTCTGCCTTCCAGGTTCAAGCGATTCTCCTGCCTCAGCCTCTGGAGTAGCTGGGATTACAGGCACGTCCCACCATGCCTGGCTACTTTTTTGTATTTTTAGTAGAGATGGAGTTTCACCATGTTGGCCAGGCTGGTCTCAAACTCATGACCTCGGGTGATCTGCCCACCTTGGCCTCTCAAAGTGCTGGTATTACAGATGTGAGCCACCGCACCTGGCCACCACATTTTTCTTTTAAATTGACAAATAATTGTACATATTCACAGGGTACATAGTGATTCATACATATATAGTGACCAGATCAGGGTAGTTAGCATACATATATAGTGACCAGATTAGGGTAATTACCATCATCTCACAAATTTATCATTTATTTGTGTTGTGAACAATCAGCATCCACCTTCTAGCTACTTCAAACTATAATTCTCCGACAGTGGTATAGAACACTAGAATTTATTCCTCCTATGTAGCTGTTATTTTGTATCCTTTAGCAAACCTGTCCTTATCCTCTCTTCACCTTAAACTTCCCAGTCTCTAGTATCCTCTGTTCTACTTTTTACTTCTATGAGGTCAACTTTATTTTAACTTCTGTATATGAGTGAGAACATACAATTTGTGTCTTTCTGTGCCTGGCTTATTTCACTTAACATAATGTCCTCCAGTTCTATCCATGTTGTTATGAATGATAGAATTTCATTCTTTTTGTGGCTGAATAGTATACCATTCTGTATGTATGCCAAATTTCCTTTTTTTTTGGAGACAGAGTCTCTGTCTCCCAGGCTAGAGTACAGTGGCACAATCTCAGCTCACTGCAACCTCCGCCTCCTGGGTTCAAGGAATTCTCCTGCCTCAGCCTCCCGAGTAGCTGGGATTACAAGCACCCGCCACCACACCTGGCTAATTTTTGTATTTTTAGTAGAGACAGGGTTTCACCATTTTGGCCAGGCTGATCTCGAACTCCTGACCTCAAGTGATCCTCCCACCTTGGCCTCCCAAAGTGCTGGGATTATAGGCATGAGCCACCACGCCTGGCCACCACATTTTCTTTATCCATTCATCTGTTGCTGGACACCTTGGTTGATTCCATATCTTGGCTATTGTGAATATTGCTACAATAAACATAGGGGTGCAGATGTCACTCTGATGTACTGATTTCTTTTCTTTTGGATAAATGCCCAGTAGTGGGATTGCTGGATCATGTGGTAGTTCTATTTGTAGTTTTTTGAGGAACCTCCATTCTGTTCTCCATAGTGATTGTACTAGTTTATATTCTAATGAACAGTATATAAGAGTTGCCTTTTCTCTGCATCCTCACCACCCTTTGCTATTTTTGTCTTTTTTATAATAACTATCTTTACTGGGATGAAATGACAGTTCTATAGGCATGAGCCACCACGCCTGGCCACCACATTTTCTTTATCCATTCATCTGTTGCTGGACACCTTGGTTGATTCCATATCTTGGCTATTGTGAATATTGCTACAATAAACATAGGGGTGCAGATGTCACTCTGATGTACTGATTTCTTTTCTTTTGGATAAATGCCCAGTAGTGGGATTGCTGGATCATGTGGTAGTTCTATTTGTAGTTTTTTGAGGAACCTCCATTCTGTTCTCCATAGTGATTGTACTAGTTTATATTCTAATGAACAGTATATAAGAGTTGCCTTTTCTCTGCATCCTCACCACCCTTTGCTATTTTTGTCTTTTTTATAATAACTATCTTTACTGGGATGAAATGACAGTTCATTGTGATTTTCCTTGCAGATAGCTGGTGATTAAGTCATGTTGAGCATTTGAAAATATATTTATTGACTATTTGGATGTCTTCTTTTGAGAAATATCTGTTCAGATCATTTACCCTTTTTAAATCAAATTGTTTTTTTCTCATTTTACTGTCTGTGTCTTGAAAAGTTGATGTAGTTACTATTTTTGATAAGTTCATGTTTCAGTCTTTCTACTGAAGATGTTAGTAGTTTACACACCAAAATCACAGGGTGATAATAGTCTGTGTTTTTCTGTGTACTTACTGTTACCAGTGAGTTTTGTACCTTCAGATGATTTCTTATTGCTCATCAACATTCTTTTCTTTCAGATTGAAGAACTCCTTTTAGCATTTCTTATATGACAGGTCTGGTGTTGATGAAATCCCTCAACTTTTGTCTATCTGGGAAAGTCTTTTTATCCTTCATGTCTGCAGGACATTTTTACAGGATATACTATTAATAGAATAAACTTTATTTTTTAACCTTCACATCTTTAAATATGTCACGCATTCTCTCCTGCCCTGTAAGGTTTCCACTGAAAAGTCTCCTGCCAGACCTATTGGAACTCCATTGCATGTTATTTCTTTCTTTTCTATTGCTGCTTTTAGAATCCTTTCTTTATCCTTGACCTTTGGGAGTTTGATTATTAAATGTCTTGAGGCAGTCTTCTTTGGGTTAAATCTGCTTCGAGTTCTATAACCTTCTTGTATTTGAATATTGATATCTTTCTCTAGATTTGGGAAGTTCTCTGTTATCCATTTCAATAAACTTTCTACCCCTATCTGTCTCCTCTTTAAGACTAAAACCTCTTAGGTTTGCCCTTTGGAGGATATTTTCTAGAACTTGTGGGTGTGCTTCTTTCTTTTTTATTCTTTTTTCTTTTGTCTCCTCTGTCTGTTTTCAAATAGCCTATCTTCAAGCTCACTAATTATTTCCTCTGCTTGATCAATTCTGCTGGTAAGAGACTCTGATGCATTCTTCAGTATGTCAATTGCATTTTCAACTCCAGAATTTCTTCTTGATTCTTTTTTATTCTTTCAATCTCTTTGTTAAATTTATCTGATAGGATTCTGAATTTCTTCTCTGTATTATCTTGAATTTCATTGAATTTCCTCAGACAGCTATTTTGAATTCTCTGTCTAAAAGGTCACATCTCTCTCTCTCTCCAGGAGTGGTCCTGGTGCATTAGTTCATTTGGTGAGGTCGCATTTTCTTGGATGGTCTTGATGCCTGTGGATGTTTGTTGGTGTCTGAGCATTGAAGAGTTAAGTATTTTTTGTAGTCTTTGCAGTCTGGGCTTGTTTGTACCTGCTCTTTTTAGTAAGACTTCTCAAATATTTGAAGGGACTTGGGTGTTGTGATCTAAGTTTTTGGTCATGGAGCCATATTTGCATTAGGGGGCACCCCAAGCTGAGTAACGCTACGGCTCTTACAGACTCCTAGAGGTACCGCCTTGGTGGTCTTGGATAAGACCAGGAAGAACTCTTTGGATTACAAGGCAGAGACTCTTGTTCCCTTCCTTTACTTTCTGTCAAACAAATGGAATATTGCTGTGTGTGCTGAGATGCCTACAGCTGGGAGAGCCACTGGGACTGTGCTGGTTCAAACCTGAAGTTAGCACGGTACTGGGTCTCACCCAAAGTCTGTGGTAATCACTACCTGGCTACCACCTATGTTCACTCAAGGCCTTAGGGCTCTACAATCAGCAGGTGGCAAAGTCAGCCAGGCTTGCAACCTTCCCTTCAGGGCAGCCAGTTCCCCCTGACCCCAGGTGGGCCCAGAGATGTCATCTGAGAGCCTGAAGTCAGAAACCTTAGGAAGCTACCTGGTGCTCTATTTTACTGCAGTTGAACTGGCACCCTGGCCACAAGACAAAGTCTTCCTCACTCTTCTCTCCCCTTTCCACAAGCAGAGAAGTCTCTCCCCATGACCATCACTACCCTAGACCCATGGTAAGTACTGCCTGGTTACCTCTGATATTCACTCAAGACCCAAGGGCTCTCCAGTCAACTTGTGGTACATGTTGCCAGGCCTGGGACTCTCCCTTCAGGGCAATGGGCTCCTCTCTGGCCCAGGGCAGGTCCAGAAATGCTGTCCAAGAGCTAAGGCCTGAAATTAGGGACCCCAGGAGCCTGCTTGGTGCTCTACCCCACTGTGGCCAAGCTGGTACCTAAGCTGCAAGACCAAGTCCCCTTTACTCTTCCCTCTCCTTTTCTCAAGCAGAAGAAGGCTCTCCCCATAGCCATCACAGATGTGAATGTGCTGGGTTACACCTAAAGCCAGAATGTCTCTGAGTCTCACCCAAGGCCCATGGCAAGTACTGCCTGGGTATTGCTGCTGGTTATTCAGGGCCCATGCGCTCCTGGGTCAGCAGGTGATGAATTCTGCCAGGGCTGGGTCCTTCCCTTCCAGGACCTGGGTTGCCTTCTAGCTCAGGGTGTGTCTAGAAATGTTATCCAGGAGCTAGGGCCTGGAATGGGAGCCTCAGGACTCTGCCTAGTGCAATATTCCATGTGGCTGCTCTGATATTCAAGTTGCAAGACAAACTGTATTTTACTTTTCCCTCTCCTCTCCTCAAGCAGAGGGAAGGAGTCTTTTTTGTAGCTGCCAGCTGTGCTGCCTGGGGATGGAAGAGGGGTGTGCCTTGGTTACCTTGGCTGGTGTCTCACCAGGTTACTTGCCCCCAAGTCCACTGGTTTCAAGCTCAGCACAGCAGTAGGACTTGCTGAGAAATTGCAGTCCTTGTGGCCTAGACTGCCTTTCAAGTTTAGTTAGGGCTCTAGAACATTTTAGCCCATGGTGGCAAAGCTTGCTGGAACTTAAGTTCTGACAATGGTTCTATTGGCGTGGGCAATTCTCCTCTGGCTATGGCTGGTCTAAATGCTCCCTCCATGGGCTCTGAGTTCTGCCTGGTATTGCTTTCTGCTGAGTTCTGGTGCAAAGTCCCACAATCACTACACTTTTTCTCTTCCAAGCACACAGATTCTCTCTCTGCACCACATAGCTGCTGTGGGGGATGAGGAAGGGGTAGCACTGGCAATTCAAAATGCTTTCCTACCCTCTTCAGGGCCTCTTTCAGTGATATGAACTTAAAACCAAGTCCTGTGATTGCTCATCTGATTATTGGTTCTTATAAAGGTGCTTTTTTGTGTGGATAGTTGTTCAATTGTGGATTGAACTATTGTTCAATTGTTGTGGATAGTTGCTGGAAGGACAATCAATTAAGTCTTCCATTTGTCCATCTTGCTCTGCCTCCACCCCCAAAGTGTTTTAATTTCCTTCTTAATTTCTTCAGTGGCCCATTGATCATTTGGGAGCATGTTGTTTAATTTCCATGTGTTGTGTAGTTTCTCGGGTTCCTCTTGTTACTGACTTCTAGTTTCATTTCATTGTGGTCAAAAAAGATACTTGACATTATTTCTACTTTTTTTTCAATTTGTTGAGGCTTGTTTTATGGCCTAATATATGGTCTATTCTGTAGAATGTTCCATGTGGTGGTGGAAAAAAAAAGTGTACTCTGCAGTAGTTGGGTGAAATGGACTGTAAATATTCATTCTATTTTGTCTAGCGTAGAGTTTAACCTCAATGTTTCTTTGTTGATTTTCTATGGGTGGATGATCTGTCCACTACTGAGAGTGGGCTATTGAAATAACCTGCTATTACTGTATTACAATCTATCTCTTCCTTTCAATCTATTAAAGTTTGCTTTGTATACTTGGGTGCTCCAGTGGTGGCGCATAAATACTTATAATCATAATAACCTTTCACTAAATTAACCCCTTTATCATTATATAGTGACCATCTTATTTTCTTTTTATAGTCTTGATGTGTAGTCCATTTCATTTGATATGTTTAGCTACTCCTGCTCTTTTTTGCTTTCCACTTGCATGGAATAACATTGTTCACTTCTTCACTTTCTGTCTATGTGTATTTTTATAGGTGAGGTGGGTTTCTTGCAAGCAGTACACAACTGGGTCTTGTTTCTTTATACGTTCATGTACTTTGTCACTTTTAATTAAAGAATGGAATCATTTACATTCAGTGTTATTATTGATAAGTAAGGACTTACCCTGACATTTTGTTGATGGTTTCCTGGTTGTTTTGTAACTCTTCTTTTCTTTCTTCCCATCTTCCTTTGTGGTTAAGTGGTTTTTACTAGTAGTATGTTTTAACTCATGGCATCTTATTTTTATTGTATCTTTTATAAGTTCTTTTGCATAATGGTTATCATGAGGGTGACAAAAATCTTATAAATATAGCTAGTTATTTGAAAGAGATGACAACTTATCTTAGATCACAAAAAATAGAAACAAAGGATAAACTAAAAAAACTCTGTATCTTAACTCCACCCCCCACACACATTTTGTTGCCTCAATTTACATATTTTTATATTGTCTATATGTTAACAGGTTGCTATAGCTATTGTTGTTTTTGATATATTTGTTTTTTAGGCTTCATACTAGAGGTAGGCATGGATTGCATACCACAATTATGATGTCAAAATATTCTGTGGTTTTCCTTATAATTAATTTTACTAGTGGGTTTTATGCTTCCAAATGTTTTCTTTTTGCACGTTAGTGTTTTGTTCTTTCGGATGGAAAAACTCTATGACTTCTTATAAGACAGGACTGGTGGTAGTAAATTCTCTTAGCTTTTGTTTGTCATGGAAAGACTATCTTTCCTTGCTGAATACAGTATTCTTGAATGGCAGTTCTTTTCTTTCAGCTCTTTGAACTCCTGGTCTCAAGTAATCCTCCTACCTCATACTCCCAAGGCACTGGGATTACAAGTGTGAGCCCTCATGCCAAGCTTTATTTCAGCATCTTTTTAAAATTGTCCTTTTGTTTTATTAATATGGTATGTTACATTAATTGTTTTTAACAACTTTATTGAAGGATAATTAGTACACCCCACACACCTGTTTAGTGTATACTATTTGAGTCTGGATTTGTGCGTATACTTGTGATACTCCCATCATAATCAGGATAACAAACTTATCCATGTTAAGTGTTTTTACCATAAGTAACATACACACACACACACACACACACACACACACACACACACAAAGAAACTCCGGAAGTGATGGACATGGACAGATAAGCTAACAGTTTATTACATGTTAGACAAACTATGTATTTGTTCATACTATCACACTTAGTAATAGTGTATAATCCTTTTTATATGTTTTGCATTCAGTTTGCTAGTATTATCTTGAGTATTTCTTTGTGGACATTTAAGAGAGATATGTTCTGTAGTTTTCTTTTCTTGTACTGCTTTTGTTTGGTTGCCAGCTTATAGTAATCCTGGCCTAGTAGAATTAATGAGAAAGTGTTCCCTCCTCTTCTGTCTTTTGTAAAAGTATTTGTGAATTATTGTTTTTAATTCTTCATTAAAAATTGGCAAGGTGCATTTGTTTTTTTGTGTTTTTTGTTTTTTGGTTTTTTTTTTTGAGACAGAGTCTCGCTCTGTCACCCAGGCTGGAGTGCAGTGGCACAATCTCGGCTTACTGCAAGCTCCACCTCCTGGGTTCATGCGATTCTCCTGCCTCACCCTCCCCAGCAGCTGGGACTACAGGCGCATGCTGCCACGTCTGGCTAATTTTTTGTATTTTTAGTAGAGATGGGGTTTCACCATGTTAGCCAGGATGGTCTTGATCTCCTGACTTCATAATCCACCTGCCTCGGCTTCGCAAAGTGCTGGGATTACAGGCATGAGCCACTGCGCCCGGCTGGCAGGGTGCATTTGTGATACCTCTTGGATCTGGGATATTCTTTGTAAAAGTTTTAAAAATCAATTTAATATCTTTACTTTTTATAGATTTATTGATGTCTTCTATTCCTTCTTGAGTTTTTTTTCAATCATTTTTATCTTTATATACGTTTGTTTATAACTTGTAGTGTTCCAAGTTTCTCTCATTGTCATGGTAGTTGATATACAAAAATAATGTGGGAGAATGAGTCAATCTACAAATACCCTATGTCTAAGGGTCCTCTGATATAGGAGAGAGAAAACAACTGTAACTGCTGTAGCTCCCTACCCCTCAGACTTACTGTGTGAGACAAATGAGATATTGAATCTAAAGTAAATTAAAAAATTATGCCATTTGATTTTGAGTTTCATCAAAATAGTAGACTGAGCCTACATCTTCTTTTGTATCAAAGTTCAGTAACATAAAAAATGCAGCTTGTAATTAGAAAAATACAAAATAATATTATAAGTGAGGGATTGTATCAATGGTCAACAATTTCATGAACCATAGTGGTTAATATTTGTACAGCACATAGAATACACTTTTATTGTGTTCATATATTTATTATATACCAAAACAGTTGATTTTGTGATAATGTCACCTAAGATAATTTCAAATGTGCCAATTTATCCTTCTTTTCAATTAATCTTTGTAGGATATATTCAAAACTATAATGTATTAGGAATACATGTTTAAGTGGTTTCGGAAAATGCATAATACTTTCTTTCAGCATCTTGAAAATGTAGTCCCACTCCCTACTGTCCTGCATAGTTTCCACTGAGAAGTCTCCTGACAGACAACTTGGAGTTCTTTTATGTTATTTCCTTCTTTTCTGTTGCTACTTTTAGGATCCTCTCTTTGTCCTTGAACTTTCAAAGTTTGATTATTATATGTCTTGGGTTCGTCTTATTTGGGTCCAGTCTCTCTGGTGTTCTCTGACCTTCCTGTATATCTTTTATATCTTTCTCAAGTTTGGGAAAGTTTTCTGTTATTATTTCTTTGAGTAAGCTTTCTACTCCTTGCTCTTGCTCAACTCCCTCTTGAACACCAATAACTCTTAGATTTTGTCTTTTGAGGTAACTTTCTATATATCTTCTAGGTAACCTTCACTCCTTTTCATTCTTTTTCCTCCTCCGATTGTATAATTTCAAATACCCTGTCTTCTTGCCTTTTTTTTTAATTTTTATTTTTTCTTTGCTACAGGGTTTTACTCTTCTAGCTCAAGCTGAAGTGCAATGGCACAATCTTGGCTCACTGCAACCTCCACCTCCTGAATTCAAGAGATTCTCCTGCCTCAGCCTCCTGGGTAGCTGGGATTACAGACACCTACAGGCACCAACCACCATGCCTGGCTAGTTTTGTATTTTCAGTAGAGACGGAATTTCACCATGTTGGCCAGGTTGGTTTCGAATTCCCGACCTTAGGTGATCCACCTGCCTCAGCCTCCCAAAGTGCTGGGATTACTGGCATGAGCCACAACACCCGGCCATGTCTTCTTGCTTTTTTTTTTTTTTTTTTTTTGAGACAGAGTCTTGCTCTGTCACCCAGGCTGGAGTACAATGGCATGATCATGGCTCACTGCAACCTCCACCTCCTAGGTTAAAATAATTCTCCTGCCTCAGCCTCCCAAGTAGCTGGGATTACAGGTGTATGCCATCATATCTGGTGAATTTTTATATTTTTAGTAGAGCCAGGGTTTCACCATGTTGGTCAGGCTGTTCTCGAATTCCTGACCTCAAGTGATCCATCTGCCTCGGCCTCCCAAAGTGCTGGGATAACAAGCATGAGCAACCGTGCCTGGCCTCTTCCTGCTTTTTGATTCTTCCCTTTGCTTGATCCATTCTGCTGCTGAGAAGCTCTAATGAATTTTTCACTTCTGCCAATGTATTTCTTAATTCCAATATTTGCTTGATTTTTAAAAAAATATTTCAATATCTTTGTTAAATTTTTTATAAATTTCTGAATTGTTTTTCAGTGTCATCTTGGAGGTCATTGAGTTTCCTCAAAACTGCTGCTCTGAATAATTGGTCAGAGACCTCATATTTTGTCATCTTATTAGAATCAGTCCCTGGTTCCTTGCTGTGTTCATTTGGGGAGATCTCTGTTGGCCAATTTCTCTTATGGATGTATGTCTGTCTTTTCACTGAAAGATTATTTATTCCAGTAATCGGTATCTCACTTGTTTTGATTTTTATTGGGTATGTTTGCTTAGAGATTTTTAGGAATTTACCTGTTGAATTGCTTACTTTTTAAAATGTCAGGTCTTGAAGAAATCATCTAATAACCAAGTAGAAGTTGCAAAGGATGCTGCAATAGAATGTATATATTCTTATCCTATCATCAATAGAAATATCTGAATTGTCAAGATGAAAGATACACTATATATGTGTGTCACCAATTGATATGATTTGAGTATATGTTCCTACCAAATCTCATGTTGAATTGTAATCTCCAGTGTTGGAGATGGGGCCTGTGGGAGGTGTTTAGATCGTGGGGGCAGATCCCTTATGGCTTGGTGCTGTCTTCACGATATTGAGTTCTTGTTTTGTTGTAACGTGTGCCCCCCAACTCTCTCTTGCTCCTGCTTTCACCATGTGATGTGCCTGTTCCCCCTTCACCTTTCACCATGAGTAAAAGCTCTCTCCCTAGAAGCTGAGCACATGTCAGCACCATGCTTGTATAGCCTGCAGAACTATGAGCCAGTTAAACCTTTTTTCTTTAAAAATTGCCCAGTCTCAAATATTTCTTTATGGCAATGCAAGAACAGCTAATACACCAAGTCAATCACTAAGGGCATTTAAATTTTCTATTTATTTTTTATTTTTTATTTTTATTTTTTTGAGACGGAGTCTCGCTCTGTCACCCAGGCTGGAGTGCAGTGGCGCGATCTGGGCTCACTGCAAGCTCCGCCTCCCGGTTCACGCCATTCTCCTGCCTCAACCTCCTGTGTAGCTGGTACTACAGGCGCCTGCCACCACGCCCAGCTAATTTTTTTTTTTTTTGTATTTTTAGTAGAGACGGGGTTTCACCGTATTAGCCAGGATGGTCTCGATCTCCTGACCTCGTGATCCGCCCGTCTCGGCCTCCCAAAGTGCTGGGATTACAGGCGTGGGCTACCGCACCCGGCCAACTAAGGGCATTTTAAAAATGGTGTTAGTATTATTTAAAGATGCTGAAATAGATGTTGAATTATGTAAGTACATTTTGATGCCACTAGAGAATGAGAGAAGTCTGCTGACCTTCACACCAAGGTAGTCTTCCAATTTTATCCCTCAAGTTTCCTCTGAATTTTCCTAGGTTCTCTTCACTGTAACTCTTCTTCCAAAAGTTCAGTAGGTCATAAGCCAGAAGACAAATGTGCATCACTGTCTAGGAGAAGTATGTATTAGTTTCCCTGACTTGAATTAGGAAGATGTGATGTCACTAAGGCCATTGTTTGCTTTTCTTCATGCAGTTGCAGCATCCTCTGCTGGGCATTATACTTTATAGTTTTTAAGAAAGGCTTTTAGAGCTTTTGAGGAATAGCTTTTATAGTTTTTGGTATAGTAATAAAATATATAGTGCTTCATTATTTTCATTAAGGTATTAATGTCACAAAGCATCATTTAGTGCTTATTGTAAGATTTAAATGTATGTAAGAGAAATGCAATTATATAAGTACAAGTAATATGTTATTCTGAAAACCCTTCAACTTAAAAAAAGTTTTTAGAGTTGGGGTCTGACTCTGTTGCCCAGGCTAGAGTGCAGTGGCATAATCATAACTCACTGCAGCCTTGAACCCCTGGGCTCAGGTGATCCTCTTTCCTCAGCCTCCCTAAGTTTAGCTGGGACTACAGATGCATGTCTTCATGCTCAAGTAATTTTAAATTCTTTTTGTTTGTTATTTTTTAGAGGTGGGGTCACACTATTTTGTCCAGACTGGCCTAGAACTCTTGGCCTCAAGCGATCCTCCCACCTCAGCCTCCCAAGTCAGTAGGATTACAGGCATAAGCCACCATGCATAAGTTCAATTACAATTTTAAGAGGTGGACATTAGCTAGGTTGTTGACTAGAAGCTCCTGTGCTTATCTCCTACACAAAGACAGCCAAAGAAATGAATAAACAACTATATTTTGAGGAAAATAACTGAATGAGAAAACAGAAATATATCAAAGGAGTAGTATAGGCTGGCACAGTGGCTCACCCCTGTAATCCCAGCACTTTGGGAAGCCAAGGCAGCGGATCACTTGAGGTCAGGAGTTCACGACCAGACTGGCCAACACGGTGAAACCCCTATCTCTACTAAAAATACAAAAATTAGCTGGGCATGGTGGTGCACACCCATAAACCCAGCTATTTGGGTGGCTGAGGCACAAGAATCACTCAAACCTGGGAGATGGAGGTTGCAGTGAGCAGAGATCACAGCACAGCACTCCAGCCTGGGTGACACAGTGAATGAGACTCCGTGTCAAAAAGAAAAAAAAGTAGTAGTATAAACTCTGAAGAGCATAGAAACCCGGGAGGGTTACATAGAGAAAAGAAGGAAGCAGCTCACATCCTGCCCCATCCATACTCCAGTCAGGACCAGCTCAGAACCGGGATGAACTTTTCAGTGAAGGGAAAAGGTAAGCAAGAGGAATCCAGCAGTCGTCATCACCACTGAGGTAACTACAGTCCTCACCACTGGGAAATGCTGTATTCCTCAAAGGTGCTAAGCCTAGCAGAGGGAACTGCCTGGTGTCCATATGGCTGCACTTCTCCCAGAGAAGGTGTCAGTGCTGTGCTCTGTCCTTCATGTGCCATCTTCGATCCAGAACCATGGCTGGAGGAAGTCCTGCTCTGGAGGTGAGTGGCTATTGCACCTCTCCATTCCCGAGGCTTTGTTACACTGGTACCACCACTGTCTGGTGGATCACCATCCTAAATCAAGCTGTTGCTCCACACTATCCCATGGGGTCGAGCTGCTGTGCCTTACCCCTCCCATGACTGCTGTGCCCTGCCCCCCAGTGCAGGAGCTGCAGCAGCAGTATCCTACCTTCCAGGGATATGGTGCCTTGGCCACCCAGATCAGTAATGCCCCTAGCACTGGAGGTGAAGCAGTGCCTCCTGGGAAACTGGTGGCTTGGCTACTCCGAGCAGTCATGTCCTCCTGTACTGGACCTGAGGTAGTGCCTTCTAGGGAACTGGTGCTGTGGGCCAGCCAGAGCAGTCCCCTCCCCGGTGTTGCAGCTGAAGAATCACTCCACTTCACAAGACTATGGGTCCCTTGGCTGAGCCAAGCAGCCGCAGTTCCCAGGGCTGAGCCAATGTGGTGCCCCACTTCCCAGGAAAACAGAGGACTGGGTGAACTGAAACAACCTACTCTCCAGGCTGAACAAATGCAGAACCCTGCTTCCATGAAACCAGACTATCCCCTAGCAGAGGATGCACCCTGCCTTCCCAGGGAATGCAGTCATCACTGTGCTGCTCCCTGTACCCCAGGGCCCAAGCCACAGCTATGCCCTGCCATTCCTGGGACATTAGTGCTACTGCCCTTCACTTCACAGAGCCTGGAATGCTGCTGTGTCCTACCATCCCATAGTCCAGGGTCCCCACTACACTGTTTCTCATCCCCGTCCAGGGCCTGAGTTGCTGCTGTGCCCTATAAACCTCTGGTTCCCAAATTGCAGCTGTGCCCTGCTTTCCAAAGTCTGAACATCTGGCATACCCTTGCTTTATTTATTTATTTTTTTTCTTGAGACGGAGTTTTGCTCTTGTCATCCAGACTGAAGTGCAATGGCGCAATCTCAGCTCGCTGCAACCTCCTTCTCCCGGGTTCCAGCAATTATCCTGCCTCAGCCTCCTGAGTAGCTGGGATTACAGGTGCCTGCCACCAAGCCCGGCTAATTTTTGTAATTTTCACTATGTTGGGAATTCACTATGTTGTCTAGGCTCGTCTCTAACTCCTGACCTCAGGTGATCCACCTGCCTCGGCCTCCTGAAGTGCTGGGATTACAGGTGTGAGCCACTACACTCGGCCCAGAGCACCCCTTCTTTACCAGAGCTAGGCCCAGTGCTGTGTTCTGCTCCTCAGGAGCAGAGTCACAGCAACAACCCAGGCCCCTAGGCCTGAGCAGCTGGGGTATGCACCAGAGTCACAGACCTTAGCTTTATGGCAGTCAGCAAATTCCCAGGTGCCACGGTAGACTGGTGAGGTCCTGAGCACAGGACCCTGGCTCCACAGCTGCTCTGAGCACCTCTTCCCTGAAACCTAGTGCCACTGCAGTTGCTTATGGTTCATGTCAGACTTGATACCAAGAAGGATCCCCTCAGTAAAGACTCCCTATTTTGGGAAAAACAAACACAGGAGGACCCTAAAAGCCCTTGCCATGGAGGACACTAATGGCACATGCTGCTGCTGCCACTACAACAAAGTTCTGCAGCCTAGGTCACTAAGACACCCACGTCATCACTGACATTAACTGCAGTTGCAGATTCTACATGGCAGCTATACTATTACATCTACTTTTAACCAAAGCCACCACACCCTTTCCAGTTGCCACCCTAAGACCCATCTGCGGTGAAAGCCTTTTCTTATAAAAGTCATTCTGTAAAGTTTGGAAGCACTGACAATTCCACCAGATGTGCAGACACCAATACACAGACAGAGAAACATGAAAAAGAAAACATGCCATCACCAAAGGAACAAAATAATCCTCAAATAATTGACCCTAAAGAAATGTAAATTTATAAATTTCCTGAAAAGAAATTCAAAATAATGATCTTAAGGAAGCTCAGCATACATATGAGAATACAGACAATCCAAGGAGATCAGAAAAACAACAAAAATGTAAATTACGAGGGAAGAGTAAAAGTCTATAGTATTTATATGTGACCAAATTTAAGATGTTATCATCTTAAAATAGTCTATTGTAACTATAAGAAGTTTTACATAAGCCCCATGGTAACCACAAAGCAAAAGACTATAGCAGATACACAAAGAGAAAGATAAAGGAATTAAAGCTTAGCTACTAGAAAAAGTTACCAAGTCACACAGGTGGACTACAGAGAGAAAGCAAGGAAAAAAGGACCTACAAAACAACTAGAAGACAACAGTAAAAACAGTTCCAAGAGGGGAGTAATAGCAGTAAATGTCTGTGTTAAAAAAGGAGGAAGATCTCAAATCAATAGCCTAACATTAAACCTCAAAGAGCTAGAAAAAGAACAAACTAAACCTAACATTAGCAGAATTCACAGTAAAACCATAGGAAAAAAATCAACAAAATCAGGAGTTTGTTCTTTGAAAAAATAACCCAAATCAGCAAACCCCTAGCGAAGTACTAAATATGAAAAAAAAAAAAAAAAAAAAAAGAGAAAGCTCAAATAAATAAAACCAGCAATGAAAGTGGAGACATTATAACTGACACCTTAGGACAAAAAAGGTGTCATAAGGGACTATTATGAATGTTATATGCCAACAAGTTGGATAACCTGAAAGAAGTTATAACCTAATAAGACTCAATCAGAAAGAATAGGTAGCTTGAACAGACTAATGACAAGTAAAAAGACTGAAGAAGTAATCTAATCATGCACCTTAAGGAACTAGAAAAGCAAGAACAAACCAAACTCAAAATTAGTAGAAAGAAAAAAATAATAAAAATCAGAGAAGAAATAAACAAAATAGAAACTAAAAGAAATACGAACGATCAATGAAACAAAATGTTGGTATTTGGAAAGATAAGCAAAATTAACAAACTATTAGCTAAACATTAGCTAAACTAACTCCCACTAAATTTTAAAAAATTTTAACTAACCTCCTTGAGCCATAACACTCCCCCTTTTTTCAGAAACAAAGAGAGAAGACTCAAAGTCAGAAATGAAAAAGGAGGCATCACAATAGATACCACAAACATACAAATGATTAATAGAGACTATTATGAACAACTGTACACCAAAATAAAACAAAAACCAGAAGAAATTGATAAATTCCTGGACATATATAACCTACCAAGATTTTACCAAGAAGGAATGAAAAACCTGAACAGACCAATAACAAATAATGAGATTGAATCAGTAATAAAAAATCTCCCAACAAAGAAAAGTCCAGGATCAAATGAGTTTACCACTGAACTTTTAGAGAAAAACTAACAAATTCTTCTCAAACTATTCAAAAAATTTGAAGAGAAGGGGACTCTTCTAAATTCATTCTATGAGACCAGCATTAATTACCCTGATACAAAACCAGACAAGGACACAACAACAATAACAAAGTTACAGGGCAATATCCTTCATGAACATAGACACAAATGTTCTCAATAAAATGCTAGCAAACTGAATCCAACAATGTATCAAAAAGATAAAACACCATGACACCTTGATCAAATGGGTCTTATCCTGGGGATGGCTCAATATATCCAAATCAATAAACATGATATACCACAACAACAAAACGAAGAACAAAAACCATATGACCGTCTCAATAGATGCAGAAAAAGCATTTGATAACATTCAACATCCCTTCATGATACAAACTCTTCAACAAATTAGGCATAGAAGGGACATATCTCAACACAATAAAGTTCATATATTACGAAACCCACAGCTAACATCATATTGAATGGGGAAAAAGCTGAAAGCTTTTCCTCTAAGAAATGAAATAAGACAAGGATGCTCACTTTCATCACTCTTATTCAGTATAGTACTGGAAGTCCTAGCCACAACAATCAGGCAAGAGAAAGAAAGAAAGAGCATCCAAATTGGAAAGAGAAATTCAAACTGTCCGTCTTTGCAGATGACATGATCTTATATATAGAAAATCCTAAAAACTGAACCAAAAACTCTTAGAAGTGACAAACAAATTCAGTAAAGTTGCAGGGTACAAAATCAACATACAAAGATCAGTAATGTTTCTATAGACCAATAACAACCTAGTTGAAAAGAAATACAGAAAGCAATCCCATTTCTAATAGCTACAAAAAATAAAATACCTAGGAATAAATTTAACCAAGGAGGTAAAAGATTTCTACGAGTACTATAAAACACTGATGAAAGAAATTGAAGAAGGCAAACAAATGGAGACATACCATACTCATAGATCTAAATAATTAATATTGTTGGCTGGGCACGGTGGCTCATGCCTGTAATCCCAGCACTTTGGGAGGCAGAGGCAGGTGGATTAACTGAGGTCAGGAGTTCGAGATCAGCCTGACCAACATGGTGAAACCCCATCCCTATTAAATTCAAAATTAGCTGGGCATGGTGGCGCATGCCTGTAATCCCAGCTACTTGGAGGCTGAGACAGGAAAGTCGCTTGAACACGGGAGGTGGAGGTTGCAGTGAGCTGAGACTGTGCCATTACACTCCAGCCTGGGCAACAAGAGTGAAACTCTTAAAAAAAAATTAATGTTATTAAAATGACCATACTATCCCAAGCAATCTTTAGATTTAATGCAATCCCTATCAAAATACCAATGACATTCTTCACAAATCCACAGTTGGTTGAATTCATGGATATGGAATCTGTGGATATAGAAAACTGACGTATACCCCAAGGAAATGAAATCAGTATATCAAAGAGATGTTTATGCTTCCATGTTCATTGCAGCATTATTCACAGTTGTCACAATATGGGAACAACCTAAGTGTCTACAAACAGATGAATAGATAAAGAAAATGTGGTATAATACACAATGAAATATTATTCAGCCTTTAAAAGAAGGAAATCCTGTTATCTGTGACAACATTAATGAACCTGGTAGATATTATGTTAAGTGAAATAAACCAGGCATAGAAAGACAAATACTACACGATCCTACTTATATGGAATCTTTAAAAGTTGAGCTGGTGCAGTGGCTCATGCCTGTAATCCCAGCATTTTGGGAGGCTGAGGCAGGCAGATCACTTGAGGTCAGGAGTTCAAGACCAGTCTGGCCAACATGGTGAAACCGCATCTTCTAAAAATACAAAAATTAGTTGGGTGTGGTGGCGGGCACCTGTAATCCCAGCTACTTGGAGGCTGAGGCAGGAGAATAACTTGAACCCTGGAGGCAGAGGTTGCAGTGAGCCAACATTGCACCACTGCACTCCAGCCTGGTTGGCAGGATGACACTCCGTCTCAAAAAAAGGAAAAAAGTTGAACTAATTGAAGTAGAGAGTAGAATGGTGGTGGAGGGCGAAGTTGTGGTGGAGAAATTGTTTTTTCTCTTTTTCTCTACTATCGTGTAGAATGGTGGAATGGGGGCAATGGTGTAAAGAAAAAAAGAGGAAAAATAATTTAGATTTACTTGAGAGTATATCACCCTTAAATCGCCCATGAACTTAGCTCACTTGTTTAAGATTTAGATAGTGAAGAGCTGAGGTAGACGTCGGTTTATAACTGCTTAAAGAGAAGAAAATTGCAGATATGCAAGATAGGAAGCAGTTTTACACATGGAGGGGAAAAAAGCAAACGTTAAATTTATATCATTCAGAGATCTGTGAAGTGACTGAGATATGTGATGCCAGCAAGAAAAAAATAAAAACTCCTGCTCAAATAATTTCAATTGTTCCCCAAAGTTCAAACTTCTATCATAGGATTCTAGATCTTTTTATGAATAAAGAAAGCAAACGAACAAAGAGTGCAAAGGCATTACTAATTCTTTATTGCTAGCCGGCCACATGGTTTAAGGAATGAATGTAGGATTTGGAGATAGGATTTGAATTCAAGTCCTTGCTCCAAGCAGAATTAGCAGCATTGCTACTCTAGTGTACTAAATTAGTAACTCTCAGCAGCATTGTACTCTAGTGTACTAATTAGGATTTTGCTTCAACTTGTCTTTCAAACTCTATCTCCCAATGCATTTGCTTGCCATATATATATATATATATATTTCTTTTCACACCAGAATACCCATCACTTCCTAAATATGTGCCAGGTTTTCCATCTTTAGTCATCGTTTACCTAGTTCCATAATTCTGGAATGCTTTTCACTCAACTTTTTTACTTGTTGAAAGCTTGCCTACTTTTTAAAAGTTTAGTATAAATGCCACCTTGTCTCTGAAGCCATCTCAGATTTCACCAGATGGAATTAATTCTCCTTCACTGTTTTTTTTTTTTTTTTTTGAGATGGAGTCTTGCTCTGTCGCCCAGGCTGGAGTGCAGTGGCGCCATCTCGGCTCACTACAACCTCCGCCTCCTGGCAGAGGTTCAAGCAATTCTCTGCCTCAACCTCCTGAGTAGCTGGGATTACAGGGGCCCACCACCAAGCCCAGCTAATATTTTGTATTTTGAATAGAGACAGGGTTTCACCATCTTGGCCAGGTTGGTCTTGACTTCTGACCTTGCGATCCACCTGCCTCAGCCTCCCAAAGTGCTTGGATTACAGGTGTAAGCCACCACGCCTGGCCTCTCCTTCACCTTTCTTACCTCTGTTTGTAGTTTATCTATAGCACCATCAGCCTATTTCACGAATGTATCTGCCTCACAAAATCACATAAAGTCAGAACTGGAACCTGAAAGAGACTGACAGCCCAAGGGGCAGTTTGGTCACTTTAGCTCTCCCTTAATTTCAATAGGTCTCTACTGAAGCCATCCCAAATACAGTCTAAAGATTGTGTGCTTGCTATTGTCAATTTCAAGACAAATCTCCTAAATCTCACTTCCAATCAGAATGCACATTCCTTAAGCTCCTTTTTAAGGAAATGCAGGACCTCTTACAGCTAAGAGGTTGTCTTTTCCACTAGATAGTAAACTCTTTTCAGAGCTATGTTTTCATATTTCTCAGAGTGCCCTGACTACATTCCCTATTTGCTGCATTGAAGGAAAACCAAAAATCCGTCAAGAATCAGGAGAAACATAGCAAGACCCCATCTCTACAAAAATGAGAGTCAGGTGTGGTGGTGTACACCTGTAGTCCTAGCTACTTGGGAGACTGAAGTGGGAAGATTGCTTGAGCCCAGGAGTTTGAGGATACAGTGAGCTATGCACTCCAGCCTGGGTGACAGAGTGAGACTTTGTCTCAAAAGAAAGAAAGAGAGGAAGAGAGAAAGAGAGAGAGAGAGACAGAGAGAGAGAAAAAAAGGAGGGAAGGAGGGAAGGAAGGAGGGAGGGAAGGAAGGAAGGAGGGAAGGAAGGAAGGAAGGAAGAAAGGAAGGAAGGAAGGAAGGAAGGGAGGGGAGAGAAACGGAAAGGAAAGGGGAAGGGAGGGGAGGGGAGGCAAAGGGAGGGGACAGGACAGGATGAGACAAGATGAGTCAGGAGGAGGCAATTGAGCATGCATGTGCTAAGGCTAATTTAACAAAGGGTCAGTAGGGACAGATGCTTTTTTAGCATTAAAAGACCTAAAACTTAGGCTAGTAAGAAGAATATGAATGCAGTGCACATGTCAGATGAGAGCTATTGATACAAGATGAATTTTCACAGTGAGAGATGTCTAGATGTCTGATTTTTTTTTTTAATATATCCAGAGTAACCAAAAACAAACCAAAGAGAAAATGGGAAGAAAAAGCTTGGAGTTACTCCTCTCCATCCAGCAGAGAAAATAGGAAAGAGAAATGATAATGATACAGTGCCACTGCATGACTAAGGCATGATTTCCTAGGCATACATGTTAGAGGAAAGGCTACAACCTGAAACAGAGGGGAAGAGGGGAAATTGCGGGTGTTTTGGAGTATGGAAGAAGTGACAAAAGAGTTCAAATGTGCCAGGCACAGGGAAAAGAGAGAAGAAGGTGTTCTAAGGAAGAGAAAGTCCTCTGTAGGATATTTTTCAATAGTAGAGGAAATGCCCAAGAAAAGCGATGTGGTCCTAGACACATTTGTGCAAGACGAGCTGGACTGGGGATACCATGGCCAACTTTTCTTTTCCTTTCTGTTTGTTATTTATTTGCTTTTTTTTTTTTTGTTATTGTTGTTTGATACAGGGTCTCGCTCTATTGCTGACACTGGAGTACAGTAGCACAATCATAGCTCACTGTGCAGCTTTGAAGCTGAGACTACAGGCACACAACCACCACACCTGCAGGCCCAACTTTTCATCTCTCTCATGCAAGTTCTGCATGATTTAAATTTTACCATTGTAAAACTGGAGTACAGAATTAATTGCACTTTATTTGAATTTTCTTGTTTGTTCAATCAGAGGAGAGGTTAACATTTTTACTCCCTTTTCTGATTAGTGTAAGGCATCTGAGATACATTTGGAATAGGTGACAGGGAAAAAAATAGAATACCTCTCTTGGAACTCATCTGCCTGTTAAACATATTTTATTGCTTTTAGTCTTCTTTTTTGCTTCCCAAAAGGCACTGAAGCCTTAGATAAAGAGCCTAGTACTATGCTTACATAGTCATCATTCAAAATTAAGATAGAACATATTTCATTTAGAAAATTAAACTGATTACCTAGAACAGACTCTAAATATAAACGAGAGTACAGGTACTGAGGTATTACCACTTATCTATCAAACAGAGACAAGATAGTCTGTATAAACATAAGATCTGGAGTAATAAGAGACTTGATGTCAATTTCTGCTGTGGTCTGGGGGATTTTGGATGAGGCATTCACTTCTCTGAATTTTGATTAAAGTGAAAATAAAGATTTCTGTGAGAAAGTTAAATGAGACAATGTATGCAAAACCAGCAAAAACATTGTATTATATAAATATGTAACATTTCGGGCCAGGCATGGTTGCTCATGCCTATAATCTCAGTGCTTTGGGAGGTTGAGGTGAGAGAATCACTTGAGCCCAGGAGTTTGAGACCAGCCTGGGCAACATAGCGAGACCCTTTCTCTACAGAAATAATAATTTAAAAAACTTACCTGAGCACAGTAGTGTGCGCCTGGTAGTCCTAGCTACTCAGGGGGCTGAGGCAGGATAATTGCTTGAGCCCAGGAGTTTGATGCTGCAGTGAGGTATGATCACACCACTGCACCCCAGCCTAGGTTACAGAGTGAGACTGGTCCCTAAAACACACACACACACACACACACACACACACACGCAGGGTAAGTAGGATGAAGTCTAATCTAACACATATTAGATTTCATCCTACTTACCCTGAAAAAATAATCCATTTAATCATATATACATGGTTAAAGAGGAAATTGTTAATACACTTGTGGTGGGAACTACATTAATGTTGTGGAAGAGAAATAATCATAAATATTCCACAATTAATTTCAAGTGTTTTCAACAAAGAAATAATCTGTTGCTAGAAAAAGGATTTGTTAAAACCTCACTAGGCAATTCTCTTTCACTCTGCTTGCATAAACTCTTATTTAAAGGAGCCTCTGTTAAGTACAGTACCGTCACACATATAACTGATGGAAGTTTTGAGAAGAGGGGAAAAGTACCTGGATCCTTAATTTCTTGTTCAAGATATGTATAAAAGTCACAGGTGTCCATATTCCTTATGACAGTTCTTTTATGTTAGAAATAGGGAAATAATGTCTTCAGAAGCTTTTCTCTAGTAACCTAGGATAAATTTCAATGCAATGACATTAGCCTAAATAATGAAAATAGACCAACCAGTTAACTGTCAAAAGTATAATCTATGAAATTCTTGGACAACTATATAGCCTGTAGACTGCTTTTTCAAATCTCAGAAATAACATTTAAAAATACTAATAATGTGCACCCATACAGAGGAAAAGCGTTGTGATCTAAAGCTTACCTACAGTTATTGGGACAGTTTGATCATCTGTGGTGCATGTCTTTCTTTTATTGAAGGTATTTGACGCAGCAGGCTTATGAAAGTTCCATTTTAATCATGAGTAATCCATCTCACTAAGAAATATGTAAAATTAACTATT
>NW_016806314.1:1095576-1100744 GCF_001698545.2 Rhinopithecus bieti
GGCTGCATAGTATTCCATGGTGTATATGTGCCACATTTTCTTAATCCAGTCTGTCACTGATGGACATTTGGGTTGATTCCAAGTCTTTGCGATTGTGAATAGTGCCGCAATGAACATATGTGTGCATGTGTCTTTGTAGCAGCATGATTTATAATCCTTTGGGTATATACCCAGTAGTGGGATGGCTGGGTCAGATGGATCTTGCTGACATTTTCTTCTGTTTGCTTTATAAAACGATTTTTAAATATTTCCAAATAAAAGTTTTTGTTGCCAATTCTTAACTTTATTTTGTGTTCACACTCTTAGCTTGAATATCCATACAATCAATTTCCTTCCATAAATTAAATTCTTTGAAGTATAGCCTGCTCTGCATTTTAAAATGGTAGCTGTCCAATATAAATAGTTTACTTTAGCACTCACATTGATTCCCTTTTATTTGATCTGAAAAGAATAATAAAATACAACCATAATATAACAAAACAGGTGTTTTAAATCACTTTATTTAATATTAACTCATTAATATTTGTGATTATAATTATTTTGTAAAACTCTAAGAAATGATTTTAAAATAACATTGCAAAAAATCTGCTGAATAATACAGTAAGAAAATTGACTATATAATGAAGCTGCCTTATGAAAATTTGATTCTATTAGCTTAATTTGGGAAAGTAATCAAAACCATATTATCTATTAAATGAAAGTAATGATAGTATTTACCTTACTATGGATTGTGAGGATTAAGTAAGATAATGCACACAAAGTGCTCAGTATAGTACCCAGTACTCTAAAAACTTAATAAATGCTGACTATGATTACTCTCCCCCTATTTTCCATGCTGTCCTCCACCCTCATCCCACCTCAGTCCCAGACTGCTTTGCCTCTGAAATTTCAACTTTTATATCCCATTCTTTGATGATAATATGCTTCTCTCTGCTCATTATTTCAGTTTTTACTACCTTAATTCCACTATAATTTTAGTGCATTGATATTTCCATACACTTGACTTTTCCCTTCCCATACCCCCAATTTATTACCACTCTTTGGCTTTACTTCCAGCCCTACTTCTTTCCCTGTGCAGCACAAAGCCCCATAGTCCACAAATTTAATAGCACTCCCTTGGGTTTTGTTAATCCCTAATGGTGTATCAGTCATCGGATCTGAAGCCAGAAAAACCCTGGGTTCAAATTATGGTTCTATTATTTACCAGCTGTGAGAACTGAGCAAGATGTTTAGCCTCTCTTGGTATATGTATAATGATGATTGTTAGAGTTAAATGCAATAATGTATAGAGAGCATTTACCACAGGAGCTGGTATATATTAGACCTTCAAGCCAATGTTCTTTTTTAAACTACACAAACAACTGATGATTACACATTCTTAGTAAAACATTCACACAACACAAAAATACACGCAGTAAAAAGGTAAGTATTCCTTCATGTTGACCTCCCCTCTGGAAACTACACACACACACACACACACACACACACACACACACACACACACACTCATAGACACATACACTTCTCTCTCCACAGATAACCACTGTTAACAATCTGATCTGTATTCTTCTGGACTAAATTCTACTTATTCATTGACCCTATGCTTAGGTATCATCTCCTCCTGAAGTTTTCTCTGACACTCATAGACAGGATCAGTTAACTCCTCCTATTTCCTTCTTACCTTTATCAGAGTACTGTAATGAATTTATATTGTTTAACTTTTGGTTTATATCGAGCCTGAATTGTGAATATCCTGAGAGTGAGGGCTTTTTTTTTTTTTCTTTTTGACAGTGTTTCACCATGTTTCCCAGGCTGGTCTCCTGATCTCAAACGATCTGCCTGCCTCGGCCTCCCAAAGTGCTGGGATTACAGGCAGGAACCACTGTGACTGGCTGTGACCGGCTGGGGGCTTTCTTTTTAATCTTATATTCCTTGGTTTGTTGAAGTGTTTCATATATTTTTGTTGAAGGATAAATTACACTGTCTTCATTCTCTTCATGGTCTAGCGTGGATGCATAAATAATTCTGGGGGAAAAAGCAGGGAGTTAAGGAATCAGTTTAGAAACATATCCCAGGTAAAGTAATAGTTAAGCATCCTAACAAGTGTGAATAGAAGTAGGCTACAGAAAACAGCAATGTGTGCCACAAATAGAGGGGCACCACAATCAAATATTAATGTATGCCAAAAAATGTAAAAAGAAATACCTATTATATACACATTATATTAACATATTTAAATAATTTTTTAGTATTTTTATGGGCCAGAGACTTAACATCATTCTATGAGGTGGGTAATTATTATCTCCAGTTTACACAGAAACAAAGTGAATGAATACAGACATAATCAATGCCCTGCCCACATCCTCTTGCTCACCACTAAGGCCACCTGCAGCTTCAATGGGAGTTCCCATGCATCTCACACCAATGACTTCAAATCTCAACTACTTATCTTTCTGGCAGCAAGAGCATGCTGCTCAAGGGAAGGCTGCCAAGGGAAGTACCAAAGAATTACATTCCCAGGAGTAATCCTCAATAACCGAGAGAAGGGAATTGGTGTATCCCAGTTTTCTTGCCCTTCAGTGGAATAATTCTGAGTTCTGTTTTAAATAGTCTTTCAGAGGGTCTCCAGTAGAATTGAGTTCCAGTTGCCCTCAGTAGAAATCTATTCATTGACACAATTTTTATTGGCTTTCCTCTCTTACCAGTCTCACTTCCTTACCATGCTTCCCAAATAAAGTTCTTTGTACCCTAATTCTTGTCTTAGGGCCATAGTCGTGCGTGAACCCAATAAAAGACAAATAAATTGCTTAAAGTGACACACAGCTAATAAATAGCTTAGATTCATGTGTCCAAAATAGCCCACACTCCACTATGTTTATACTACCTTTTAACCTGTTTTGAACATTCTCTTTCCAATTTATTAGGCATGTTACATAGGCTGGCAATTATATTCATATGTGGCATAAACTCAGAGGGTGGGGCTATAGAGATTCAAAAGTGAAATGCTAACTTTGAACGCACATCATTTTGACAGTGAATAAGATGGATCCCATTTTGAAAACACTTGATGGGTTATACTAACGGAAAATATATTCAAGTAGAATTGGTTGCTTTTATCATGTTTTATGCTTATGTTTCATATGTTAAGTTTCAGCAAATCTTAATTTTGGAATAAGTTAGCCTTGATATTACTTTTTACCCCTAGAGTACAAGTTCAAAGTACATTTCCTTACCATTACAGTCCTTGCAAAAATAAGGTCATCCCTAAGGGAGAGGCTCCTGACTTCTACCTTAATTCACATGCGGTGGGAAATCAGTTTCTTTCCAGAAAGCGTTCAGATGTAAGGAAGTGGGGAATGAGGATTATGTCATTATTTCAAAGACCATTTTAGAAGGGCAAGAATAAGGCAACTATTTTTAGTTTTAGAGTTAACACTTTATTCTTTTAAAAAGATTTGAGCCTTTCCCTTACAATCAGTACGAGGGATCCTTTATTGCAAGCCACAGGCATCAACTAGAGCACAGATTCTTCAAGTGACTCTAGATTAGAGAGAGGAAAGCCATTGACTGCAAATCCCCAAAGTCTAGTGGATGCCAAAGAATGGGAGCAAGAGAAAACGAGTGAAACTTGGTGCCATGTTGTTAATTGAGACCTGCAAATAGGAGACTCCACGTAGGCCACCAACTCCCATAGGAGCAAAAGGAGCGGGGGCCATTTTTCCCCCCAGTACATTTGAAGCGTGCTGGGTGGCAGGAATGGAGAGTGAGGACTGAGGATGAGTGAGGAGTGGGAAGACCAACCAGGCCAACTCATGAGCCTAGAGGTGACGCGCGTGCCCAGAGCTTTCGTGACTGGGCAGTGCCTCTGCTACTGGCCAGAAGCCAGAGCCTCACGCCCGAAGCTGGGCCAGGCCTGGAAGCTAGAGTCTCTGGAAAGCCAGGACTTGAAGGCAGGAAGCCTGGGGCTCTGAGGTCAGAAGCTGTCACTTCTTTTGGAATGGTTAGCTGAAGTTGGTGCCACACCCTGGTTGGACGTAACATGATGGAAGGGGACCAAGCCTCCCACTGTTCTCCCTGCAGTCTCCTTCAAGTCAGTTGCCACAGTCCCCCATCCAGGCTCAGGTTCTTCTGAGGTACCCTGTTTCTGCAGCTTGCCAAACCCGGTGGTGTGTCAAGTCTTCGTCTTGGAGAATTTCGCCTTTGCCCTTCCTTCTAGGCAATGGTTACAGTGAAGAGCTTTAGGCTGTTTCCCCAGGACACACTGTAGTTGAGTCAGTTACTATTAGCATTTAATTCAGCAGCATGTAATAGATTTATATGTGCATCCAAGTCATGAAACCAAGGTCAGTTTGACTTTGCATATCAACTTTGGCATAATGATGTAATTTTTTTTTTTTTTTTTTTTTTTTTTTTTGAGGCAGNTACAATAAGATATTTTTAAAAGTTTTAATAATACATTCAACTTGTTAAGAGACTGCCATGAATTTCTAAATAAATCTAATAGTTTTTTGATGTGTTTGCATTATTTGAATATGATTTAATAACTCAAATGTGACATTGACTAATACCTTAAATATTTTTGTCGTATTACAATCAAATCTACGTTTTCTGTAACTTGACTCTTTTGAACTTTGGTTGATTTTTGATCAACAGAGGTTAGGAAGACTAGGGACTTTGACTTCCTTTTTTGGGTGAATTTTGGTTGGTAAATGTTATTTCTGAAAACATTTGCCAAGCGTCTCTACCATTTATTAAACTATATAAAGACCATAAACCTCCATGACCACGCTTTAAATAAAACATTGCGGGACTTTTGTCCCTATTATTTTCCTATTTAACACATAGAATGTTTAAACAGGTCATATGATTTTCATGTTCTGAAACTCTAATTATCTTTGAGTTGAGAAATGTTAACAATCTACTAGAGACATAATATCTATTTTTTGTTTTTAGTTTGAAATGATTGTTTTTGTCATTCCAAAGAGAGTTAGTTAAATTTAATACTAAGATGCTTACTAAGCCTTTTTTTATTTCCATGAGCATTTCTCAATGCATTTACCAACCATGTGTCAGATCACACTGTTAATATTTATTAAAGTATGTTGGATTAGGTATTCTTGTCAACTGCTTTGTTTTTTTTTTTTTTTGGTTAATTTAAAATTTTCTTA
>NW_016806314.1:1105961-1108523 GCF_001698545.2 Rhinopithecus bieti
TAGCCAGGATGGTCTCGATCTCCTGACCTCGTGATCCGCCCGTCTCGGCCTCCCAAAGTGCTGGGATTACAGGCTTGAGCCACCGCGCCCGGCCGATGTAATTTTTTTTTTAACCAACATGTGGTACTGAGAGTCTTTGTGCCAAATCCCAAGGAAATGAAACATAGTTCTTGGTCTCAGGGAGCACCCAAATTAGGTAAGAATGCTCAATTCAAGCACAGCAATACTTCTTCATAGGTGTTAAATTCAATGAGCATTTATTAAGCATCCATTAGGATTAAGCTCTGCGCTAGGTATTGGACATAAGAAGTTCAACCATTCTTCGTCCTAGTGCTCTGAGCTCACAGTCTTCGTTGGGGAAAGGGGAAGAGCACAAAACAATTACCTTTAAAGGTACAAGACAAGCACTGATAAATGCCACTACCCAGATTTAAACAATCGACAGTAAGGAGACAGAGAACTGAGTTATATGTATAGAGGGAATTGGAAAGGCTTTGTAGCAAAGGTAACATGAGCGAGGTGGCCCTGGAAGGAGAGGTTATGTTTACAAGTAGAGTTCTGGCTTAAGTACTTTCTAACAGACCTTACTTGAGGGCTTTGCTCCATTTTTATCTTTTATTTTCTCCTGCTGTCTAGTCTACTTTGCCATCCACTGACCCAGCCCTTTATCTGTTTTCTTGGAACTAGCCTAGGCTAAGTTATCACATTCACAAAGGATAATTACCTTTTATTTAAAAAACTTATTTCTGCAGGGACAGTATTTGCGAAGAAAGAATTTTCGTTTTTTAGAATTTGTTTTAGCCAAGTCAACAAAGCAAGGTTCCTGTAGCCCATCTGTTAGAACACAAAAATAGCCTCACTATGTAGAAACAGATGTTTAAAATGGTATTCATTAAAACAGATTCCACCTGTAATAGAAAACAGAACGTGTATGCAAAAGGAATGTTGTAAGCTGGCAGTACTCGCTATCACTTTCCATTCTGTTAGGAATGTATATTTGTGGGTAAAATCTTACTAATAGGAATATGCTTCTGGTTTTAGTGTCTAGTGATAGGGTTATTAGTCATATTGAAACACAATTACCCTAGACTCCTTAGGAGGATAGAAGTCATGGGGAAAAATGCCTCTAGAATGAGTGTCTTCTTACTAATGAACAAATTTATCTTTGACAGAAAATTCATGACTACCCTATATTAGTGACAGAAATTAACATTTACCGATTACCTTCTGTGTCAGGTGCTTTGTTGTTCACTTTTAGAAGAATCCCATAAGGGACATATTATCCTTATTCTATAGGTGAGGAATTTGAGAATTGCAATAGATTAAATAACTTGCCCAAAGTCACAGCTAAATTAGAATCCAAGACTCACATTCCTAAGCCAATGTGTTCTTTCCGCTATTTTGTTGCCAAATGCCAGGAGTTCGGCCTAGGTCTTATTGCTCTCCACATAGAAAGCCAATCACTGAGAAAAGGAATATTTCCCAGGAAGGAAAGCTTTATTGCAGATGACATCAACTTAATAATCAAATCTGTCTCTCCTTAACTGGCTAAAATTATGGGCTTATATAACAGGGAAGGAAAACAGGAGGGACAAAGAAGAGGAATTGGTCAACAAGGAGCAGGTGCCTCTCATTGTTCAGGTGTGGTGATCTGGAAAACCTTAGCTCCCTGCTACCATCTGGGAGGCCTGATGGTGGTTTGCTGAGAAAGAAACTCAGATAAGACAAATGTAAATTTTTCAAGCTTCAGTTTTATGGGAAAATTGGGCCGGTTTTAATTTCACATTGATTTTGCAACAGTGGAGGCACAAAGAGGTCAAGTCACCTACACTTTCAAGTGGAGTATTTGGGGTGTAAATCCATGTCCCTCTTCTATATATTTTTGGTATTTGCCTCTAGTTCATTTAGCCCTATTTATGTTATAGAGGAAAAGCAAACACCATCTAGTGGAACAGACAGAGTTCTAAATTATAATTAGCAAACCCCGGCTAGCATTTATAACTGTAAGCAGCTCAGAGAAACATTATGCAAACTGGTGAAAATACGTGAACCATTTTTAACGGATATCAAAAGGAGATTACTTCTTATTACTTCTTAAATCATAGTCTTTCATTGATTGATCCAACAAATATTTGTTGATTCTTACTTCGTGTGAGGCATAGGAGCAATCAGACAAAAGTTTCTGTCTTCGTGGAATTTGCATCCTGATTGGAGATACAGGCAATAATATAAATATAAATAATTTGTTCATTTCTCCTTGCAAAAAAAAGATAAATATAAATCAGAAAACATCTTTCACATCAGTTGGTAAGTGTTGAATAGAAAATAATAGGGGCTGGGCGCAGTGGCTCACACCTGCAATCCCAGCACTTTCAGAGGCCAAGGCAGGCGGATCATGAGGTCAGGAGATTGAGACCATCCTGACCAATATGGTGAAACCCCGTCTCTACTAAAATACAAAATTAGCTGAGTGTAGTGGTGTGCACCTGTAGTCCCAGCTACTTGGGAGGCTGAGGCAAGAGAATCTCTTGAACCCGGGAGGCAGAGTTTGCAGTGAGCCTG
>NW_016806314.1:1108707-1114211 GCF_001698545.2 Rhinopithecus bieti
CTAGCATTTATAACTGTAAGCAGCTCAGAGAAACATTATGCAAACTGGTGAAAATACGTGAACCATTTTTAACGGATATCAAAAGGAGATTACTTCTTATTACTTCTTAAATCATAGTCTTTCATTGATTGATCCAACAAATATTTGTTGATTCTTACTTCGTGTGAGGCATAGGAGCAATCAGACAAAAGTTTCTGTCTTCGTGGAATTTGCATCCTGATTGGAGATACAGGCAATAATATAAATATAAATAATTTGTTCATTTCTCCTTGCAAAAAAAAGATAAATATAAATCAGAAAAACATCTTTCACATCAGTTGGTAAGTGTTGAATAGAAAAATAATAGGGGCTGGGCGCAGTGGCTCACACCTGCAATCCCAGCACTTTCAGAGGCCAAGGCAGGCGGATCATGAGGTCAGGAGATTGAGACCATCCTGACCAATATGGTGAAACCCCGTCTCTACTAAAATACAAAATTAGCTGAGTGTAGTGGTGTGCACCTGTAGTCCCAGCTACTTGGGAGGCTGAGGCAAGAGAATCTCTTGAACCCGGGAGGCAGAGTTTGCAGTGAGCCTGGCGACAGAGCAAGACTCCATCTCAAAAAAAAAAAAAAAAAAAAAAAAAAAAAAGAAAAGAAAAGAAAAGAAAAAGAAATTAGGGACCAGGCATGGTGGTTCTTGCCTGTAATCCCAGCATTTTGGGATGCTGAGGTGGGTGGATCACTTGAGGTCAGGAGTTTTAAACTAGCCTGGCCAACATGGAGAAACCCTGTCTTTACTAAAAATACAAAACATTAGCCAGGCATGGTGGTACGTGCCTGTAATCTCAGCTACTCAGAAGGCTGCAGCAGGAGAATCACTTGAACCCAGGAGGCAGAGGTTGCAATGAGCTGAGATTGTGCCACTGTACTCTAGCCTGGGCAACAGAGTGAAACTCCAAAAAAAAAAAAAAAAAAAAAAAAAAAAAAGAAAGAAAGAAAAAAAAGAAAAAGAAAAGAAAGTAGGGACTGGGGATAGCAAGGGTATGGCGGGGACTGTTGCAATTTCTCTGTGGCTAGGGAGGACAATGTCTAAAGGAGCCAAGCAGAGATTTGTAGGAAATGTATTCCAATGGATGGAATATCAAGTGCAGACTTGACATAGGTGTGGCAGGAACCGAATATGGGAGGCATAGATATTAAGATAAGGTTGGAGTGATAATGAAAGGAAACCCAGATCATGAAGGGCCTTGTGGGTTGTAATAAGGACTTCGACTTTTACTCTAAGTGAGATGGAAACTGTTGAAGAATATTGAAATAATGAGTGACCTCAACTGCCTTCTGTTTTAACAGGATAAGTTTGACTGCTGTGTTGGGAATACAACAGTGGAAGAAGCATAGACACCAATTAGGAGGGTATTGCAGTAAGTAATCCAAGTGAAGGATCCCCAACAAGACCTTGGAGAAAGGGATAAAACTGAGGTCAGGGTAATTATTCCCCTGGATTTCTTCTTACAAGGTCACCTGATTGTGTCTCTTGACAAAAGGCTATTCCTCTCAAGATAGCTAAATTTACAAAATTATTCCCTTTCAAATTACAACCTCCCTTTCCTTGTCTCTTTGGGCCTAAAGGTGGTGGCATCTTGGCTACTACAGGTATTGAGCTTGGCATTATTGAACTATCCCTAGGGGTTTGCGTACACCTGTATCTTGTCAGTATTCCTTTATAAAGTAAGCCCTTGTTGCATTATCCTTTTTCAAGTGTGCCATATGTTTCCTGTTGAGACTGTGATGGATACATGAATTCCTCAGGGTGAGATGCAATATTTTAAGTATTCACATTAAATCAAGCTTATTAATTATGTTCAAATGTTCTATATTACTGCATTTAAAAAGTCTGTATGGTGGATCAGTTACTGACTGATACATTAAAATCTTCCATTATTACTGTTATCCCCCATGTCTTTAAGAACCAGATTCTCAATATGGAAGAGAGGAAGTAAGTAATATAGATTATACAGGAGGTCATAAAAACTCTGTAGCACTAAATTTGAATTGGAAGTATTAATACGAACTTGAGAGATGTTATTTATGTGTGCATGCATGGATGTATATCTTAACCCTGCCCACAAATACTAGAAAAATAACCAATCCAATAATAATGAGCAACCCTAGCACCCAGATACCCAGATTGTGATCTTGAATGAACATCTGCCACTCAAAGAAACCAAGGCTTCTTAAAAAAAATTGTTCACTCCAGGAAATGTGCAAGATGATTCTGGAACATCTTGTCATACTAGTTAGCAAGGAAGCTATCAAAGATTACAGGTAATTTGGTTGGCTCTGTGTCCCCACCCAAATTTCATCTTGCATCTCCCATAATTCCCACATGTTGTGGGAGGGACCCCATGGGAGGTGACTGAATTTTGGGGGTGGGTCTTTCGTGCACTGTTCTTGTGATAGTGGATGAGTCTCACTAGATCTGATGATTTTAAAAATGGGAATTTTCCTGCATAAGCTCTCTTTGCCTGCTGCCATCCACGTGAGATGGGACTTGCTCCTCCTTGCCTTCCACCATGATTGTGAGGCTTCCCCAGCCACGTGGGACTGTAAGACCAATTAAACCTCTTTATTTTGTAAATTGACCAGTCTTGGGTGTATCTTTATCAGCAGTATGAAACAGACTAATACAGTAAATTGGTACCTAGAGAGGGGTGTGGCTGAAAAATACCTGAAAATGTGGAACAGGCAGAGATTGGAACAGTTTGGAGGGCTCAGAAGAAGACAGGAAAATGTGGGAAAGTTTGGAACTTCTTGAATGGCTTTGCCCAAAATGCTGATAGTGATATGGACAATAAGGTCCAGGCTGAGGTGGTCTCAGATAGAGATGAGGAACTTCTTGGGAGCAAAGGTGACTCTTGTTATGTTTTAGCAAAGAGACTGGTGGCATTTTGCCCATGCCCTAGAGATTTGTGGAACTTTGAACTTGAGAGAGATGATTTAGGGTATCTGGCGGAAGAAATTTCTAAGCAGCAAAGCATTCAAGATGTGACTTGGGTGCTGCTAAAAGCATTCGGTTTTAAACGGGAAACAGAGCATAAATGTTTGAAAAAATTTGCAGTCTGACAATGTCATAGAAAAGGAAATTCCATTTTCTGAGGAGAAATTTAAGCCAGCTACAGAAATTTGCATAAGTAATGAGGAGACAAATGTTAATCCCCAAAACAATGGGGAAAATGTCTCCAGGGCACATCAGAGGACTTCATGGCAGCCCCTCCCATCACAGGCCTGGAGGCTTAGAAGGAAAAAGTGGTTTTGTGGGCCAGGCCCAGAGTCTCTGAACTGTGTGCACCCTAGGGACTTGGTCCCCTGTGTCCCAGGCACTCCAGCCGTGGCTGAAAGTGGCCAATGTAGGGCTTGGGTTGTGGCTTCAGATGGTGCAAGTCCCAAGCCTTGGCAGCTTCCATATGGTGTTGAGCTTGCGGGTACACAGAAGTCAAGAATTGAAGTTTGGGAACCTCCACCTAGATTTCAGAAGCTGTATGGAAACACCTGGATGCCCACGCAAAAGTTTGCTGCAGGGGTGGGGCTCTCATGGAGATTTTCTGCTAGAACAGTATGAAAGGAAACTGTGGGGTTAGAGCCCCCACACAAAGTCCCCACTGGGGATCTGCCTAGTGGAGCTGTGAGAAGAGGGCCACCATCCTTTAGACCTCAGAATGTTAGATCCACTGACAGCTTGCACCATGCACCTGGAAAAGCTGCAGACACTCAACACCAGCCCATGAAAGCTGGGCTGAGTGAGGCTGTACCCTGCAAAGCCACAAGGGTGGAGCTGCCCAAAACCATGGGAACCCACCCCTTGCATCAGCTTTTCCTGGATGTGAGACATGGAGTCAAAGGAGATCATTTTGGAGCCTTAAGATTTGACTGCCCTGGTGGATTTCAGACTTGCATGGGCCCTGCAGCCCCTTTGTTTTGGCCAATTTCTCCCACTTGGAATGGCTGTGTTTACCCAATGCCTGTACCCCCATTGTATCTAGGAAGTAACTAACTTGCTTTTGATTTTGCAGGTTCATAGGCAGAAGAAACTTGCCTTGTCTCAGATGAGACTTTGGACTGCGGTCTTTTGAATTAATGCTGAAATGAGTTGAGACTTTGGGGGACTGTTGGAAAGGCATGATTGATTTTGAAATGTGAAGATGTGAGATTTGGGGGGAGGCCAGGGGCAGAATGATATGGTTTGCCTCTGTGTCCCCACCCAAATTTCATCTTATAGCTCCCATAATTCCCATGTGTGTGGGAGGGACCCAGTGGAATATGGTTGAATTATGGGGGTGGATCTTTCCTGCGCTGTTCTTTTGATGGTGAATGAGTCTCACTAGATCTGATGGTTTTAAAAGTGGGAATTTCCCTCCACAAGCTCTCTTTGCCTGCTGCCATCCACGTAAGATGGGTCTTGATGCTCCTTGCTTTCCACCATGATTGTGAGGCTTCTCCAGCCATGTGGAACTGTAAGTCCAATTAAACCTCTTTATTTTGTAAATTGACCAGTCTCAGGTATGTCTTTATCAGCAGCATGAAAACAGATTAATACACTGGGATTAAATCAAAAGGACACAGACCCAAACTTGAAGTGGTTCCCACTCCACATATGAGACAAATTTAAGCCTCAATAAGGATCATAATCACAATAGAGTGAAACTCATCAAATCCATGAGTTCATAATGATAAAAAAATTGCTCACAATTAGAAAATAATAGGAAACAAATGTGTTACCTTGAAAACCAATAAAGGGAAAGATCAAAAATTTATCCTGCCTTCCCCAAGCTGGGTGCAGTGGCTCATGCCTGTAATCCCAGCACTTTGGGAGGCCAAGGCAGCTGGATCACCTGAGGTCAGGAATTCAAGACCAGTCTGGCCAACAGGGTGAAACCATGTCACTATTAAAAATCCAAAAATTAGCTGGTCTTGATGGAACGCACCCATAATCCCAGCAACTCAGGAGGTTGAGACAGGAGAATCGCTTGAACCTGGGAGGTGGAGGTTGCAGTGAGCTGAGACTATGCCGCTGCACTCCAGCCTGCGAAACACAGCGAGACTCCATCTCAAAAAAAAAAAAAAACTTATCCTGCCTTTCCTACATGAACTGTACCATTGGGTAACCAAATAATAGATGAAGAGAAGCATCACTTTATTGAAGTATTTCAACTAATGAAACAGAAATGTTAGAATTAGAAGGCTAGGTGCAGTGGCTCACTTCTGTAATCTCAGTTCTTTGGGGGGCCAAGGTGGGTGGATCATTTGAGGTCAGGAGTTCGAGACTAGCCTGACCAACATAGTGAAACCCTGTCTCTACTAAAAATGCAAAAACATTAGCTGGAGCTGGTGGCACAGGCCTGTAGTCCCAGCTACTTGGCAGGTTGAGGCAGGAGAACTGCTTGAACCTGGGAGGCAGAGGTTGCAATGAGCTGAGATCGCAGCACTGCACTCCAGCCTGGGTGACAGAGTGAGACTCTGTCTCAAA
>NW_016806314.1:1114260-1147796 GCF_001698545.2 Rhinopithecus bieti
ACTAAAATGCAAAACATTAGCTGGAGCTGGTGGCACAGGCCTGTAGTCCCAGCTACTTGGCAGGTTGAGGCAGGAGAACTGCTTGAACCTGGGAGGCAGAGGTTGCAATGAGCTGAGATCGCAGCACTGCACTCCAGCCTGGGTGACAGAGTGAGACTCTGTCTCAAAAAAAAAAAAAAAAAAAAAAAAAAAAGTTAGAATTAGAATATCACCACTTTGAAAGTCCCAGTAAATTAATGGCTGTAAATATTCAACAGCAATAATCGTTCACATCACAACCAGACATGATGTGCCTCTTAATGAAACATCACAACACTATATGGTTTGGTCAAAGTGAATGACCCTGAGTCTGTTCAGACCTCTGGGTTTAGCTGTCAACTTGCAAGAAATAGAGGATTCAAAGAAACAAAATGAATTGCATGCTCCTCTGACATAGTTTTAAGGGTGGCCATTTTCTAATAATTCATTAAGTTACACATTTATATGTTACTCTTTATCTGTGTTTTATAGTAAAAAGCAATAAACAAAATTTCCCACCATGCTTGGTAGAATTGCCTTTTCCTCCTTGGAATTCTTTCAGTTTCTGTTCTATGTATATGTGTGTGTGTGTCTGTGTGTGTGTGTGTGTGTATGTGTGTGTGTGTCTCTGTGTCCATCTATCTATCTATATACAGTTGACCCTTGAACACCAAGAGGCTTAGGGACACTGACCCCATGCAGTTGAAATCCACTTATAACTTTTTTTTTTTAAGAGACAGGGTCTTGCTCTGTCACTCATGAGTCTGGAGTGCAGTGGCATGATCACTGCTCACTGCAGCCTTGACCTCCCAGGCTCAAGTGATCCTCCTGCGTCAGCCTCCCAAGTAGCTGGGATCACAGACATATACCACCAACCTGGCTAATTTTTGTATTTTTTGTAGAGATAGGGTCCAGCCATGTTGCCCAGGCTGGCCTTGAACTTCTGGACTCAAGCAATCTCTCCACCTCAGCCTCCCAAAGTGCTGGGATTATAGGCATGAGCCACTGTGCCTGGCTACATATAATTTTTGACACTCTAAAAACTTAACTACTAAGAGCTTTTGACCTGAAGCCTTATCGATGACATAGTCAATTAACACGTATTTTGTGTTACATGTGTTATATACTGTATAGTAATTAAGCAAGCTAGAGAAAAGAAAATATTATTAAGAAAATAATAAGAAAGAGAAAAGGTATCACTATTCATTAGGTTGAAGTGGATCATTAGAAAGCTCTCCATCCTACTCACATTGAGTATGCTAAAGATGTGGGGTTGGTCTTGTTGTTGCAGGGGTGGCAGAGGTGGAAGAAAATCTGTGTATAAGTGGACCTGCACAGTTCAAACCCATGTTGTTCAAGGGTTACACACACACACACATATATGCACACACGTATGTATGTATGTATGTGTGTGTGTATGTATGTATGTATATTTGGCTGCCAATGGTGGTAATAACATTTGTGACAAACAAGAATGTGACTGAAGAACTTGAAATCTGGGGAATGAGATGTCCATATGGAGGCTCTGAAAAGCTTTGACATGTACCTGAAAATTTTGAAGGCTACTCACATACATAGGACTGTGGACAGGCCTAAGCTATGCGCATGGTCAGAAAAGACTTGAGAAGGCCCTAAGCTCTTTCCTCTGACTGACCTTGAGTCTGCACAAGCAGGAATTTACAGCTAAAGCAGAGACATGAACTGCCTGCTTGAGTGTTAAAGGTTTGCTCCAATGTGCCCACAGGAACTCTCAGCAAAGCCTGGGAGACTTATTGGTTCTAGACATTTGAGGAAATTTCTGCAATTTTTAGTTGATGACTAAGCTAACTAAGCAGATACTTCAGTGACCACACTTGAAAAAGGATAGAGACTTCATAGAATTAGTCCAGGAAAGTTACTGAGAAGCAGCAACAACAACAAACAAAACAAATAAACAACCAGCAATATTAATAAACCCTGGGAAGGGAGAGAGTCTGATTTCCACAGTTGTTACATTATATTATTTAAAATGACTATTTTCAACAGGAAATTATGAGACTCAAACTAGGGCCCATATAATGGGGAAAAAAGCAGTTAATAGAAACTGTCCCTCAGAAAGCCCTGATGCTAAACTTCTAAGGCCAAGTTGTTAAATCAGCGATATTAAATGTTTGAAGAACTGAAGGAAACTATGTAAAAAGAACCAAAGGAAAGTATGAAAATAATATAAAACTTAAGAGAGAATATCAATAAAGAGATAGACATTTAAATAATTTCTTTTAAATAAAACAACCAAATAGAAATTCTAGAGTCAAAAAGTACTGAAACAAAAAAATTCACTAGAGGGTTTCAAGAGCATATTTGAAAAAGAATCAGTGAACCTGAAGATAAATCAATTGAGAAAATCTGGTCTGAGAAAGAAAGAAAAAAGGGTGAACAAAAATAAAGAGAATCTCAGAGATCTATAGGATACCATCAAGCATACCAATATATGCATAATAGTAGTCTCCAAAGAGAGAAAAAGGAGCAAAAAATATGCTTGACAAAATAATGGCCAAAAACTCCCCATGTTTTGTGAAAAACATTATACATCAAAGAAACTCAACAGACTCCAAGTATAGTTGACCCTTGAGCAACATGGATTTGAACTGTTCAGGTCCACTTATATGGAACTTTTACCCACCTCTGCCATCCCTGAGACAGCAAGACCAACTCCTCTTTTTCCTTCTCCTCTTTAGCCTACTCAATGTGAAAACAGAGAGGATGAGTTCCTTTCTGATTACCCACTTAATGAATAGTAAATATATTTTCCTTATTATTTTCTTTTCTCTGGCTGGCTTAATGGTAAAAATACAGTATATCATACTTATAACATAAAAAAATGTGTTAATCAGCTGTTTATGTTGTCAGTAAGACTTCTGGTCAATAGTAGACTATTGGTAGTTAAGTTTTTGGAAAGTCAAAAGTCTTATGTGGATTTTTTTCTACCCTCTTCTCACAGGTATGTATATGTGGATTTTTGACTAGTGGGGTCGGCACCCCAACCCCTTATGTTGTTCAAGGTTATACTGTAGTATAAATGTAAAGAGATCCACACCTATACACAACACAACCAACTGGAAAGCCAAGGGCACAGAGAGTATCTTGAAAGCAGAAAGAGAGAAGCAACTCATCATCTGTGAGGTATTCTTGATAAGATTAACAGCCAAATTCTTTCCAGTAACTTTATGGATATAAACTATTATTATGAGTATAGACTATCAGATTGATTCCAGCTCCATATAAAAATATTTATGGACTATGACAAAGTGGGATTTATTCCAGGAATACAGGCTCAGCATACATTATCATATACCATATTAATAGAATAAGGGACAAAAGCCACACAGTCATGTCATAGATATGAAAAAGCACTTGACAAAATCCAACACACTTTAATGATTAAAAAAACCAAACAAACAAGAAACCTGGAATGGAAGGAAACTTCCTCGGCCTGATAAAGGACATCCATGAAAACACACTGCTAATGTCATTTTGTGGTGAAAGACTTGAAAAAATCCTCCCATCTTAGTCTGTGTTACTATTAATATAAAGGCATACCTGAGGCTGGGCAATTCATAAAGAAAAGAGATTCATTTGTCTCATGGTTCTGCAGACTGCACAAGAATCATGGCATTGGCATCTGCTTCTAGTGAAGGCTCCAGGCTGATTCCACTTATGGCAGAAAGTGAAGAGGAGTTGGTATTTGCATATCATATGGTGAGAGAGGCAGCAAGAGAGAAACTAGGGGAGGTACCAGGCTCTTTTCAACAACCAGTTCTCATGGGAACTAAGAGTGAGAACTCACTCTCATGAGAATGGCACAGAGCCATTCATGAAGGATCCACCCCCACAATGCAAACACCTCCTTCCAGGCCCCACCTTTAACACTGGGGATCAAATTTCACCATGAGACTTGGCAGGGCCAACCAAATCATATCCAAACCATAGTACCACCTAAGATCAGGAATAAGACAAGGATGTTCACTCTTGCCATTTATATTCAGTGTTGTAGCAAGGGCTGCATACCCATCAGTCAGAATCCTTGTGTCATGGCATCCTTCAGGTGTCACTTTTCCAGTTGGAAACCTCTGTGGCCAGTGATGCCTTTGCTGGAGTTTTGCTCAAGCCTGCTGGGCTTGTTCCACCTACTTGGCCTGGCAGGCTGCACTCAGCTCATCCTACTGGCCTGGCTCCCGCACCTTCAAAGGATGAGCCAGGCATGGAGAAGAGAGGGGTGCACAAGCAAGCAAGCATGGGGTCTGGCTGCTGCACACAGCCAAGCGCGTTGGCTGCTGTGGCAGGGCAGGCAGCTCCAGTTGCCACCATAGGTGCTGGCTCTGTTCAAGCCTGTGGATGGATCAGATGCACTGTAAGTGGCTTCTGCAGTGGGCACCCACATCTGGACAAGGGGAACATGGTGTCACCTGGAAGCTTGGAGACACTAGAAACCACAGAGCCCCAAAGAGGGTGTCACAGCCCTGGCTTGGGGAGCCTGTGGGTCTGGGCTCCCTGAAGGGCTGCAGATCTTCTCTCCTTCTCATTACCTGCAATGTGATGAGTGGGGCGGAGGCAGGTGTTTTAGCCCTGTTTATGTTATAGCTCTTTCAGTTCCACCATTCAGCAGGTCCTGAGTTCTTCTCCTCTGTCCAGGAAGAAAGACATATGCAGAAAACTGGAGGGTGAGTAAGGCAGAAAGGAACTTTCTTGAGCAAGAGTGACAGAACAGCTCGTGGGAGACCTCGAGTTGGTAGCTTCTTTCCACAGGCAGGTCATCCCAATGAGTGCAGCCCTCAGTGGAGAGGAGCCCCAGGGTGGGTAGCTCCATTTCATAGGCAGGTCATCCTAACAAGTGTCCAGCTCTCAGGGGAGAGGAGACCTGGAGTGGGTAGCTCCTTTCCACAGGCAGGTCATCCTGACAAGTGCAGCCCTCAGCAGAGAGGAGACCCAGAGAGGGTAGCTCCTAGCTATAGGCAGGTTGTCCAGATGAGTGTCCAGCTCTCAGGGGAGACGAAACCTGGAGTGGGTGGCTTCTTTCCACAGACAAGTTGTCCCAACAAGTGTCCAACTCTCAGCAGAGAGGAGATCCAGAGTGGGTAGCCCCTTTCCACAGGCAGGTCATACTGACAAGTAGAGGAGACCTGAAGTGGGCAGCTCCTTCCTGCGGCTGGTAGTCCCAACGTCTGTATGAGTCTAGCCAGGTAACATAGTTTTTATGGGCTCAGAAAGGAGGAAGTGTGTGCTGATTGGTCCATGGGTGGCCATGGGCAGGCCTGGAAAAAGCACCGTAAGTTCTCACTCCACGCTGCAGACTCCACCTGAAATTGACAGCCCAGTCCCCAGGCTTCATGCCATACATGGCTTGAAGGTTGTGTTTCACTGGGGACCCACCCATTTCTGCCCAGGAGCCCGTCTGCCTCCTGTCACCATCAACATGTTGTCCATGCCGCCCAGGCTGTTCATGCTGAGGGTTGCCTACAGGCCCACACTGAGCCACCCTCAGCACCCCCTTGGCCTCCCTCTTGTGCTCTTCAGTTCCCAAAGTCTGGATGGCCTGAGATGGCATGAGGCTGGCATGTCAGCACTGCCCTGAGTGCATGGACACCTGAGTGTTGTGGACCCAGCTGGGTCACAACAGTGCCTGGGCTGTGCTACAACTTTGCTCTGCCCCAGAGTGAGAGCCAGGAGTGGGAAGAGGCCAGGCAGTGGGAGCAGGCACTTTCAAGCCTGTGGGAACAAGGGGCTTCCTGGGCCCCTGAGACCTCAGGGATGCCTGGGTCCATAGCTACAGCTGAGAAGCTGCAGCTGTGCCTGGGAGCATGTGGCTCCTGCTCCACTGACTTGTTAGGGGGTGGGGCTCCCACCTGTTCCCGGTCCCTGTGGGCTCAGCAGAGTGTGCAGCCCCGGCTGTGCCTCCCCAGCTGAAGCCGGCATGTTCACACTGGCTACTCCAGACAGGCCACTGCTGCCATCACTTGCACCAACCTGTAGGTGACAGTCTTCCTCCATGAAGCCAGTTCATATATTCTAGAAGTTACTGCTCCATCAAATACGCAAAAAAAAAAAAAAAAAAAAAAAAAAAAAAAAAAAAAAAAAGAAAACAGCTCAAGGCTGCAAGAAATACACATGAAATCAAAGAAACAGGACACCACCAAAGGAACACAATAATTTTCCAGTAACCAACCCCAAAGAAATGGATATCTACAAATGGCCTTACAAACAAACAATTAGAAATAATTGTTTTTAAAGAAGTTCAACATGCAATCGAAGAATACAGTTTGACAACTCAGTGAAAACAGAAAAAGAATCTAGGGCCCTACCACCCCGAACATGTCTGATTTCATCTGAAAACAGAGAAAGAATACATGAACAATATAAGAAATTCAGCAGGAAGATAGAACTTATAAAAAAGAACCAGGCTGGGCACGGTGGCCACCCATCTGTAATCCTAGCACTTTGGGAGGCAAAGGTGGGCAGATTGCCTGAGCTCAGGAGTTTGAGACCAGCCTGGGCAACATGGTAAAACCCCCATCTCTACTAAAATACTAAAAATTAGCCATGCACCTGTAATCCCAGCTACTCAGGAGGCTGAGACAGGCGAATCATTTGAACCTGGAAGGCAGAGGTTGCAGTGAACCGAGATCACGTCACTGCAGTCCAGCCTGGGCAACAGAATGAGACTCCAACTCAAAAACAAAAAAAACAAAAACAAAACAAAAAAAAAGAAATTCTGGAACCGAAAAACCTAATGAATGATATTAAAAACACAATAGAGAACTTCGAAAATAGACCTTATTGAGCAGAAGAAATAATTTGTGCCCTTGAAGACAGGTTATTTGAAATTATCCAGTCAGAGGAGAAAAAAGAATGAAAAGAGCGAAGAAAGTTTATAGGACTTATGGGACACCATCAAGCAAACCAATATATGCATAATGAGAGTATTAGAAGAAGAAAAGCAAGAGAATGAGGTAAAAAGCTTTTTTAAAGAAATAATGGGTTAGGCACGGTGGCTCATGCCTGTAATCCCAGCACTTTGGGAGGTCGAGGAAGGTGAATCACCTGAGGTCAGGAATTCAAGACCAGCTTGGCCAACATGGTGAAACCCTGTGTCTACTTAAACTACAAAGATTAGCCAGGTGTGGTGGCAGGCGCCTGTAATTCCAGCTACTCAGGAGGCTGAGGCAGGAGAATGACTTGAACTTGGGAGGCAGAGATTGCAATGAACTGAGATTGTGCCACTGTACTCCAGCCTGGGTGACAGAGCGAGACTCTGTCTCAAAAAATTATAATAACAATAATCTTAATAAGATAAAATAAAGAAGTAATAAAATAAAGAAAACTTCTCAAATTTTGAAAGGGAAATGGATATCCAGATTCAGGAAGCTTACAGGTTTTCAAAGAGGGTCAATTCAAGACTACACCAAGGTACATTTTAATCAAATTTTCTAAAATAAAGGACAGTGAAAGAATTTTAAAGCTGTAAGAGAAAAGTAATGCATCACATATAGGGAATCACCATAAGACTATCAGTGGCTTTCTCATCAGAAACCTTACAAGCCAGAAGAGAATGGGATGAAATATTGAAAGAACTGGAAAAATAACTACTTATCATGAATCTACATCTGGCAAGATAATCCTTCAAAAATGAAGGGGAGATGAAGTCTTCCTAAGACAAACAAAAACAAAGGGAGTCTGTCACTACTAGCTCAACCTTAAAAGAAATGTTTAAAAGAGTTATTTCTTCAAATTGAAATGAAAACACACTAAATAATATAATGAAAACATATAAAAGCATAAATATTCTGGGTAAAGGAAAATATATGGACAAATACAGATTAATATAAAACTGTAATGGTAGGGTCTAACTTAATTTTAACCCTAATATAAAATTAAAAGATAAAATTCATCAAAGGATACACAATATAAAAGGCAACAAACTCTGACTACAAGAACACAAGGTGTAGGGATGGGGAGTAAAATGTAAAATGGTTTTGGTTTTGGTTTTTTTTTTTAGAGACAAGGTCTTACTACATTGCACAGGCTGGTCTCAAACACCTCACTTCAAGCAATCCTCCTGTCTCAGCCTCCCAAAGTACTGGAATTACAGGTGTGAGCCACCATGCCTGGCCAAAAGTATAAAGGTTTTGGATGTGGTTGAAATAGTTATAAACTTAAAATAGATGGCTAGAAATACAAGATATTTTTCATAAGCCTCAAGCTAATGACAGAGAATAAAACCTGTAACAAATACAAAAAAACAGAAAGAGACGAGAATCAAAGCAAATCACTACAAAACATCAAATAATAAATGAATATAGTAAGAGAGGAAGAGAGGGACAATATAACTGCAAAAGACACAAAACAGTTAACAGAAAGGCAATAGTAGTCCTCAACTGTCAGTAATTACTTTAAATGTAAATGGATTAAACTCACCAATTAAAAGGCATAGAGTGGCTGTGTAATTTGAAAGAACAGTATCTAATGATATGTTGTTTATAAGAGACTGATTTTAGAGTTAAAGACACACTAGGCTAAAAGTGAAGAGATGAGAAAAGATTTCTCATGCAAATGGTAATCAAGAAAATGCAGGGGTAACTATACTTATGTTAGACAAAACAGATTTTGGTTTAAAGCTGCCTGCAGAGACAAAGTCTTGATATAATTATAAAAAAGTCAGTTCAACATGGTGATGTAACAATTATAAATATGCATATACTCAACAAAGAGCATCTAAATATAAAGCAAACATTGACAGATCTGAATGCAGAATTTGACAGTAACATGATAACAGTAGAGGATTTTGATACTCCACTTATAATATTAATATCAAAATATATCAAAAAAGAAACAGAAAACTTAAACACTATAAAACAAATGATCCTAACAGATATATAAAGAAATTTGTACCCAAAAACAGAAGATTACCCACTTTTCTCAAGCAACCATGGAGCATTCTCCAGGATAGATCATATGTTAGGTTACGAAACAAGTGAACTAAATTTAAGATTGGAATAATTCCAAGTATCTTTCTGGACCACAATGGAGGAAAGTAGAAAACAGTAACCGTAAGAAAATAGGAAAAAATCACAAACACATGGAAACTCAACAACAGACTCTGAAACAACTCTTGGGTCAAAGAGGAAATCAATAGGGAATTTTAAGAGTATCTTGAGGCCAGACATGGTGGCTCACATCTATAATCCCACTGCATTGGGAGGCCAAGATGGGAAAATTGCTTGAGGCCAAGAGTTTGAGGCTAGCCTGGGCAAAGGAAAAAAAAAAAAAGAAAGAGAGAGAGAAAGAAAGGGAAAGAAAGAGAAAAATAGTAGAACATGCCAAAATGTATGGGGTGCAGCAAATACTAAAAGGGAAGTATATAGTGATAAAGCCCTACATTAAAAGAAGAAAGAAGGCCGGGCAAGGTCGCTCACACCTGTAATCCCAGCACTTGGTAGGGGCTGAGGTGGGAGAATCACTTGAGGTCAGGAGTTTGAGACCAGCCTGGCCAACATGGCGAAACCTCATCTCTACTAAAAATACAAAAACTTAGCCAAGTGTGGTGGTGTGTGCCTGTAATCCCAGCTACTTGGGAGGTTGAGGCAGGAGATCACTTGAACCTGGGAGGTGGAGGTTGCAGTGAGCCAAGATCATGCCACTGCACTCCAGCCTAGGTGACAGAGCATGACTCTGTCTCAAAAAAAGAGAAAGAAACAAAGAGAGAAAGAGAGAAAGAGAGAAAGAAAGAAAGAAGAGAGAGAGAGAGAGAGAGAGAGGGAGGGAGGGAGGGAGGAAGAAAGAAAGAGGGAAAAAGAAAGAAGAAAGAATGAAAGAAAGAAAGAAGGAAGGAAGGAAAGAAGAAAGAGAAAGGAAGAAAGAAAGATCTCAAATAAGATATTACACCTCAAAGAACTAGAAAAAGAGCAAACTAAGCCCCAAATTAGTGGAATAAAGGAATTAATAAAGATCAAAGAAGAAATAAATCAAATAGAGAATATTTTTATTTACTTATATATTTTTTTGAGGCAGAGTCTCACTTTGTCACCCAGGTTGGAGTGCAGTGGCATGATCCTGGGTGCAAGCGATTCTCGTGCCTGAACCTCCTAAGTAGCTGGGATTACAGGCGCCCTCCACCATGCTTGGCTAATTTTTGTATTCTTAGTAGAGATGGGGTTTCACCAGTTAGGCTGGTCTCGAACTCCTGACCTCAGGAATTCGACTCCTGCTGGGATTGCAGGTATGAGCCACTATGCCTGGCCTCAAATAGAGAATTTTATAAGCAAGAGAAAAAATTCCATGACTTAAGAATTGGTTTTTTGAAAACAAAAAAATCTCAGTCTTACCTAGACTGACAAAAAAGAGGATATAAACCAGAAATGTGACAGGACACATTACAAAGGGTGCTTCAGAAATAAAAAGAATTGGCCAAGCATGCAGCTCATGCCTATAATCCCAGCACTTTGGGAGGCCGGGAAGGGCTGATCACTTGAGGTCAGGAGTTCAAGACCAGCCTGACTAACATGGTGAAACCCCATCTCTACCAAAAATACAAAAATTAGCTGGGTGTGATGGCACATGCCTGTAATTCCAGCTAATTGGGAGGCTGAGGCATAAGAATTGCTTGAACCCAGTGGGAGGAGGCTGCAGTGAGCTGAGATCATGCCACTGTACTCCAACCTTGGTGATGGAGTGAGACTCTGTCTCAAAAACATAAATAGATAAAAAGAATCATAAGGGACTATTATGAACAATTTAATTATATACCAATAAACTGTATAACTTAGAAGATGAGAACCATATACCCTACCAAATTTGAATTAAGAAAATGTAGAAAGCCTGAAGAAACCAATAACAGGTAAGAACATTGAATCAATAATCAAAGCCTTCCAGCAGAGAAAAACACAGAACCAGATGGCCTCCTGGGTGAATTCTATGAAACATTTGTAAAATAATTAATACCCTTTCTCCTTAAACTGTTCCCACAAAGATAAGGAATACTTCCAAATTCATTCTATGAGGCCAGCATCACCCAGACACCAAAACCAGACAAAAACGCTATACGAAAAAAAAAAAAAAAAAAGAAAGAAAGAAAGAAAACTAAAGGGCAATAATCCTAATGAACATACATGCAAAAGTCCTCAATGAAATGCTAGCAAACTGAATTTAATTGCACATTAAAGGGATCATACACTATGACCACCCCACCAACCGACATTCACCCCATCTCTCTCCCTGTGCTTGGGTCTATTCCCCAAGACACAAGAATATTTAAATTAGGCCAACTAATGATGCTAAAATGGCCTCTAATTGTTCAAGTGAAAGGAAGAGTTGCACATTTATCATCTTAAATCAAAAGCTAAAAGCAATTAAGCTTAATGAGGAAGATATGTCAAAGGCTGAGATATGCTAAAAGTTAGGTCTCTTGCACCAAACAACAAAGTTGTGAATGCAAAGGAAAAATCCTTGAAGGATATTAAAAGTGATACTCCAGTGAACATATGAATAATAAGAAAGCAAAACAGCCTTATTGTTGACAGAGAGAAAGTTTAGTGGCCTGGATAGAAGATCAAACCAGCCACAATATTGTATTAAGCCAAAGCCTAATTCAGAGCCAGGCCTTACCTCTCTTCAATTCTGTGAAGGCTGAGAGGGGTCAGGAAGCTGCAGAAGAAAAGTCTGAAGCTAGCAGAGGTTGAGTCATGAGGTTTAAGGAAAGAAGCTAACTCCACAGCATAAAAGTTAATGGTGAAGCAGCATGTGCTGATGTAGAAACTACAGCAACCTTTATCCAGAAGATCTAGCTAAGATAACTGATAAAGGTGGCTACTCTAAAGAACAGATATTCAGTGTATACAAAATAGCCTTCTATTGGAAGAAGATGCCATCTAGGACTTTGATAGCTAAAGAGGAGAAGTCAATGCCTGGCTTCAAAGTTTCAAAGGGCAGGCTGACTCTCTTGTTAGGGGCTAATGTAGAATGTGACTTTCAGTTGAAGCCAATGCTCATTGACAATTCTGAAAATCCTAGGGCCCTTCAAAATTATGCCAAATCAATTCTGCCTATGCTGTCTAAATGGAACAACAAAGCCTAGATAACAGCCCATCTCTTTACAGTATAGTTTACTAAATATTTTAAGTCCACTCTTGAGACCTACTTCTCAGGAAAAAGATTCCTTTCAAACTATTGCTGGTTATTGACAATGCACCCAGTCATCCAAGAGTTCTAATGGAGATGTACAAGGAGATGAATATTGTTTTTATGACTGGTGACACATCATCCGTTTTGCGGTCCATGGGTCAAGGAGTAATTTTGAGTATCAAGTCTTATTCTTTAAGAAATGTATTTTGTAAGGCTATAGCTGCCATAGATTGTGATTCCTCTTACAGATCTGGGCAAAATACATTGAAAATCTTCTGGAAAGGAATCACCATTCTAGATACCATTAAGAAAATTCATGATTCATGGGTGGTCAAAATATCAGCATTCGCAGGAGTTTGAAAGAATTTGATTTCAGCCCTCATGAATGACTTTGAGTGGTTCAGCACTTCTGGGAAAGGAGTCACTGAAGATTGGTGGAAATAGCAACAGAACTGGATTTAGAAATGAAACCTGAAGATATGACAGAATTGCTGCAATCTCATGATAAAACTTGAATGGAAGAGGAGTTGCTTCTTATGGATGAGCAAACAGTGGTTTCTTATGATGGAATCTACTCCAGATGAAGATGTGAACATTGTTGAAATGACAACAAAGAATTTAGAATATGATATAACCTTAGCTGATAAAGCAGAAGTAGAGCTTAAGAGGATTTAGCCAAGTTTTGGAAGAAGTTATCCAGTGGACAAAATGCTATCAAACAGCATCACATGCTAGAGAGAAATCTTTCATGAAAGAGTCAACTGATGTGGCAAATTTCACTGTTGTCTTATTTTTAAGAAACTGTGGGCCAGGTGTGGCAGCTAGTGCCTGTAATCCCAGCATTTTGGGAGGCTAAGGCAGGAGGATCGTTTGAGCTCAGGAGTTCAAGACCAATCTGGGCAACATAGTGAGACCCCCTTTCTGCAAAAAAGTGTTAAAAATTAGCTAGGCATTGTAGCATGTGCCTATAGTTACAGCTACTCCAGAGGCTGAGTTGGGAGGAACTCAGGAATTCAAGGCTGCAGTGAGCCATGACTGTATCACTGCACATCAGGCTGGGTAACAGAGTAAGACCTTGTTTCAAAAAAAAAAAAAAAAAAAGAAAAGAAAAGAAATTGTCACAGCCATCCCAGCCTTCAGCAACCATCACACTGATCAGTCAGCAGCTTCAACCTTGAGACAAGAACCTCCACCAGCAATAAGATTATGACTCACTAAAGGATCAAATGAATATTACCATTTTTTAAGCAATAAAGTATTTTAAAATTAGGGTATGTACATTTTTTTAGACATAATGCTGTTCCATACTAATATACTGTAGAATAGTGTAAACATAACTTTTATACACACCGGGAAATCAAAAAAGTCATATGACTCATTTTATTGCAATATTGACTTCATTATGGTGCTCTAAAACTGAATCTGCAATATCTTCAAAGTATTCCTGTACATTTGTAATTTTGATAGATTTTACCAAATTGCTCTCATGGAAGCATACTACATGCTAATATCAACAATGTAGGGGAATTACTATTTCTCCACATCCCCACAAACATGGTAGTATATTCAACTTTTTTTCCTTTGTCAATTTAGTGAGGAAAATGACATCACAATGTAATTCTAATTTACTTTTCTTACTGGGGGAAATTATTTTTTAATGTATTTGAGGTATTTGTATGTTCTTCTTGTGAGCTGTCTGTTGCTGGAGACTTTTTAAGGGAGAAAATGAATTTCAAAACCTTTTTTGAATAATATTGTAGACCAGAAAGCACTTCTGTCATTTAATTTTAGATTATTTTCAAAAGTATTCCTAAAAGAGTTAGCGAAGTTTGCAAGGACCAAAGATTCTAGTTACATATGATAGCTGCACTGATGTAGCTATATATGTAACAGAACAAAATTGAAAAATTTATTTCAAGCCTCTAGTTCATTTCTCTTTGTAAAAGTTGAATTTCAGAAAATATGTGTCTTAAACTCTTTCTGTAAAGAGTTTTAAGGTATAGTTTTTTAACAAAATAATGATTAAAAGGATATTAACTGTCAACCTAAATAACAAACAAAGAGGGAGACTCCCTAAAAGAAAATATTTATTCAGGAATAGACATTGCAGTGGGAATTACATACCATAGTAAATTATGTGTGTATTCAGGGAGGTTAAGGAAGACAAACATTTTTGAAGGAAAAATGAGGAGGATTACATCATTGTTTTGAGATAATTATCCTTGACTGTAAGTATCATTCACAAGGGTGGCTCCTGTCCAAGGCTGGACAGGCAGTTGCTGGGCATGCTGGGCAGATATCCTCAAAGAAGTTTTTTGTTTTTTGTAAGGTTCTGATGGCATTTGTGCAAGGTTGTAGTTTCTACAGTCTTTTATGATAGCTCTTATTACTAGGCATTCATATGAGAACTCTCCCTTCATGACCTTCCCCAGTTCTAGTTGTCAGAGTTTTTAACACAAACGACATTTTGATTCTAACAGCTTTCACATAATCATTACGGCAATTTACCTCCCATTTATTTTCTATTCTTGTTTATAGTTATCTGGAGTGTTGTCATAATATACTCAACTTTCCTGTAGTTTTATTATGTTGCATTATTAGAAGAATTTTGGATGGATTAAAGATTTAAATGACAGACCTCAAACCAGAAAAATTCTAGAAGAAAACCTAGGAAACATCCTTCTTGATACTGGCTTTGGCAAATAACTTTTGGCTATGTCCCCAAAAGCAGTTGCAACCAAAGTAAAAATTGACAAGTGAGACCTAATTAAACTAAAGAGCTTCACAGCAAAAGAAACTATCGGCAGTCAAAAGACAATCAACAGAATGGAAGAAAGTATTCGGAAACTATCCCTATCACAAAGGTCTAATATGCAGAATCTATAAGGAACTTAACAAGCAAAAAACAAAGAACCCCATTTAAAAATGGGCAAAGGACATGAACAGACACCTCTCAAAAGGAGACATATAAGCAGCCAATAAACATATGAAAAAATGCTCATCATCAGAGAAATGAAAATTAAAACCATAGTGAGATAGCATGTCATACCAGTCAGAATGGCTATTTTAAAAAGTCAAAAAACAACAGATGCTGGCAAGGCTGCAGAGAAAAGGGAACACTTATACATTGTTGGTGAGAATGTAAATTAGTTCCACCACTGTGGAAAGCAGTTTGGAAATGTCTCAAAGACATTTCCTAAAACAGAACTACTATTCTACCCAGCAATCCCATTACTGGGTATATACCCAAAGGAAAAAAAATCATTGTACTGAAAAGATACATGCACTTCCATGTTCATCACCACACTATTCACAATAGCAATGACATGGAATCAACCTAGGTGCCCATCAGTGGTGGATAGGATGAATAAAATGTGGTACTCATGATAAAGAAAATCATGGAATAATACACAGCCATGAAAAATAATGAAATCATGTCATTATCAGCAACATGGATGAGCTAGACATTATAATCCTAAAACAATTAATGTAAGAACAGGAAACCAAACACTGCATGGTTTCACTTATAAATGGGAGCTAAACATTGAGCATACATGGACATAAAAATGGAAAAATAGACACTGCAGACTACTAGAGTGGGCCTCGGGGTGTGCCATGGGTTGAAAACCGACATGTTGGATACTGTGCTCACTACCTGGGTGTAATATACCCATGTAACAAACCTGTATATGTACTCCCTGTATCTAAAATACGAGTTGAATTTTTTTTTAAAGACAGAGTTTTGCTCTTGTTGCCCAGGCTGGGAGTGCAATGGTGCGATCTCGGCTCATTGCAACCTCTGCTTCCCGGGTTCAAGTGATTCTCCTGCCTCAGCCTCTGAAGTAGCTGGTGTTACAGGCGTGTGCCACCATGCCTGGCTAATTTTTGTATTTTTGGGTTTCACCATTTTGGCCAGGCTGGTCTTGAACTCCTGACCTCGTGATCCACCCGCCTTAGCCTCCCAAAGTGCTGAGATTACAGGTGTGAGCCACCAGGCCCGGCCAAAGTTGAAATTTTTAAAAAAGAATTTTGTCTCAGAATACAATGATAATTAAGTGTAGTACGTTTAACATTTTGCATACAAAAATTAAGCAATCTTAATTTGAAATGCTTGTAGGACTTTGGGTACACAGATCTTTAAATTAAATTTCCATATTAAAATCTTTTATGTAGTCTGAATTTCCAAGAACCAGGATTGTGTTGTGATAAGAATTTGGGCTTTGCAGAGCTGGGTTAAAATCATGGCTTCTTAATAGCTGTGTGAGATTGATTAGGTTATGTAACTACTAAGAGTCTCTGTTTTACTCATTTGCAAAGTAGAAATAAAAATACCAACTCAAGGCTGGGAGCAGTGGTTCATGCCTGTAATCCCAGGACTTTGGGAGGCCGAGGTGCGCGGATCATTTGAGGTCAGGAGCTTGAGACCAGCCTAGCCAACATAATGAAACCCCGTCTCGACTAAAAATACAAAAATTAGCCGGGTGTGGTGGCAGTTGTCTGTAATCCCAGCTACTTGGGAGGCTGAGGCATGAGAATCTCTTGAACCCGGGAGATGGGGGTTGCAGTGAGCCGAGATTGCGCCACTGCACTACCAGCCTGGGCGACAGAGCGAGATTCTGTCTCAAAAAAACAAACAAACAAAAAACACAAAAAACAAACAACAACAACAAAACCTCAAAAGATTGTTGGAAGAATTATATTACATAATGTATCTAAATGCCTAGCTTATACTAGGGTCTACAATAAAGGCTATTTCTCCTTTGTGTAAATACAGTAATGACAAGTTTTCCTTTTCAAAACGTTTTTAAAATGTTTTTGATTTTATTTATTTTGTTTTGTTTTATAATTTGACGGACTCTTGCTCTATTGCCCAGGCTGGAATGCAGTGGCACAGTCATAACTCACTGCAGCCTCAAACTCCTGGACTAAAGCAATCTTCCTGCCTCAGCCTGCTGAGTAGCTGGGACTGCAGGTGCATGCTACCTCACCCGGTTAATTAAAAAAAAAAAAAGGTTATGGAGGTGGAGTCTCACTTTGTTGCTTAGACTGGCCTCAAACTCCTGGCTTCATGCAGTCTTCCTCCCTCAGCCTCACAAAGTGCCAGGATAACAAGTGTGAGCCCAACTGAAAAGTTTTAAATGTAATTGTAAACTCTAAATACTGAAGCCTTTTAATAAAAGTGTTACAGAAAAATGCATTCCATAATCTTCTTGAAAAATTATATTAATTGCATCCATGATTTAATTTAAAATAAGTGGTTCATAGCCAGTGGTTGATTAAACTCAGATTTATTTAAAGTTCCTTTTTTCCGTTTTTAAAAAACTACTTTGTATATGCCCATGTTTTACAGATCCTAAAGTTAAATCAAAATGAAAGGCCAGGCCCAGTGACTCATGCCTGTAATCCTAGCAGTTTGGGAGGCTGAGGCAGGTGGATCACCTGATGTCAGGAGTTCGAGACCAGCCTGGCCAACACGGTGAAACCTCGTCTCTAATAAAAATACAAAAAAATTAGCCAGGTGTGGTGGCGGGCACTTGTAGTTTCAGCTACTTGGGAGGCTGAGGTAGGAGAATGACGTGAACCTGGGAGGTGGAGCTTGCAATGAGCTGAGATCGTGCCCTTGCACTCCTGCCTGGGCAACAGAGGGAGACTCTGTCTCAAAAAAAAAAACAAAAAACAAAAATACAAAAATACAAAAATTACCCTGGCGTGGTGGTGCATGCCTGTAATCATAGCTATCAGGGAGGCCGAGGCAGGAGAATCACTGGAACCTGGGAGGCAGAGGCTGCAGTGAGCCAAGATCCCGCCACTGCACTCCAGCCTGGGTGACAGAGCAAGACTCTGTCTCAAAAAATAAAATAAAATAAAAATAACAATAGCATACAAATACATATTTGTATTTATATATGTAAACACACATACACATACACTATACACATGAAATATATATCAAACTAAAATATCCACTTGATGTGTTAAGCACCACTGGCCAGTTTGAATTTTTTTTTTAATCTTTAAAATTATTATTATTATTTTTTTTTCCTGAGACAGGGTTTTGCTTTGTTGCCCAGGCTGGAGTGCAGTGGCATGATCATGGCTCACTGCAGCCTCGAACTCCTGGGCTCAAGCAATCCTCTAGTCTTGGTCTCCCAAAGCACTGGGATTACAGGCGTGAGCCATGGCACATAGCTTGAAATTTCATTTAAACAATTTAACCATGCTAGAACTATTTCAATCATTTATTTATATAGTTGAGGCACTTTGAGAGTGAGGATAATTACTTACTAACATTTTATTTTATTAACTTAAACATTTTTTAATGTTCTTTTTTTTTTTGTAAATAACTTTCATTTACAACATTTCCAAATAAATGTTTGTATAGCCTGGCTATTTAATAAATATCCACAAGATGGTGCCATGGTTAACATGTTAACATGGGAATTTAAGAATTAAAAAGTAGAAGTCTTTGATGCATCGTTGTATATGACAAAATTACCATCAATTTTTATGCTCTTATTATAATAGTACTCACTTAGGCATTTCAGATGTTCAAATTACTACAATTCATCACCAAAATTTTTTATTATTTGTAAACATATATTTCCTCATACGGAATATTAAGTAATAAAATGATATGCAAGTTGCAAACATAAACATAAATTGGACCTTTTATACTTCATAGATTAATGGATATGTTTTTAATGATCTCCTCAATTTTTAATGCCAGGATTTAAAATAATATTCAAATGATGTCCCATTAACTAGTTTAAATTAAACCTAGTTATTGGCAAGGTCTTTGCTAGCTACAGACTGAATTGAGTCCCTCCTAGATTCATTTGTTGAAGTCCTAACCCCCAATGTGATATTTGGAGATGAGACTTTTGGGAGGTAAAGTTAATCAGTTCTTGAGAGTGGAGTTCTCATGATGGAATTAGTGCCTTTATAGGAAGAGACACCAGAGAGCTTGCTTTCTCTCTCTCCACCATGGAGATCACAGCTAGAAGATAGCCATCTGCTTGCCAGGAGGAGATCCTTTACCAGAAACTGACTGTGGTGGTACACTGATGTCAGACTCCCAGCCTTCGGAACTGTGAGAAGTTAAGTGTCTGGGCCAGGTGCAGTGGCTCATGCCTGTAATCCTAGAACTTTGGGAGGCTGAGGCAGGAAGATCACTTGAGGCCAGGAGTTTGAGACCAGCCTGGGCAACATAGTGAGACCCCTGTCTCTACAAAAAAAAAAAAAAAAAAAAAAAAAATTAATTAGCCTGATGTGGCAGCTCACACCTGTAGTCCCAGCTATTTGAAGACTGAGGCAGGAAGATGGTTTGAGCCCTAGAGTTCAAGGCTGTCATGAACACCACTGCACTCCAGCCTGGACAGCAAAGTGAGACCCTGTCTCTAAAACAAAACAACAAGACAAAACAAAAAATAACAAGAATGCTACAAAGTCTTGTGTATGCCTCACTCAAATTCCCTACTTGTAAATGTTCTGCTACTTAAAAAAAAATCTTTCTCTCTCTCGCTTTCTCTCTCTCCCTACATACACACACATACATACATATTTAGGATATGTAAGTATATTTGTGCATGTATGGATAGAATTTCCTGAGTCACTTGAGATTGAGAGTTATAGATACGATGTTCCAAAATACTTCTGTGTATATTTTCTACAAATAAGAAAACTCATGCTTCTATATTCACAATACAATTAGCAAATTTAGGAAATTTAACATCAATACATTAGTATTATCTAATGTATAGTCCATGTTCAATTTTTACCAATTTTCTAGTAATGCCCCTTATGGCATTTTTTTTCCTTGATTCACAATTTAATCTAGGCTTACATCTTACATTTTGTTGCCCCAGCACTTTCACATCCTTTTAATCTGGAATGATTTTCATCCTTTCTTTGTCTTTCATGATAATCATATTTTTAAAGCATACAGCCCAGTTGTTTTGCAAAATATCCCTCAGTTTGGATTTGTCTGATGTTTCCTCATGATTAGGTTCAGGTTATACATTTTTGGCCAAATACTACATGATATGGTTTGGCTCTGTGTCCCCACCCAAATCTCATGTTAAATTGTAATTCCCAGTGTTGAGGGGGTGGACATGGAGGGAAGATGATTGGATCATGGGGTGGATTTCCCCTTGCTGTTCTTGTGATAGTGAATGAGTTCTCATGAGATCTGGTTGTTTAAAAATTTTTTCTTTCTTTCTCTTTCTTTCTTTCTTTTTCTTTCTTTCTTTCTCTTTCCTTCCTTCCTTCCTTCCTTCCTTCCTTCCTTCCTTCCTTCCTTCCTTCCTTCCTTCCTTCTTTCCTTCCTTCCTTCCTTCCTTCTTTCTTTTTGTGACAGGATCTTGCTCCATCACTCGGGCTGGAGTGCGGTGGCACAATCTCAGCTCACTGGAGCCTCTATTTCCTGGGTTCTAGTGATCCTCCTGCCTCAGTCTCCTGAGTAGCTGAGACTACAGGCACACACTGCCATGCCTGGCTAATCTTTGTATTTTTTATAGAGATGGGGGGGGTCTCACTATGTTGCCCAGGCTGGTCTCGAACTCCTGGGCTCAAGTGATGCACCCATCTTGGCCTCCCAAAGTGCTGGGATTACAGGCATGAGCCACCATGCCTGGCCCAAACTTTCATTGAATAGTTTTAGCATCTATGGATGATTCTTGCCTGAACCAGTTATTACTATAATTCTTGCCAAAAACAAAAAGTGATTTTTCTTTCTTTTTTTGAGACAGGGTTTCACTCCCATCACCCAGGCTGGAGTGCGGTGGCATGCTTTCAGCTCACTACAACCTCTGCTTCCTGGGCTCAAGTGATCTTCCTGCCTCAGCCTCCAAAGTAGTTAGACTATAGGTGTGCCACTATGCCTAGCTAATTTTTTATATTTTTAGTACAGACGGGGTTTCATTATGTTGGCCAGGCTGGTGATCTGCTGACCTCAAGTGATCTGCCCATCTCAGCCTCCCAAAGTGCTGGGATTACAGACATGAGCCACCACGCCCAGCCAAAAGTGATTTTCCTAGCACTCTTATTTCTTCTGTATTTATTACTTATTCTCCTGTAGGGAAGGGCTTTCCCTTTTCTCTTATTCGTAATAATAATAATAATAATAATAATAATAATAATAGGCCGGGCATGGTGGCTCATGCCTGTAGTCCCAGCACTTTGGGAGGCCGAGGCGGGCGGATCACAAGGTCAAGAGATCAAGACCATCTGGCCAACATGGTGAAATGCCATCTCCACTAAAAATACAAAAATTAGCTGGGTGTGGTGGCACATGCCTGAAGTCACAGCTACGTGGGAGGCTGAGGCAGGAGAATCGCTTGAACCCGGGAGGTGGAGGTTACAGTGAGCTGAGACCATGCCACTGCACTCCAGTCTAGTAAGAGAGTGAGACTCTACCTCAAAAAAAAATAATAATAGTAATTTATTATTTTATTAATAATAAGAACATTTGTGTTAATTATTTTTATATTTATTTTATCCTGTAGGTTATAATCCATTGTTATCCTTATTCATTTTGATGTTCAAATTGTCTCTGATTTGGCCTGTGGGAGCCCCTTCAATTTGGCTTTATGTTTTTTTGGCACATACGCATGCTTTTTTTTAGCACTTTCTTACTCTGACATATCAAGATGCTCCATACTCAGCTTTTACTTTCCAGCCTCAGCCCTGGGCTCTACCATTTTTACTGCTACTGGAGTATCATTGCTTTTATTAAAGGCCCTTGTAGGAAAAGTGTTGAAGGAAATGGTAATTTCATATTGTTCAACCAAATATATACACATATATGTTCCCACAATTAGAACCCTGACTACCCACAGCATCACAGCATCAATGTATTTACTAAATTACTCAATCCAGCAATACACATAAAATAGTCAAGAATTATTATACCCATAACAGTAGAAAACTAACCCAACTGGGTTCAAAAGTTACCTAGTTTTTTTTCTCTTTAGAGTAGTTAAGTAATTCATTTGGAATATAGTTAGCTTGTTTTTTTCGCTTGCATTCAATTCTGGGGATTTATTCCTATTTTTCTTGATTTTATTTCATCTCTTGAAGTACAAAATATTAACATGATTCCAAAAGTCAAAACTGCATTAAAAGGTATACTCAAAGAAGTGTTATTTCCTTAGTTATCTATTGCTGTCCAAAACTGACTGGGTTAAGACAATAATCATTTACTGTCCCTCACACTTTCAGTGGACCAAGAATTTGGAAGCAGCTTGTTGTGGCTTGAGATTTCTTATGAAATTGTAGTCAGATATTGATTAGGATTGCAGTCATCTTAAGACTTGACTAGGGCTGGAAGATCTGCTTGTAAGGTATCTTACTCACTCACATGGCAGCTTGGTGCTAGTTGTTGGTTTATCTCTCTATGTAGGCTTTTCCCTGGGACTGCTTGACTGTTTTCACAACATGGTGGCTGACTTCCCCAAGAGAGAAAGACCAACGTAAACCTGAGACCAAAAGAGAAGCTGCAATGTCTTGTATCACCTAGCCTTGAAAATTACACATATTGTTAGTTCCATCATAGTATAGTGGTGGAACACAGCAGCCCTGACTCAGAGTGAGAAGACTGCAAAAGAGCATGAATACCAGGAGGTGGACATCACTGGGGGCCATCATGAAGGCTGTCTACAATATCCTATCTAGCCCTTTCACCTTATTTTCTCCCACCAATCCTAGGTAGTCAATTATATCATTTATTTGTTTGTCATATGCTTCTCTTTTTTGTAAAAATAAGGAGATATGTGTATATTCTCTTATTTATCCTTCTTTATCACACAAAATGTAACATATTTACTCTTCTTACAGTTTATTTTTTTCCACATTACACTATATCCTGGAAACCCCTCCATTTTTGTTCATACAGATCTTCTTTATTCTCTTTCATAACTGCATACTGTGTTGCATGGATGTACCACAATTTATTCAACTAATCTCCTATGTATGAGTATATATGTTTGTTTCAATATTCTGTAATTACAAATAAGGGAGCAACAAATAACCTTGTACATATGTATTTTTGTATTGTTGGAGATGTGTCATTATGGCAAATTCTTAGACATGGGATTGCTAATCAAAGGATAAATGTATTCATAACTTGTTAGACACTGCCATATTATCTTGTATAGGGAAGATAGTATTTTTTTTTTTTTTTTTTTTTTTTTTTTTTTTTTGAGACGGAGTCTCACATTGTCCCCCAGGCTGTAGTACAATGGTATGATCTCAGCTCACTGCAACTTCTGCCTCCCAAGTTCAAGCAATTTTCCTGCCTTAGCTTCCCAAGTAGCTGGGACTACAGGCGTGTGCTATCACGCCCAGCTAAGTTTTTGTATTTTTAGTAGAAACAGGGCTTCACCATGTTGCCCAGGATGGTCTCAAACTCCTGACCTCAAGTGATCTGCCCACCTCTGCCTCCCAAAGTGCTGGGATTACAGACGTCACCCATCATGCCTGACTGGGAAGATACTACTTTGCATTCCCATCAACAAAGTATGAGAGCACTTGTTTCCTGATAGCCTCTCCAATACATTGTGTTGAAAAGTTTGTCAAGTTTGGTCGATTTGCAGGTGAGAAATTATATCACAGTGTAGTTTTTGACCTGAATAACTCCCCTAAATATTTTGTGTAGTGCAGGTCTGCTAGCCATGAATTTTCTCAATTTTTGTTTATTTGGGAATGACTTAAGTTCTCCTTCAGTTTTGAAAGATGGTTTTGCTGGATATAGAATTCTTGTCAGACAGTCTTTTTCTTTCAGCACTTTCAATATATCATCCCATACCTTCTCACTTCCATGGTTTCTTATAAGGAATCAGCTATTAAATTTATTAAGGATACCTTTCACATGATAAGTTGCATCTCCTTGGCTGTTTTCAGTATTCTCTATTTGTCTTTCAATAGTTTGATTACGATGTGTCTAGGTGTGGATCTCTTTGAATTTATTCTACTTGGAGTCCATATAGCTACTTCAATATGTAGATATGTTTTTAATGTTTTAAAAAAAACATTTGGGAAGTTTTCAGCTATTATTTCTTCAAATATTTTTTCTTCCCTGGAAATAATACTTGAATATTTTATTTCACTTCTCTGGAATTCCCATTATGCATATGTTGATCTTCTTCATGGTGTTCCACAGGTCTCTGAAACTCCAATTATTTTTGTTCATTTTCTTTCTTTCTGTTCCTCAAACCAGATAATCTCAATTGTGCATTCTCATAGTCACAATGGTATATATACATAATGCATAATGGCAGTCCCAGAAGGAAAGAAGAAAGAGAAAGGAGCAGAAAAAATTATTGAAGAAATAATGGACCAACATTTCTGAAATTTGACTCCAAAACATTAGTTTACACATTAAAGAAGCGTAATGGACTCTGAGCAGGGTTAACTCAAAGAAATCCACACCTAGACACAATTATAGGCTTCTATAAGCCAGGTTTATATTTTCTTTGGCAACACAATTTCCCAAAATACTTTAGGAAATATTTAGTAGATTTCTGACTTGCTTCCAAAAAGCTCTATGTGCCAATAATCACACTGCAAAATTGTTTTCTCAAGACTAATTTATTTGCATATTTGTCTGTACAAGACCTATCCTTTCCTAATTTAATGGAAGCTATCTTGAGTACATTTAAATTAATAACAGGCTTGGTTGGGAAGGCATCATCTTTAATCTAATCTTTGCAGATATACTAGCTGCAATTTTTCTGGAAGAGAAATCTAAATGGAAGAAGCTGTTTTTCAAGGAAACATATCTACTCCCTCCAACCAGTACATGGACAAGTACTTGGTGGCCTGTTAGGAACAGGGCCACGCAGCAGGAGACAAGAGGCAGGCAAGCGAGCATTACTGCCTGAGTTCTGCCTCCTGTCAGATCAGCCGCGGCACTAGATTCTTACAGGAGCGTGAACCCTATCATGAACTGTGTGTGCGAGGGATCTAGGTTGTGCGCTCCTTAGAAGAATCAACCGTTCCCGCCCCCACCCCTAGCCCTGTGGAAAAATTGTCTTCCATGAAACCAGTCTCTGGTGTCAAAAGGGTTAGGGACCGCTGCTCTATGAAATCACAAATTCAGAGTCTGAATGTAATGGTTAATGCCACAGCTAAGATTCTACACAAAGAATGATAATGTTACAAGAGTGAGGCTATTTCACTTCCTTTGGCTATAACTCTTTGCATCAGTCTGTCTTGTAGGCATGGCTTTGCAAACATGATTGAAATAAACAAAGGAGTTGGCCACCTACCATTACCCTTGGATATTGTTTAGACAGGTATTGCTACTATTTGCTTTTTTTCTATGCTCTTGGATGACATACCCTATTTCTAATTTTCTTTTTTTAGATTCATTAATACATTTAATAAATAAGACCTAACTGGTCTAACAGCCTTTGTTTTATAGCATTGGCTCTACCTGCTGAATAGAAACTTCAATATCTGTAGAAGTCATTCCAGAATCTCAATATATGAAAGAATCAGACAGTAATTTAGTTCAGAGCAATGCTTTTCAAATACTGTACAGTGAAAAATTGGTTTTGTTTCTTATCGATCATATATATATATATTTTAATTTGAGACAGTCTTGCTCTGTTGTCCTGGCTGGAGTTCAGTGGTGCCATCTCGGCTCACTGCAATCTCCACTTCCCAGGTTCAAGTGATTATCATGCTTCAGTCTCCTCCTGAGTAGCTGGGATTACAGGTGTGCACCACCACACCTGGCTAATTTTTTTTTTAGACGGAGTCTCGCTCTGTTACCCAGGCTGGAGTGCAATGGTGCGATCTCGGCTCACTGCAACCTCCACCTCCCAGGTTCAAACAATTCTCCCTGCCTCAGCCTCCCATGTAGCCGGGATTACAGGTGCCTGCCACTACGCCCAGCTAATCTTTTGTGTTTTTAGTAGAGACACGGTTTCGCCATGTCGTCCAGGCTGGTCTCAAACTCCTGACATCAAGCAATCCGCTCGCCTTGGCCTCCCAAAGTGCTGGGATTACAGGTGCTTATTGATCATATACCAATACTTTTGAAAGCTAAATAAATATGCATTAGTTAAAAAAAGAATGGTAAAAGATATACAAAAGCAAGCTAATTTTATTATTAGATTTGTCAGGCATAAAATTATATTAATATTTCAATAAATATAACCAGTACAAACATCAAATAGGAATGAGAGAAAATTTTAAATCTGTGTGTTTTTAATGTCTTTTTCTTGCCATATTACACTGTCTATAATTTCCACTAAAATGTTGACTAGAAGCAGTAAGAGATGGCTTCCTCGAATGGAATACAGTCCCAGAAATTAAGCCACATACCTGCAGCCATTTTATCTTTGACAAGACTGACAAAAACAAGCAATGAGGAGAGGACATGGTATGCAATAAATGGTGCTGGAATAACTGGTTAGCTGTATACAGAAGAATGAAACGAGACCTTTACCTTTCACCATATACAAAAATTACCTCAATGTGGATTAAAGATTTAAATGAAAGACCTTAAACCAGAAAAATCCTTCAAGAAAACCTAGGAAATATCCTTCTTGACATTGGCCTTGGCAAATAATTTTTGGTTAAGTCCCCAAAACCAATTGCAACCAAAGCAAAAACTGACAAGTGGGATCTAATTAAAGGGCTTCTGCACAGAAAAAGAAACTATCAACAGAGTAAGCACACAACCTACAGAATGGGAGGAAATATTTGCAAACTGTGCATCTGACAGAGGTCTAATGTCCAGAATCTATAAGGAATTTAACAATTGAACAAGCAAAAAGCAAATAACCCCTTAAAAAATGAGCAAAGGGCAAGGTGTGGTGGCTCACACCTGTAATCCCAGCACTTTGGGAGGCTGAGGTGAGTGGATCACCTGAGGTCAAGAGTTCAAGACCAGCCTGGCCAAGATGGCAAAATCCCATCTCCACAAAAAATACAAAAATTAGCCGGGCATGGTGGCACACACCTGTAGTCCCAGCTACTTGGAGGCTGAGGCATGAGAATCACTTGAACCTGGGAAGCAGAGGTTGCAGTGAGCTGAGATTGTACCACTGCACTCCAGCCTAGGAGACAGAGTGAGACTCTGTCTCAAAAAACAAAAACAAAAACAAAAAAATGGCAAAGGACATGGACAGACACCCTCAAAAGAAGACATACAAGCGGCCAGTATACATGAAAAAATATTCCACATCACTAATCATCAGAGAAATGCAAATCAAAAGTGCAATGAGATACCATCTCACACCAGTCAGAATGGTTATTATTAAAAAGCCAAGGTCAGGCACAGTGGGTCATGCCTGTGATCCCATACTTTGGGAGGCTGAGGCAGGAGGATGACTTGAGTCCACGGGTTCAAGACCAGTCTAAGTAACATAGTGAGACCCCCACTCTATAAAAAAAAAAAATAAAATAAAAATAAGTTAGCCAGGTGCAGCAGTGCACTCTTATAGTCCCAACTACTAGGGATCTGAGGTGGAAAGATCACTTGAGCCCTGAAGATTAAGGCTGCAGTGATCCATGATCATGCCACTGCACTGCAGCCTAGACAACAGAGCAAGAACCCTGTCTTAGGAAAAAAAGAAATCAGATGTCAGCCAGGCTCTGAAGAAAAGAGAATGTAACTGTTGCTAGGAATGTAAATTCATTCAGCTACTGTGGAAAGCAATTTGGAAATTTCTCAAAGAACTGAAAACAGAACTACTATTTGACCCAGCAATCCCATTGCTGGGTATATATCCAAAAAGAAATAAATTATTCTATCAAAAAGACACATGCAATCATATGTCCATTACAGTACTATTCACAAAAGCAAACACATGGAATCAATCTAGGTGCCCATCATTGGTGGATTAAAGAAAACGTAGTATATATACACTGTGGCATACTATGCAGCCATTAAAAAAGAACAAAATCAGGTCCTTTGCAGCAGCATGAATGCAGTTGGAGGCCATTATCCTAAGTGAATTAATGTAGGAACAGAAAAGCAAATATCATATGTTCTCACTTATAAGTGGTAGCTAAACACTGGGCACTCACACAAAGATGGCAACAATAGAAACAGGAGACTACTAGAGGAGGCAGGGAGGGAGGGAGGCAAGGATTGAAAAGCTATTGGGTAGTGTGTTCAGTACTTAGGTGACAGGATCTGTCATACCCCAAACTTCAGCATCAGACAATATACCCAGGTAACAAATCTGCACATGTACCCCTAAATCTAAAACAAAACTATTTACAAATACTTTGTTAAACATTGTGCATTTGTGTTCATGAAGACTATTGGTCTATAGATTTCTTGTGATGTCTTTTTCTAGTTTTGGTATCAGAGTAATATTGTCTTCATGAGTTAGAAAGTGTTCCTTCTTCTATTTTCTGAAAGAGTTTATATATAATTGACATTATTTCTTCTTTAAATGTTTGATAGAATTTATCAGTGATTCTATCTGAGCCTGTGTGTATGCATATATATACAATTATATATGTGTATGTAATTGTTTTATTACTAATTTATTTCCTTGTTGTATGTCTATTCAGATTTTCTGTTACTTCTTCGGTCAGTTTTGGTAATTAGTTCTTTTCTAGGAATTTGTCTATATCATCTAAATTGTCTAATTTGGCATAAAGTTGTTTTTCTTTATGTTTTTGCTATTTTTCTTTTGAGACAGAGTCTCTGTCGCCCAGGCTAGACTGCGATGGCACCATCTTGGCTCACTTCAGCCTCTGTCTCCCAGGTTCAAGCGATTCTCCTCCCGAGTAGTTGGGATTACAGGCATGTGCTACCACGCCCAGTTAATTTTTGAATTTTTAGTACAGATGGGGTTTCACCATGTTGGCCAGGCTGGTCTTGAACTCCTGGGCTCAAGTTATCCACCCACCTTGGCCTCCCAAAGTGCTGGGATTACGGGTGTGAGCCACCACGCCCAGTCAGTTCACAATAATCCCTTTAACCCTGATTTTTTTTTTTTTTTGGTAGGATTGCCAGTTGGTGGCATATCCCTTCCTTCATTCCTTATTTTGGTAATTTGGGTCTTTTTTTTCTTTGTCAATCTAGTTAAAGGTTTAATAATTTTGTTGATCATCTTAAAGAACCAAATTTTGTTTTCACTGATTTTTAAAGTTGTCTATGTTCTGTTTCATTGATTCTCTCTGCTCTTTATTATTTTCTTCCTTTTGCTTTCTTTGGGTTTAATTCATTTTGTTTGTTTTGTAGGTTGTATCTTAGATATTGTCTTGAAACCTTTACTTTTTTTCTAATGCATGTGTTTAAAGCTACATTTTTATCTTGGCCCTGTTTTATCTAAAAATTTTAGTATGTTATGTTTTCATTTTCATTACCTTCAAAATGTTTTCTAATTTCTCTTGTGATTTTTTTCATTGACCCATGAGTTATTTAAAATTATTTTGTTTAATTTCAAATGTTTGGGGATTTCCCAGATTTCTTTCTTTTGTTGGTTTAGAATTTAATTTTATGGATTGGCAAGCATGTGTTTAATGATTACAATTCTTTTGAATTTGGGAACTTGTTTTATATGACCATATGACCTAGCATACGGTCAGTACTGGAAAATAGTCTATGTGTGCTTGAAAAGAAGGTATATTTTTTATCTTTTATTTTTTCTGAGACAGAGTCTGTTCTGTTGCCCAGGCTGGAGTACAGTGGTATAATCACAGCTCACTGCAACTTTGACTTCCCAAGCTCAACTGATCCTATGGCCTCACCCTCCTGAGTAGCTGGGACTACAGGTGTGAGCCACCATGCCCGGCTCAGTTTTTAAATTTTTAGTAGAGATGAGGTTTCGCTATGTTGCCCAGGCTGGCCTTGAACTTCTGTCCTCAAACAATTCTCCTACCTCAGCCTCCCAAAGTGCTGGCACTATAGGCATGAGCCAACATGCCCAGCCAAGAAGAAGTATTCTGCTGTTGTTGGGTGGACTATTCTAAAAATGCCTCCTAGGACAAGATGGCTGATAGTGTTAAGTTTTCTCTTTTCTTGTTGATTTTCTGCCTAGTTGTTCTATCAGTTATGAGAATGATATATTGAAATTTGTACCCCAAGCTGTTGAACTGTCAGTTTCTCCCTTTAATTGTTATTTTTTGCATCATGTATCTCATGCCTCTGTTTTAGATGTACACATATTTTAAATTGCTATATTTTCCTGGTATATTGAACTTTTTAACATTATGAAATATGCTTTGTCACTGGGCGTGGTGGCTCACACCTCTAATCCCAGCACTTTGGGAGGCCAAGGCAGGCGGATCACCTGAGGTTGGGAGTTCGAGACCAGCCTGACCAACATAGAGAAACCCTGTCTCTGCTAAATATACAAAATTAGCCAGGCATGATGGCACATGCCTGTAACCCTAGCTACTCAAGTGGCTGAGGCAGGAGAATCACCTGAATGTGGGAGGCAGAGGTTGTGGTGACCCAAGATCGCGCCATTGCACTCCAGCCTGGGCAACAAGAGCGAAACTCCATCTCAAAAAAAAAAAAAAAAAAATACTCTGTCTTAAAATGTATTTTGTGTGATGTCAGTATAGTTACTCTAACTCTCTTATGGTTACTGTTCCCATGATATACATTTTTTCTATCATTTTAATTCTACTTTTCTATCATTTTACTTTTTACTATTTGTTTCTTTGAATCTAAATTGTGTCTCTTATAAGTGGTGTATCGTTCTTCAATCTTGCCTTTTAGAAAGAAGCCTGAAATCCTCTGCCTTTTGGTTGGGGTGTTTAGTCTATTTGCATTTCATTCATTATGATGTCGTTGGATATACATCTGCTGTTTTGGTAATGTCTAATGTCTGTTTCATTCCTCTATTTTTTCTTTACTGCATTCTTGTGTTAAATATATTTTAATGTATAATTTCAATTCCTTTGTTGATCTTTTCATCTGAATATTTTGTAATTTTTTTCATATTTGTTCTAGAGATCACAATGTGCTTCTTAATAAGGCCATCTACTTCAGGTTAATACTGATTCAACTACAGTAAAATATAGCAACTTCCTTGTGTTCATGTTGTTATATGTATTTATATATGCCATTAATTCAACAACACAGAGTTATGATTATTGCTTCATATAATCTTGTCTTTTAAAGAAATTAAGAAAATAGAAAAATAGATACTTATATAGACTTTTATATTTACCCACATTTTTGCCATTTCTGATGCTCTTAATTTCTTCCTATGGATTCAAATTACTGTCTTATATCATTTCTTTTCAGCCTAAAGGATTTCCTTAGTATTTATTATAAGGTGGGTATGCTAGCAATGAATTCACTCAGTCTTTGTTTAATCTGGGAATATGTTTATTTTCTTTATTTTTATTATAGAATTCTTTGGTGGCAGTTCCCTGACCCTGCCCCCAGCACTTTGAACATAATCCCACTGCCTTTTTTCCTCCATTGTTCCTGATGAGAAGTCAGCTGCTAATCATATTATTGCTTCCCTATCTTTAAATCCATTTTTCTCTTGCTCCTTTTGATTTTTTTCTTCATGCCTGTGGTTTGTTGAGCTTCTGGAGTATTTAATATTTTCTTATTTTAATCAAATTTGGGAATATTTCAACCATTATGCTTCAATTAATTGTTTTATCCCTTTCTCCCTCTCCTACATATATGTTGGTATACCACATACATGTTGGTACATTTCATTCTTGAAATATAATTTTGCTATACAGTTTTAGGTGGAAAGTTATTTTTTCTCAGCACTTTGAAGGTATTATTTCATTTCTTCTGTCTTCAGTGATAGCTGCTGGGAGGTCTTCTCCCAGGCCTTAAATATTGTGAGCTGCCCTTTTTCCCTAGAAAGGTGACCTGTACATTTTATCTGGCTATTTCTTTTTGAGACAGAGTCTTGCTCTATGGCCAGGCTGGAGTGCAATGGCACAATCTCAGCTCACCGCAACCTCTGACTCCCTGGTTCAAGGGATTCTCCCACCTCAGCCTCCTGAGTAGCTGGGATTACAGGCACATGCCACCATGCTCAGCTAATTGTTTGCATTTTTAGTAGAGACAGGGTTTCACCATGTTGGCCAGGTTCGTCTCGATCTACTGACCTCATGATCTGCCCACCTCAGCTTCCCAAAGTGCTGGGATTACAGGCATGAGCCACTGCCCCTGGCTATCTGGTTATTTTTAAGGTCTATCCTTTTTCATCTATATATATGTTTTAAGTTTCTCAGCAATATATCTAGTAGTAGATTTCATTTCCTTTTTCTTTTTCTTCTGCTTATCCTGACTAATACGTGCTATGGTTTTCATATCTGTATATCCATGTTTTTCTCAGTTCTGGAGAATTTTAAGCTAGTATCCCTTCAAGTGTTACATTTCTTCCATTCTTACCTGGAATCTACTTAGACATATGTTAGAGCCTCTGACAGCTCTTAAACTCCCTTTAATGTTTTCTTTCTTGCTCTTTGTATTAGCCCATTCTCACCCTGCTATAAATAAATACTGGAAACTGAGTAATTTATAAATAAAAAAGATTTAAACAAGGGATGTGAAGGACCTCTTCAAGGAGAACTACAAACCACTGCTCAACGAAATAAAAGAGGACACAAACAAATGGAAGAACACTCCATGCTCATGGATAGGAAGAATCAATATCGTAAAAATGCTCATACTGCCCAAGGTAATTTATAGATTCAATGCCATCCCCATCAAGCTACCAATGACTTTCTTCACAGAATTGGAAAAAATTACTTGAAAGTTCATATGGAACCAAAAAGAGCCCGCATTGCCAAGACAATCCTAAGCCAAAAGAACAAAGCTGGAGGCATCATGCTACCTGACCTCCAAGTATGTTACAAGGCTACAATAAACAAAACAGCATGGTACTGGTACCAAAACAGAGATACAGACCAATGGAACAGAACAGAGCCCTCAGAAATAACACCGCAGATCTACAACCATCTGATCTTTGACAAATCTGACAAAAACAAGGAATGGAGAAAGGATTTCCTATTTAATAAATGGTGCTGGGAAAACTGGCTCGCCATAAGTAGAAAGCTGAAACTGGATCCCTTCCTTACACCTTATTCAAAAATTAATTCAAGGTGGATTAAAGACTTAAATGTTAGACCTAAAACCGTAAAAACCCTAGAAGAAAACCTAGGCAATACCATTCAGGACGTAGGCATGGGCAACGACTTCATGACTAAAATACAAAAAGCAATGACAACAGAAGCCAAAATTGACAAATGGGATCTAATTAAACTAAAGAGCTTCTTTCTGCACAGCAAAAGAAACTGCCATCAGAACGAACAGGCAACCTACAGAATGGGAGAAAATTTTTGCAATCTATCCATCTGACAAAGGGCTAATATCCAGAATCTACAAAGAACTTAAACAAATTTACAAGAAA
>NW_016806314.1:1148045-1155308 GCF_001698545.2 Rhinopithecus bieti
AAAAAAAAAAAAAAAAGAAAGAAAATGTGGCACATATATACCATGGAATACTATGCAGCCATAAAAAATGATGAGTTCATGTCCTTTGTAGCGACATGGATGAAGCTGAAAACCATCATTCTGAGCAAACTATTGCAAGGACAGAAAAGCAAACACCACATGTTCTCACTTATAGGTGGGAATTGAACAATGAGAACACTTGGACACAGGGTGGGGAACATCACACACCGGGGCCTGTCATGGGGTGTGGGGATGGGGAAGGGATAGCATTAGGAGAAATACCTAATGTAAATGACCGGTTAATGGGTGCAGCACACCAACATGGCACATGTGTACATATGTACAAAACCTGCACGTTGTGCACATGTACCCTAGAACTTAAAGTATAATTTAAAAAAAAGAGAGCGAGCGAGAGAGATTTAATTAGGTCATGGCTCCACAGGCTGTACAGGAAGCATGGTTGGGTCAGCCTCAGGAAACTTATGATCACAGCAAAAAATGATAGGAAAGCAAGCATGTGTTACATGGCTCACAATCTAATAAGTATCTGCCTAGTGTGAAGAAGGATAATTGCAAAATGCTTGCTACATATCGTCCTTAATTTATGCATGCTGGGATTTTGTTTGCATTTTTAACAGGTTTACAGAATTAGGCTTACTTTCAGGTTGTGATACCTTGTTCTTCAAATCTTTTTTTTTTTTTTTCATTTCTGTCTTTTGTTGAGATGGGGGTGAGGATGGCCTTGCTCTGATGCCCAGGCTGGAGAGCAGTGGCACAATCATTGGTCACTACAGCCTTGATCCCCTGGGCTCAAGCAAACCTCCTATCTCAGCCTCCTGAGTAGCTGGGGCTATAGGCACTCACCTCCAAGCCTGGCTGATTTTATTTCCTTTTTTTGTAGTACAGACAAGGTGGTGTTATGTTGCCCAGGCTGGTCTTGAGCTCCTAGGCTCAAGCAATCCTCCTGCCTTGGCCTCCCAAAGTGTTGGGATTACAGGTATGAGACACTGCACACGGCCTAAATCTTTTTCAATCGTGCTTGCCCGTAACCTCCATAACCTGTGTTCCATAAGAAACCATATAAAATAATCCCGTTCTTTTCTTTGAGTAGTGTCATCAGAAATTATTAATAGGGGCCAAGCATGGTGGCTCATGCCCATAACCCAGCACTTTGGGAGGCTGAGGCTAGAGGATCACTTGAGCTCAGGAGATCGAGACCAACCTGGGGAATATAATGAGATCTCATCTCTTTAAAAATAAATAAATAAATAATTTTAAAAGAAGAAATTATTAATAGACTTTTATTAGAAGAAGAAAACCATATACATCATGTCTGGATTTCAGTTAACTCTCTCTGGACCTAATCTACTTTGACAACAGATGGTGTATAACACAGGGCATGTTTACTTGATAAGTAACCAATAAAATGAGTATTTAATTATATTAAAAACAATACTCTAGGCGGGGAGTGGTGTCTCATGACTGTAATCGCAGCACTTTGGGAGGCTGAGGCCGGTGGATCACCTGAGGTTGGATTCAAGACCAGCCTGACCTACATGGTGAAACCCTGTCTCTACTAAAAATACAAAAATTAGCCGGGCATGGTGGCCTGTGCCTGTAGTCCCAGCTACTCGGGAGGCTGAGGGAGGAGAATTGTTTGAACCTGGGAGGCGGAGGTTACAGTGAGCCAATATCGCGCCATTATACTACACCCTGGGCAACAGAGTGAGACTCCATCTCAAAAAAAAGAAAAAAGGTTATCATAAATATTGATAGTTTCCCAATGATTTAGTTGAGAAAAGCTAGAAGGGATAGCTAACTTGTTAAGTAAGATCATCAAGGTTTTAAAGGATCTCAACAGGCTGGAATAATGGACTGACTGATTTCTAATAAGATACTGATTTATAGTAATTTCATAAGGGTAAATTATTTTGAATTTATTTTCAAAAATCCAGTTTATTAGCTCCAATATATGTGGAAAATATCATAGAGGCATTATTTTGTAGCAAACTTGATATGAATCTATATATTTTGCTGTCTAAAAAGTTAATATTCATCTATATTAATACCATTTAGAATGAATGATTTATTGTGGTTCCTGAAGAATAGGAAAAAATAAATTTAAAAAAGTAAAAATAGAATGACTAGTAATGGTGCTAGTCTATTGTGGTCAAAATACTTCTTGAATATGGAATTCAGTTTGGGAATGGTGCGCTTTAAGAGAGAGAAGAAAAATTGGAGCATGTCCAGAAACAAAAAAGTAGAAATGTGAGGAAATTCCACTGTGTACATGAAGAAATTTTGAAGGAAATAGAATATTTAACCAAGGGTGGGGGGTGGGGAATTAGAATATAATTGGTTTCTTCACATATTTTAAGGCAGCAGTGTAAAAGAGAAGTGCGATTAATTTTGTTTGACTTTAGAAGATAGGATAGAAACAGGGTAAAACACTCCCACTTGGGCAACAGAGTGAGACCCTACTTCTAAAAGAAATATGGTAGTTTACAGGAGGCAGATTTCAGGAAATAAAACTGTCTACCTTAATATAGTTCCCTGTCACTGGAGGTACTGAAGTAAAGTCTATATGATCTTTTCTTGAAGATCTTCATGAAGAGTTCAAGTATTTATGAGGAGTTTTAGTTGAATATGGTGCATCTCCTTAGCCTTTAGATTCTTTGATATTTTATTCGATTAAAAATTTTCAAATATTACTATTTTCTGATACTAGTTAACTTTCTGAAGGCTTGATATTAGATGTTGGGAAGACAGCAGAGCATATACTTGATAAGATCATAGACTTTGGAGTGACTGCCTGTGTTTAGGTCTGGCTCTGCCACTTACTATTAAAGCTTTGTGATCCTGGTCAAATAAGTTCCATATCTTGGAGGCTTTATCTAGACAAAAGCAATGTGCTTCCTCATTTGTAAAATGAGGATAATAGTTCCTACCTGATAAGGTTATTATACAAAGATTTAATTACTTACATCAGTAACAGGTATGTTGTAAGCACTATAAAATGTTATTAAAAAATAATGAGGATTTTAGTAAAAGTTTTAAGGGACTCTAGGTTTAAGATTGAACTCTATTTTATACTGCACATTTAAATGTTGAAATACATAGCTTTTATTTTCATTTTGACCTTTTGGTGCTGTTTTATTTTAAGTAACAGGGAGTCTTTTCATACCATAATTTTAAAATAATAAATTAATAAGGTCAGTGAATTAATGATCCTGTGCTATGTAAATGTTTAATGTTTACACATTAAAAACTTAATTATTTTCTGTTATTTTCCCTTACATTTACTCTATATGAAGTTTAAATTCCAAAGTGTTTCACCCCTAACTTATTTTAAGACCTGGCTTTCATCACTTTCTTTTTGCTCACCCCAAACGCAACAATTTCCTTGCTTAACCAACTTAACTTATGCATCTGGAATTGCAACACAGAGGTCCCAAAACAGTACTTAAGAAACTGTGATTTATACTTAATGTGTTACAGGTGGCTTCTTAGGAAAAATGCTTATTTCTAATGTCATTAAAATGATAAATTCCTAAATTCTCAAGTTCTATTCCTGTTAAAAGTTTACTATGGTTCATTTTCTTCCAAATTTGGGTTTGCATATGCATTCCCAAATATTTTTGACCTTATGTTTACAAGAGCAAAATTACTATTAACATTCTAGAAGAAGTAAATGGATATTAACAAAGTTAGCAATAGAATTTCCTGCTATTAAAACATCGTAAGTTGTTTAGACTAATCTATGCCAGACTCTATAACATATTCTAGAGATCATCTGGCTAAGACATTTACATTAGATCACTATCAAAATCAAGAGGAATGTAATGGATAAGGCAATCTCAAATATAAATCACCACAAAATAAGCAACTACAATAGATTTTAACATTGAATTCTGAGAGATTAACTAGCAGCCAATTTGTGTCCTTTGAGAATTTTAGCTCAGTTTCTAGTTTTTAAAAAGTGGTTTACAATGAAATAAATGTGATAATCGTGTCTTAAAAACACATTTGACTATATCTTTGCTAAGTTAATGTTTTCCATTTAAAAGTTACTTTAAAAATGTAGAGACCAAACATGATTTCTAGTAGTTTTGGTGTGTTACCGAAAACATCTGTTGGTTTAAAGGAAAAAAGTATATTGACCTATAGTAACACAACTAGGCTGAATTTTAGGTACATATTTATTTGCCAATTAAATATCCATCATTTTAGTATAAAAGATAATCCTGTATAACTGTTGTGGTGATATTTTAGGAAAATATATTTTTGATAATTATTAAATGAAGATGGTTCTTTTCAAAATTTTAACTATGATAAATGAGCTTTAAAAGTGCTATGAAGACAGCCATTTCTATATTTTCTAATGTTTAATGTCATTGTATTCCTGATGAATGAGCATATGAACAAGCTGTGTTAGCTTAATTTGCCCCAGTTTTCCTTATTCTCATGGCTACTCTTAAGGAAAGAGAGTAGATCTACCGATTGTTGGGCCTGCCGTGGACAGAATTTTCTATCCAGTATTTAGGTCACTTGGCTAATAAAATGGTTTCTGGGATTACTAACAATTTTCTGTTTGAATGTCTCCCTGTAACCAAAGAAAGTAAATTTAGTACCATCTTTGCAATATTCAAATCCATAATAATGGGGTTGTGTCTTCTGAGCCTGTGGAGCATAGAAAAGCCCCAATCTACTACTGAACATGTAGGAGAAACTCAATATAGAACCAACTAGGATTTTCCCTAATTGTTTTCTTGTTCCGACGCTTAGAAAAACTCTTATTGTGCCTACTTTATGTCAGACCCTATGCTATGTGTTAATAATATTTTAAAAACAAAACAAAAATGCCCATTCTCAAGGACTTTGTAATCTAGTGAGAGTCAGAAAAATAAGAAAAGCTTTTAATACAGTTTGAAAATGCTATAATAGGGTGCTAAAAGAACAAAGCAAAGATGTGCTTAATTACACCTGAGATGGCTTGGGAAGGTTATCTGCATAAGGCAATGACTGAATTAAGATGCAAAATTTTGTGGAAATTACTAGGGAACATTTAGGGTAAAGTAAGAGGGTGGTAAGTATATCCCAAGCAAAGAACACATATACAAAGGCAAAGAGGTTAAAGAGTGTGTGGTATATTATTAAAAAACACTAAATACTTTGGTATAGCCAGTAAACAGAGCTTATTGTTAGAGTGCAGAAATATTTCTGGAAAGGCAAAGTCCAGGTCAAGAAGTGTTTTCAATAAAATCCTATGATTTAAAATTTTATTCTGAATATGACACGTTGTTAGACAGTTTTGTAGTAGCCAATACTACCATTTTCTGAGGTGATATGAGTTATACATACAGCAAAGTGTGTTAAGTCTAAAACTCTATGAATGGAAATATGTAAACACCTCTGTAATTACCACTCAGATTAAAATATTGAACATTTCTAGCACTCCGAATTCTCTCATGCCTTTCTTATCTGTAACTATCCTTCATCCAGACAACCATTATTCTAATTTACATTACCATGCATTAATTTTGCCTTCTCTCATACTCTTTCTAAACTTAAAAAAAAATTATTCTTTCACTCAACATAATATTCATGAGATTCATTCATGTTAATACATTACAGTAGTAGGTATTTTTTTCTTATTGCTGGGTAGTCTCTAGTATGGTTTTGTCAGTTTGTACATTCTACTACTCACTGACATTTGGATTGTTTTCGTTTGTTTGCTACAATAAAATAAAAGTACTATAAATGTTCTTTGCATATGTTAGTATGTTGTTTGAATTCATATATGCATTCAGTTCTTTAGAGTGGGTTCTTTTGGGGTGAATTGGATTTCTGGGCTTAGTAGACACTGCCAAAAAGTTTTCTAAAATGATTGTACCAATTTATACTTTCATCATCAATGTATGACTTGTAATTGATCTACATTTTCTTCAATACCTGGTATTCTTAATTTTTTCATTACTAGTTATTCTGGTGGGGTGTGATATCTCATTGTAGTTGTAAATTGCATTTCCCTGATGATAATGATGTGGATACTTACTGGCCACTTGAATATCTTCTGTTAGGAGGACCTGTTCAATTCTTTTGTCCATTTTAATGTTTAAAAAATGTTTTTTTAAATCTTATTTGTAGGAATTCTGTATAAACTCGGGATACATACAAAGGCTATATGTATGTATTGTGAATATCTTCTCTGCATTGTTGCCTTCCTTTTCACTCTCTTACTGCTGGTTTTTTGTTTATTTGTTTGCTTTAGATGAAGTTTCGCTCTTATTGCCCAGGGTGGAGTGCGGTGGCACAATCTTGGCTCACTGCAACCTCTGCCTCCTGGGTTCAAGCAATTCTCCTGCCTCAGCCTCCTGAGTAGCTGGGATTACAGGTGTCTGCCACCACACCTGGCTAATTTTTTGTATTTTTAGTACAGATGGGGTTTCACAATGTTGGCCAGGCTAGTCTCGAACTCTTGACCTCAGGTGATCCACCCACCTCGGCCTTCTTACTGGTGTTTTTGATGAATTAAAGCGCTTAATGAAGTTCAATTTATTAATTTTTATTTTACAGTTAGTGTTTCTTTGTATCCTGGTTAAATGTTTGTCTACAACAAGGTCATAGAGATATTCTATGTTTTTCCTCCATAAACTTTATTGTTTTGTCTTCACATTTAGATTCATGATTCATCTCAACTATTTATTTTTTTTTTTGAGATGGAGTCTCGCTCTGTTGCCCAGGCTGGAGTGCAGTGGCCGGATCTCAGCTCACTGCAAGCTCTGTCTCCCAGGTTTACACCATTCTCCTGTCTCAGCCTCCCTAGTAGCCGGGACTACAGGCACCCGCCACCTCGCCCAGCTAGTTTTTTGTATTTTTTAGTAGAGATGGGGTTTCACCGTGTTAGCCAGGATGGTCTCGATCTCCTGACCTCATGATCCGCCCGTCTCAGCCTCCCAAAGTGCTGGGATTACAGGCGTGAGCCACTGCGCCCGGCCTAATTTTTGTATTTTTAGTGAAGACAGAGTTGCACCATGTTGGCCAGGCTAGTCTTGAACTCCTGGCCTCAAGTGATCCACCCGCCTTGGCTTCCCAAAGTGCTGGGATTACAGGCATGAGCCACCATGCCCAACCTATCTAACTTTATTTTGAAGAAAATTTTTTCTTGGTATAGAATTCTAGGTTGGGAATTTTTTTCTTTGAGCAAACAAATGATGTCATTCAATAGTCTTTGTTGCTTCTGCTGAAAAGTCAGTTGGAAAT
>NW_016806314.1:1158486-1170221 GCF_001698545.2 Rhinopithecus bieti
TTTTTTTTTTTTTTTGTTATTTTAAGTGGAGACAGGGTTTCACCGGATTAGCCAGGATGGTCGCGATCTCCTGACCTCGTGATCCACCCGTCTCGGCCTCCCAAAGTGCTGGGATTACAGGCTTGAGCCACCGCGCCCGGCCTATTGTTGCTCTTTTAAAGATAATGCTTCCTTTTTTTCTAGCTGATTTTAAGATTTTAGTTTTTTATCTCTGATTTTCAGAAGTTTTACCAAATTGTATCTGGGCATGGTAATCTTTGCATTTATCCTGAACCTCTTGAATATGTATTTTATTTAATATACATGTATTTTTTTGAGACAGGGTCTCACTCTGTTGTCCAAGTCGGGTGTAGTGGTGCAATCATGGCTCACTGCAGACTCAACTTCCTGGGCTCAGATAATCCTCCCACATCAGCCTTGCGAGTATTTGGGACCACAGGCGCACACCACCACACCCAACTAATTTTTTTTTTTGGTGCTTTTTAGTAGAAATGGGGTTTCACCATGTTGCCAAGGCTGGTCTCAAACTCCAGAGTTCAAGCAATCCACCCGCACTGGCCTCCCAAAGTTCTGGGATTGTATGTTTGAGCCTCTGCAGCTGGCCTGATATATTTTTTAAATCAATTTAGAAAATCCTTGGCCATTATTTCTTTAAATATTGCTTCAGCCCCATTCTCTTTCTCTTCTCTATTCAAAATTCCAATTATATATATGTTAGATCATTTGTCACTGTTCTGCATGTCTTTTATTACTGTTGTTTTTCTCATTCTTTTTTCTTTCTATGCTTCAGTTTGAATATTTTTATTGGACCTGTCTTTGTGTTCACTAGTCTTTCTAATATGTCCTTAAACCCACTTGATTAGTTTATTGTTTCATTTCTGGATTGTTCATTTGATTCTTTTAAATAAATTTTAATTCACTCGATATTTTCACTCTACTTTTTCACCTACTTTTAAATCTCTTCTTCGATTATTATTATTTTTAATTTGTAATAGTGATTTTTAATTTCTTGGGGCCAGGAATGGTGGCTCACTCCTGTAAATCCCAACACTTTGGGAGGCCAAGGCAGGCTGGTCACTTGGGGCCAGGAGTTCGAGACCAGCCTGACCAACACGGCGAAACCCCATCTCTTAAAAAAAAATAATTAAAATTAAAATCTTCATCTGCTAATTCCACCATATAGATCATGGGTGGATTTGGCTTTGTTTGTTTTTTATCTTGATTATCGAAGTCCTTTTTCTTCCTCCTATATGCATTATAATTTTAACTATATGCATACATTGTATATAGTAGAAAGTACAGGTGATATTATTTTCCCTCAGAGATGGTGCAAACTTTTCCTTGCTAACTAGATGTGGTAAGGTGAAAATCACCACATCCAATCTGGAATTGAGCTAGGTTGGAGCTGAGGTATAGTTTTAATGAAACTTAGTTCACCTCTGATTTATCCCTGTTCCTTAGAGGTGACCCTTCTGAACTTTTGGTTGAAAGATTGGTAAGTCCGAAGTACTTGCCTACTGTAGGGAAAACCTGAAATACCAATGGAGATTCATCTGTCCTTCAGAGATTTGAACACCATGAAATCACATTTTTACTCTGCGTTTCCAGCCAGCACCATGCTCACGTGTGACCATTTCAGGCTTCTGATTGAAAGCCTCGTGAGTCCCTGTCTCCTCAGCCTTTTTCTGTGCTTTGGAGTTTTAAACTTAATTCTTTTGTGCTTCTCTCCCCATGCAGTTTTACAATCTGGCAGATTTCTTAAGAAGGGAGACCTGTTGTGTATTTGTTGCAGGACCATTCACTTTATTTTAGCAAGGCTCTTTGTCTTCTAAGCGACATGAAATTTCACTCCGCCTTCCTGGCCCAGGCCCACCAGCTTCCTGCTTCACTCTGTGAGAAAATGTCCCATGTGATAAACTGGTGGCACATTTGTGGAACCTTTAAATTACAATCCATTATGCCGGCCCATGTAGTTGTCAAATTCTCTTCTGTTTCTTTCCCCCAGGAGAGTCCTTATTAGGCCAAGCCCAATTCCTCAGTCTGTGCCTAGAACAAGGTAGTATGAGAAAAGAAAGTAGTTATTGCCAGCTTATCTAGAAAAAAAACTCTTCCTGCTGAAATTTTAATTCATCTAAATGAATGAACATTGATGTATTGAAAAATTGTTTTTGTGATCTTTCTTTCTTTTTCTTTCTTTTTTTTGAGACGGTCTCACTGTATCGCTCAGACTGAAGGGCAGTGGCACAATCTCGGCTCACTGCAACCTCCACCTCCTGGGGTCAAGCAGTTCTCCCACTGCAGCCTCCTGAGTAGCTGGGATTACAGGGGCATGCCACTATGCCTGGCTAATTTTTGTATTTTTAGTAAAGACAGAGTTTTACCATGTTGACCAGACTGGTCTTGAACTCCTGGCCTCAAGTGATCCACCTGCCTTGGCCTCCCAGAGTGCTGGGATTACAGGCGTAAACCACTGTGCCCAGCTTTATCTTTTTTTCTAGCTGTTGAAGCAGAATATTTGTCTATCTTTCCTACTATAACCTATCTGCAAGATGAATTACAGTGATTTAAAGTGAATTTTCTATATTACTAATTAAGTAGAGCTGTTCTCATATATCTGTTGGGCATCTGGATTTCTCTTTTTGTGAAATATATGTTAAGCTTTTGCCTCTTTTTTTCTACTAGGTTGTTTACTTTTTATTGATTTGAAGGAGCTTTTACATATTCTTCTAGAATGGTTCTTTTTTAAGTTTTATATATTACAAATATCTCCTCCCCTTCTGTGAATTTTTTGTTACTTTTCGGTCAGTATGTAATACATCATAATAAAAAAGGTTAAAAATATTTTGGGAGATGTTGAGATTGAGATACCTGTGGCCTATCCAGTGCTAATATCTGGACCATGGATGTAGATTTGGGAGTATACCTGACACTTTATGAAGTGCCTCAAATTCTTCACTATTATTCCTGACCATCAGCTGCTTGCTTTGCCCCAGTGGGTGCATCAGTGGCCAGTGTGTCTATTTGACGCTTCTCTCTTTTCTTCTTTATTAGTCTGGCTAGTGGTCTAGCTATTTTGTTAATCTTTTCAAAAAACTATCTCCTGGATTCATTGATTTTTTGAAGGGTTTTTCGTGTCTCTATCTCCCTCAGTTCTGCTCTGATCTCAGTTATTTTTGTCTTCTGCTAGCTTTTGAATTTGTTTGCTCTTGCTTCTCTAGTTCTTTTAATTGTGATGTTAGGGTCTCGATTTTAGATCTTTCCTGCTTTCTCCTGTGGGCATTTGGTGCTATACATTTCCCTCTAAACGCTGCTAGCTGTGTCCTAGAGATTCTGGTACGTTGTGTCTTTGTTCTCATTGGTTTCAAAGAACTTATTTATTTCTGCCTTAATTTCATTATTTACCCAGTAGTCATTCCGGAGCAGGTTTATTCAGTTTCCATGTAGTTGTGCAGTTTTGAGTCAGTTTCTTAATCCTGAGTTCTAATTTGATTGCACTGTGGTCTAAGAAACTGTTTGTTATAATTTCTGTTCTTTTGCATTTTCTGAGGAGTGTTTTACTTCCAATTATGTGGTCAATTTTAGAATAAGTGCCATGTGGTGCTGAGAAGAATATTCTGTTGATTTGGAGTGGAGAGTTCTGTAGATGTCTATTAGGTCCACCTGGTCCAGAGCTGAGTTCAAGTCCTGAATATCCTTGTTAATTTTCTGTCTCGTTGATCTGTCTAATATTGACAGTGGGGTGTTAAAGTCTTCCACTGTTATTGTGTGGGAGTCTAAGTCTCTTTGTAGGTCTCTAAGAACTTGCTTTATGAATCTGGATGCTCCTGTATTGGGTGCATATATATTTAGGATAGTTAGCTCTTCCTGTTGCAGATTCCTTTACCATTATGTAATGCCCTTCTTTGTCTTTTTTGATCTTTATTGGTTTAAAGTCTGTTTTATCAGAGACTAGGATTGCAACTTCTGCTTTTTTTTGCTTTCCATGTGCTTTGTAAATATCCCTCCATCCCTTTATTTTGAGCCTATGTGTGTCCTTGCACGTGAGATGGGTCTTCTGAATACAGCACACTGATAGGTCTTGACTTTTTATCCAACTTGCCAGTCTGTGTCTTTTAATTGGGGCATTTAGCCCATTTACATTTAAGGTTAATATTGTTATGTGTGAATCTGATCCTGTCATTATGATGCTAGCTAGTTATTTTGCCCGTTAGTTGATGCAGTTTCTTCATAGTGTCGATGGTCATTACAATTTGGTATGTTTTTGCAGTGGTTTATACTGATTTTCCCTTTCCATATTTAGTGCTCCCTTCAGGAGCTCTTGTAAGGCAGGCCTGGTGGTGATAAAATCTCTCAGCATTTGCTTGTCTATAAAGGATTTTATTTCTCCTTTGCTTATGAAGCTTAATTTAACTGGATATGAAATTTTGGGTTGAAAATTATTTTCTTTAAGAATGTTGAATATTGCCCCCTACTATCTCTGGCTTGTAGGGTTTCTGCAGAGAGATCCACTGTTAGTCTGATGGGCTTCCATTTGTGGGTAGCCCAACCTTTCTCTGTGGCTGCCCTTAACATTTTTTCCTTCGTTTCAACCTTGGTGAATCTGACAATTATGTGTCTTGGGGTTGCTCTTCTCAAGGAGTATCTTTGTGGTGTTCTCTCTATTTCCTGAATTTGAATGTTGGCCTGTCTCGCTAGGCTAGGGAAGTTCTCCTGGATAATATCCTGAAGAGTGTTTTCCAACTTGGTTCCATTCTCGTCACTTTCAGGTACACCAATCAAACGTAGGTTTGGTCTTTTCACATAGTCCCATATTTCTTGGAGGTTTGTTCATTTATTTTCATTCTCTTTTCTCTAATCTTGTCTTCACACTTTATTTCATTAAGTTGATCTTCAATCTCTGCTATTCTTTCTTCTGCTTGATTGATTCGGCTATTGATACTTATGTATGCTTCACAAAGTTCTCATGCTGTGTTTTTCAGCTCTATCAAGTCATTTACGTTCTTCTCTAAACTAGTTATTCTAGTTCGCAATTCCTCTAACCTTTTTTCAAGGTTCTTAGCTTCCTTGCGTTGGGTTAGAACATGCTCCTTTAGCTCAGAGGAGTTTGTTATTTCCCACCTTCTGAAGCCTACTTCTGTCAATTTGTCAAACTCATGCTCTGTCCAATTTTGTTCCCTTGCTGGGGAGGAGTTGTGATCCTTTGGAGGAGAAGAGGCATTCTGGTTTTTGGAATTTTCAGGCTTTTTGCGCTGGCTTTTCCTCATCTTCGTGGATTTATCTACCTTTGGTCTTTGATGTTGATGACTTTCAGATGGGGTTTTTGTGTGGACGTCCTTTTTGTTGATGTTGATGCTATTCCTTTCTGTTTTCCACAGTTTTCCTTCTAACGGTCAGGCCCCTCTGCTGCAGGTCTGTTTCAGTTTGCTGGAGGTCCACTCGAGACCCTGTTTCCCTGGGTATCACCAGCGGAGGCTCCAGAACAGCAAAGATTGCTGCCTGTTCCTTCCTCTGGAAGCTTCGTCACAGAGGAGCACCTGCCAGATGCCAGCCAGAGCTCTCCTGTATGAGATGTCTGTCCACCCCTGCTGGATGGTGTCTCTCAGTCGGGAGGCACCGGGGTCAGGGACCCACTTGAGGAGGTAATCTGACCCTTGGCAAAGCTGGAGCGCTGTGCTGGAAGACCCGCTGCTCTCTTCAGTGCCAGTAGGCAGGAACGTTTAGGTCTGCTGAAGCTGCACCCACAGCCGCCCCTTCCCTTAGGTGCTCTGTTCCACGGAGATAGGAGTTTTATCTATAAGCCCCTGACCGGGGCTGCTGCCTTTTTTTCAGAGATGCCCTGCCCAGAAAGGAGGAATCTAGAGAGGGAGTCACGCTACAGCGACTTTGCTGAGCTGCAGTGGGCTCTGCCCAGTTCAAACTTCCCAGTGGCTTTGTTTACTCCGTGAGGGGAAAATCACCTACTCAGTCCTCAGGAATGGTGGACTCCCCTCCCCCCACCAAGCTCAAGTGTCCCAGGTCAACTTCAGACTGCTGTAGTGGCAGGGAGAATTTCAAGCCAGTGGATCTTAGCTTGCAGGGCTCTGTAGGGATGGGATCCACTGAACTAGACAACTAGGTTCTCTGGCTTCAGCCCCCTTTCCAGTGGAGTGAATGGTTCTATCTCGCTGGGGTTCCAGGTGACACAGGAGTGTGAAAAAAAGACTCCTGCAGCTAGCTCAGAGTCTGCCCAAATGGCCGCCCAGTTTTGTGCTTGAAACCCAGGGTGCTGGTGGTGTAGGCACCTGAGGGAATGTTCTGATCTGCGGGCTGCAAAGACCGTGAAAAAAGTGTAATATCTGGGCCAAAGTGCGCAATCCCTCACGGCTTCCCTTGGCTAGAGGAGGGAGTTCCTTGACAACTTGTGCTTTCCGGGTGAGGCAGTGCCCCACCCTGCTTTGGCTTGCCCTCCGTGGGGTTGTACCCACTGTCTAACCAGTCCCAGTGAAATGAGCCGGGTACCTCAGTTGGAAATGCAGAAATCACCCTCCTTCTGTTTTGATCTCACTGGGAGCTGCAGACCGGAGCTGTTCCTATTTGGCCATCTTACCAGACACCTCCACGTGGTGTTTCTTTATAACCTGCCCAGAGATGTCCTGCATGGGTAAGTTTCAGGTTATGTAACTATGAGAAGTAATGGCCACTTTAGTAATGAACCACATTAAATTTGCTCCCAATTTTTTGCTGTCTCAATTGCCTTTTTCCCTCACTCTTACAAAAACAATTCAGCTTTGCCTCAGGATTTGTTTTCTAGGGAACCCAAACCTACAAATCTTGTAAGTTAGTAGTCTTCCCTTCTCTCCTTTAAATTCTATCCACTCTCCCACTCCATTTCCCTCTTCCGAAATAAGCAATGTTATTTTCAGGTCCTGCTCAAATAGTGCTTTTTCCAGTTTACTTCTCAGATTCTTTATTTCATTCAACCCTGCTAGAACTTTTCCTCTTCTTTTGCTATGACACTTACCATTTTCCTCCTTATAATTGTAACCTTTTCATTGAACAAGCTGGACCTGGTACAGTACTAGCACAAAGTAATTTTGTTCTTTCCCACTGATTTCTTCAAGCCTACTCTCTCAACTTTTTCGTATCCATCCCTGGATGACATCTCAGGAAAGCTCCATAGCTTTGCTGGTCACTGCTAGTAATTAAAAAACAAAACCAAAAAACCTACTAGTTAATCAAATGAAGTCTCTTTTTTAAAATAAAAAAAGTCTAGTCCAAACTCTACTTCAAACTCTCATACAATTTAAACTTACCCTGTACGCAGTTTGGCTTGCTTTCGATGTAACAGCCTTAGTTGGGGAGAGTGACATAATTGACTTCTTTTTTACTTCACCACTTTGTGCTTCCACTCCTACTCCCCCATTCACAAGACTGAATTTTGGATTAGAACAAGGGAGAGGGAGGAGAGGTAAGGGGCAGAAAAATCTCGCTTGGCTGATGCAGTTATAATCTGCCTCCAGGGTGCTCTTTGTGGCAGTTGCACAATCAGTGGCTCTAACTTTAATAGAGCACTTTTGTGGGTTTTTTTGTAGACTCCCTCTTTTAAGTTCCCTGGGTATTTCTCTGTTCTCAATGCCTATTCCAGCAAATTAATTACAACTCCACCCAACATTATTTTTTAAAAATCTTCCTTAGTTAAAAAAAATAAAAAATAAAAATCCAGCCTTAGTTTCTGACAGTCCACCCATCTGCCTTGTCCCTCTCAAGAAGACCCAATCTGGCTCTCTGGCACCTTTCTAGGACAGGGATAGAAATTGAAACCAGATCTCAATAAGTTGACAACAAGATTTTCTTATACTTATTCTGAGTATAGCACCTTAGCATTCAATAAATGCTGTTTTGTTATACATCAGTGCCTCCACTAGAAGTCAAGGGGTGGCCCAAAACTCTCAGCTTAGCAAGACTTTCTCTTGCACTAATTACTACTTTACTACCAAAATCTTCTTTGGGACCTTCAGAAGTAATCTTGTCATGCCATTTATCTCTGTTATATTGATCACTACAAAAAGCCAGTTCACAGGTCACCTCTTACCCCAGATATAACCTCCATTAGGCTATGCACATTTTCATTACCTGACCCCTTTTCCCGCCTACCTCTGCTACTCACTACTATATTAACATCCTAGATCTTGTCTTACCTATAAACTATAATCTTTCCCTAATTTCCCTAATCAATTTCATGCGTATCAGTCTCTAACCATCATCTCCTGTCTTTCCACTCACTCCCTTTAAGCTCCTGACTTTAATAATTCTCAAAGTCACCTGAGACTTAGACCCTATTGCTCCTATGACCTTTTACTTATGCTTCATCCCACTTGTGACCTCACACCATTCTTACCTACTTTAAACTCCATGGTTAATGATTATAATTACTCCCCTTCACACAACCTGCCTTGCTTTCCTCTCACTTTGGCAAGACTAGTTAAATTACACTCTCTACCATTATTCTCATATAGCTAAATGTGACTGGAGAGGAACATAACAATACTGCCACTCTCACTTTAAATTGATCACCACTAGTCTCAAGTGGGTCATTAGTGCTTTTCAGAAATTGTATTATATTACTCCACCACTCTCATAGAGAACTATTCTTACTGTCTGTCACCTGAAATCTCTAACTTCTTTTCCTCCCCTTTCTTCCCCTCACTCTGGGCTGTGCTTGCCAAATGGGCTGAGTATACTTCCATGATGTCTGAAGAGGGCCCTAGGGCAGAATGCAGGCTTACTGGAGGAGGAAATGGCAATGTGAGGTGAACTGGAATGGACTAACACAAATGTGGCTGAAATCAGAGATGGCCTGTGAATATGTAACTTGGGTGCCAGAGACATATGCTACAGAGGGAGACATGTCATTGTTATAATAATTATTTTCAATTAAGAATGAAGTTGCCTAGGCTATAAGTGGTGGCTCACGCCTGTAATCTCAGCACCCTCGGAGGCCGAGGCGGGAGGATCACTTGAGGCCAGAGTTCAAGACGATGGTGAAACCCTGTCGCTACCAAAAATACAAAAATCAGCCAGGCATGGTTGTGCACACCTGTAGTCCCTGCTATTTGGGAGGCTGAGGCAGGAGAATCCCTTGAGCCAGGGAGGTGGAGCTTGCAGTGAGCTGAGATCATGCCACCGCACTCCAGCCTGGGAGACAGGGCAAAACCTTGTCTCAAAAAAAAAAAAAAAAAAAAATGAAGTTGCCTTGCTACAAGAACAGCTAAATTTGGAATCAATATATTTCAGCGGTTAACCTTTTCTTTCTCAAAATTAAATTTAGTTTTGGTTTAGTTAAGATGCAGTGGGAATATTTATTACATTTTATTTATTGATTTTCTATTACATGAACTGACCTTGAGGAATTTACAATGTATTTGGGAGAGAAAAGATAATTCTTATTTGTAAAATACAAAAATTGGTGAATGATTCGGAAGGAAATATAAAAAATAAGTCCCATGAATTCAGATATAGATTGTTTGGGAAATAAGAACACTTTAAATGTCATTGTAAAAATATTAAATTGTTATTACTATAAGTAGTGGTATACATAGTATGTTTGGCACCAGGATTGGATCGTTTTGTTAACACATTTCTCCTCTAGATGACAAGATTATCTGTAATAAAAATCAGAATATGAAATGAATAATCATAATGGCCAGAAAATAAATATAAACAGTGAAATCTCCTTTTGTTCAAAAGAGAAAAATAAATATTAAAGTACAAAAAAAGAAAAAATAACAAATTAATACTTTTAATTAATTTAGTTTTAAATGGGAAAGAAAGGCTGGGTGCGGTGGCTCACACCTGTAATCTGAGCACTTTGGGAGGCTGAGGCAGGTGAATCCCTTGAGCCCAGGAGTTGGAGACCATCCTTGGCAACATGGAGGAACCCTGCCTCTATAAAAAATACAAAAATTAGCCGGGCGTAGTGGTGCACACCTGTAATCCCAGTTACTCCAGAGGGCAAAGTGAGAGAATCCCCTGAGCCTGGGAGGTTAAGATTGCAGTTAGCCGAAATCATGCCACTTGCACTCCAGCACCTGCAACAGAGTGAGATCCTGTGTCAAAAAAAAAAAAAAGTAAGTGAAAGAAACTTATACTTACATAACTTACATATGGGTCTGTTGCAATAACAAATGACATTTTGCTTTTGAGCCTTAATTTTTATATATTTGTCAATGACTCCATCACAGTTAATCTTCACATATTCATATTCAATAGACAGTTAGCCAGATTTGTCAATCTGTCTTCATTTACTGTTGATTGAAGAACTTTCTATTAAGTTTGATTTTGAAAAGTTTTCTTCAAATGAAGCATTCTATCTACAAATAGGACGTCTTAAACAAAAAGAACGTTTGTGGCAGAGATTCATAGCAATCCCCTCTTACAATAAAGTTTAAAATTATGTCTGTTTCTTCAGGATTGATTTGAGTGGCTTTCAAATGTTTCTGTGTTTTACATTTTAGCTATTAAACACAGATAACTCCATGTAGTCATGTAAAATGATAGAATTAAAGTAACTCATGTTTCTTCATCTTTACAATCTAGTATCATTATTTATACCAAGTTTACTGTTTAAATGCAGGGGTTAGAGACAAGAACAGCATCTGCAGTGAGCTCAAGCAATTCTGAACCATTATGAACTTACTCAAAACAAATGTGCAGCTGAGTCTGATTGTGTCACAGGCTGACTCTGAGTAAAATTCCATGTACAATACATTGTTTAAGTAATTAAAAATGTGCTAATTGGAAACAAGTATTTATTGTTAAAACTCGTAGTGTAACTGCACAACTTTCTAGAACTTAGACCAACAAAATATTTTGAGGAGAGGGTATTTTATCACTGACATAGTTTAAAATTGCTGGTGCATGGTGATATTAAAACTAGATCTATCTTTAGTCAGTTTTATTATTGCTTTCAAATTCTCTACACTTAGTTTACTTCCTTAATGCATTCATTCAGAGTAGACTACTCCCACCACCCAATCCTTGGCACACCACTGACTCTAGGTAGTTTTCTAGTTTTAGTCTAAGCTATATCCCTATTTCTGGTATTTAGACTTAAAAGATCAGTGTATTAGGGCAACTAGGAATTTGCATGAATTGATTTGCATGAAGTTTGGAGGAAGAGGTCATAAAAATAGCAGGGTGACACCAGGTGCTGTGGTTGCATGCCTGTAACCCCAGCTACTTGGGAGGCTGAGGCAGGATGATCTCTTGAGCCAGGAGTTTGAGTCTTGCATGGGCAACATAGCAAGACCCTTTTTTAAAAAGTAGTTTTTAAGTGAATGTAACAATTGGGAAGGTAGCATGGGAGTCCTAAAGAATGGGCCCAGCTAATAAACTTAAATTTGAGCCCCTTAGGGACCAGTACTCCAACTAGAAACTGAATAGACTATTTTATTTTAACTTTTAATTTTTAATTTTGATGGGTACATAGTAGGTGTGTATATTTGTGAAGTACATGAGATGTTTTGATAAGGCATGCAATGCATAATAATCACATCATGGAAGATGGGTTATCCATCTCCTCAAGCATTTATCCTTTGTGTTACAAACAATCTAATTATATTATTTTAGTTATTTTTAAATGTACAGCAAAATTATTATTGACTATAGTCACCCTGTTGTGCTATCAAATACTAGGTCTTATTTATTCTTTCTATTTTTTTGTACTCATTAACCATTCCCACTTCCCTCCAACCCCC
>NW_016806314.1:1170548-1185872 GCF_001698545.2 Rhinopithecus bieti
CCCCCCGCCCCCCACCCTTCCCAGCCTCTGGTAACCATGTTTCTACTCTCTGTCTCCATGAGTTCAATTGTTTTGATTTTTAGATCCCACCTGTAAGTGAGAACATGTGATGTTTATCTTTCTGTGCCTGGCTTATTTTGCTTAACATAATGACCTTCGGTTCCATCCATGTTGTTGTTGCAAATGACAGGATCTCATTCTTTTAATGGCTGAATAGTAGTCCATTATGTATAAGTATCACATTTTCTTTATGCATTCATCTGTTGATGGACCCTTAGGTTGCTTCCAAATCTGAATCATGTGATAGTTCTGTTTTTAGTTTTTTGAGGAACCTCCAAACTGTTCTCTATTTTGGTTTCACTAATTTACATTCTCACCAACAATGTACAAGGATTCCCTTTTCTCTACATCATCACCAGCATTTGTCATTGCCTGTCTTTTAGATATAAGCAATTTTAACTGAGGTGAGATGATATCTCATTGTAGTTTTGATTTGTACTTCTCTGATGATCAGTGATGTTGAACACCTATGCCTGTTTGTATGTTTTTTGTTTGTTTTTTTTTTTTGAGACGGAGTCTCACTCTGTTACCCAGGCTGGAGTGCAATGGCATGATCTCAGCTCACTGCAACCTCCGCCTCCCAGGTTCAAGCAATTCTCCTGCCTCAGCCTCCAGAATAGCTGGGATTACAGGCGCACCACCATGCCTCGCTAACTTTTTTTTTTAGTAGAGACGGGGTTTCACCATTTTGGCCAGGCTGGTCTAGAACTCCTGACATCAGGTGATCCACCTGCCTCGGCCTCCCAAAGTGCTGGGATTACAGGCATGAGCCACCACACTTGGCCTGTGTGTCTTCTCTTGAGAAATGTCTATTCAACCTTTTTTTTTTTTTTGAGGTGGAGTTTCACTCTGTCACCCAGGCTGGAATGCAGTGGCGCAATCTTGGCTCACTGCATCCTCTGCCTCCCAGGTTTAAGCAATTCTCTGCCTCATCTTCCTGAGTAGCTGGGATTATAGGCGCCCACCACGATGCCCAGCTAATTTTTTTTGTATTTTTAGTAGAGACAGGGTTTCACCATCTTGGCCAGGCTGATCTTGAACTCCTGACCTCATGATCCACCCGCCATGGCCCCCCAAAGTGCTGGGATTACAGTCATGAGCCACTGAGCACCTGGCTATTCCACTATTTTGTCCATTTTTAATTGAATTATTAAATTTTTTTCCTATAGAGTTGTTTGAGCTCCTTATATATTCCAGTTATTAATCCCCTTGTCAGATGGACAGTTTGCAAATATTTTCTGCCACTCTTTGGGTTGTCTCTTAACTTTGTTGATTGTTTCCTTTGTTGTGTAGAAGTTTTTTTCACGTGATGTGATCCCATTTGTCCATTTTTGCTTTGGTTGCCTGTGCTTCTTGAGTATTACTCAAGAAATACTTTGCTCAGACCAATGTCCTGGAGTATTTCCCCAAGTTTTCTTTTAGTAGTTTCATAGTTTGGGGTCTTAGATTTAAGTCTTGAATTCATTTTCATTTGAGTTTTGTTTATGGTGAGAGATAAGGGTCTAGTTTTATTCTTTTGCAGATAGGGGTCCAATTTTCCCAGCACCATTTATTTAAGAGACTGTCCTTTCACCAGTGTATGTTCTTGGCACCTTTGTCAAAAATGAGTTCACTGTAGGTGTATGAATTTATTTCTGGGTTTTCTATTATGTTTCATTGGTCTATTGTGTCTGTTTTTATGCCAGTACTGTGTTGTTTTGATTACTATAGTTCTGTGGTATAATTTTAAGTCAGATAATGTGATTCCTCCAGTTTTGTTCTTTTTGCTTTATCCTAAGATTCACTATTCTGGGTCTCTGTGGTTCTATATAAATTTTAGGATTTTTTTTCCATTTCTGTGAAGAATGTCATTGGTATTTAGATAGGGATTGCATTGAATCTGTAGCTTGCTTTGGGTAGTATGGACATTTTAACATTGATTCTTCCACTCCATTAACATTTTTTGATGTCCTCTTCAATTTTTCTCATCAGCGATTTATAGTTTTACTTACAGAGATCTTTTCCTTAAGTTAATTGCTAGGTATTTAATTTTATCTGTGGCTACTGTAAATGAGATTACTTTTTAATTTCTTCTTCAGATTGTTCACTGTTAGCATATAAAAATGCTACTGATTTTTTGTATGTTGGTTTTGTATCCTGCAACTTTTCTGAATTTGTTTATCAGTTCTAATAGTTTCTTGTGGAGTCTTTAGATTTTTCCAAATATAAGATACTATCATCTACAAACAATGATAATTTGACTTCTTCTTTTCCAATTTGGATGCCCTTTAATTTGTTCTCTTGTCTGATTGCCCTGAACGGCTATTTTTAGAAATTACTCTGGGAGACCGTAAGTCACAATTGGCATTGCTTGGTTCCCAGGTATATAAAGTGAGGGAGAAGGGCATTCTCATCTCTTCTGCCCCAAATATTGCCCACTGAGAACTTGAAGAAGTTTATACTATTTTGGCATCTAAAGGATTTCCATCAGCTTTGGGAGCATCAGGAGATAATCCCTTTGGAATGAACATCAGAATACTCAAGATGATAGGCATTAGGGCCAGTGGCAGTGCAGAGACATCATTAAATAATACTACAGGCAGTGGGAAGTCAGGAGATTTCACTGAAGGGAGTCTAGCAGGAGAGTACTGCATGACAGATGGTAGAAGAGGGACTATTCATGATCTCACATGAGATATGCTCAGACTTCCAGACATACATAGCTGGGTGAGATTTTGGAGGTGGGAGATTGAAGATCCAATAATAATAATAATACCTTAAAAAAAAAAACCTCTTTAAGTACCCAGCTGTACACTAGATTTTTTTACTTTTCACAGTATCATTCTACTGCTACAAACATACTCTAGTATCTTATATTTAGAAACCTTCCCTTGACACTAAATTTACCCTCAACTTCACCTCATTTCTTTGCTCATTTTCAGAGCAAAATTCTCAAGCTCTTCTATACTCATTGTCCATTCTTCCCCATCTCCCATTTACTCTTCAACCCACTTCATTTTGACTTCTGCCCTTATTACTTCATATGTAACTGAGACTACTCTTGCCAATGTCATCAACAACTTTAGTATTACCAAATCCGATCTTTCCTCATTCTACTTGACCTCTTTGCAGTATTCAACACTTCTTGAACTTTTCTTTCTTATGTCTATGACATCATTGTCTCCTGATTTTTCTCCTCACCTCTCTGATTCTTTTTCTTCAGTCGTTTATTTATTTTTTCCTCATTCTTCTGACACTTGAGCTCTAATTATTTGTATGTTCCCCAGGTCAACTTACCCAGTCCCAAAACGGTAAAGCTAAATTTTATCTCTAGCTTTAACCTCTTCTCAGCGTTCAAGACACTCATGTATAACTATTTATTTGATGTTATCACTTGGAGATCTAATAAGCATCTCAAATTCAACAGGTCTAAAACTGAACTCCTACTATTTTCTGTCTTCCCTCCATCAAAAAAAAAAAAAAAAAAAAAAAAAACCCTTTTCTTTCTTGGTTCTCTTCACAGTAGGCCCTCAATAAAAATGAATAGCATGAATGAAAGAATGTTTACTACATGTCATTCTATCAATAACTCTATACAGTCATTGTAGGTGCTATTTTTAGCCCCATCCTTAAAATAAGGGAATTAGAGAGGTAAAGTACAACTTGCCTAAGGTCACAAAGCTTGTAAAGATTCAGGGCCAGGCTTTTAATCTGTGTGCTTTTCTCTAAAGCTCACATGCTTCTTCTCTATGCCACAGTGGCTTCCACTGAAACAAGGATGATTATTATAAGTTAAAATTATATTTATGACCATAAACTAGTACAAATTAGAAAACATAGTTTTCAATTTGTATCAATAATGATTATTATATCAATAATGATAATGATGATAACAATGATTATCAGCTTTCACATACCAGGCATCATGAGAGGCTTTTTTTCATTAATCAAGTTTATTATTTAGGACAGTTTTAGATTTACAGAAAAATTAAGCAGGTAGTAAGTACAGAGAGTTCCCTTATACACCCCACCTGATCCACACAGTTTCCCCTATTATTAACATCTTACATTATAGTATGATACATTATTATAATTAATAAACCAGAAGATACATTATTATTAACTAAAGTCCACAGTTTATTCATGTTTTCTTAAGCTTTACCTAATGTTCTTTTTCTGTTCCATAATCCCATCCAGGATCTCACATTACATTTAGTTCTGTTGTCTCTGTAGGCCCCTGTTGGCTGTGACATTTTCTCAGACTTTGTTTTTGATGACCTTGGGAGTTTTGAGGAGTACTGGTAAGGTTATATTGTAGGATGCCTCTCTATTAGAATTTGTCTAATGTTTTTCTCATGATTAGACTGTGGTTATAAATTTTTTAAAGGAAGACCACAAATGTAAAGTGCCATTTTTATCACATAGCAGGATTATATACCACCAACATGGTTTAGGACTGTTGATGTTGACCTTCATCATCCAACTAAAGTAGTGTTTGTCGGGCTTTTCCACTGTAAAATGTCTCTTTTTTTCTGCCTTTCCATATTGTACTCTTTGGTAGAAAAGTCACTATATGCAGCCCACACTTCAGGAGTGGAGAGGCTCCCCTTCTTTAGGGTGGAGTATCTGCATAATATATTTGGAATTCTTTGGTATGAGAGATTTATCTATTTGCTTCAATTTATCAATTTATTCAATCATTTATTTATATTAGTATGGACTCCTAGATATTTATTTTATACTTTGGGTATAATCCAGTGCTACTTTATTTCATTGCTCAAATTGTTTTACTTTTGGTCATTATGGGTTCTTTCAACGGGCTTCTGTGCCCCTTTGACATATCCCATCTGTGTGTGTGTGTGTGTGTGTGTGTGTGTGTGTGTGTGTGTGTGTGATGATCCAGGTTCATCTTACATATTTGCTGCCCCAGTCCCTAGAATCAGCTATTTCTCCAAGAAGCCCTGGATCCTTTTCATAGAGAATAGTATTAGAAACCAAGATCTGGGCACTAAGTCTGCTCATTGCTAATGGGATATCATTTCTTCTAGGCCTTCTCAGCTGACAGATCAAAGAAATATATGTGTGTATGCTAATCCATGTGTATACACATATCTGTAAATATTTCTAAATGTAACCATTTGTATCTATACATGAGTTCTTACTGATGTCTCCAACTCTAGTCCACTACCACATGGATTATTCTAGCCTGTTCCCTGGCTTGTCTGTAATCTCCCACTCATGAGATAAATTTTATGTATATGAACTTATTTAATCCTGTGAGGTAGCTATTATTATCTCATTTTATAGTTGAAGAAACTGAGGCTCAATGATGATAAATTTTTTCAAATACATAGCGATTAGGAGGTGTAACTAAACTGGGCATGGTGGCTCGTGCCTGTAATCCCAGAACTTTGGAAGGCTGAGACAAGGGGATCACTTGAGCCCATGAGTTTGAGATCAGCCTGGACAACACAGTGAGACCACCATCTAAAAAAAAATTTAAAAGAAAAGAAAAGATTTGTAACTACGACGTCTTCTGAGAGAAAAAGAACACACCTGTTGTGGAATTGAGAAGGTATATGGTTTGTGCAGTAGTACATACTGATGAGTCAGTAAAATACATTAAAGTTATGTTGCTATGACCCTGAATTGAACACTGATGATTTTGAAATTTTACCAACTGTTTAAACGTCATGCACATCTCTTGAGGAGCAAATTATTATACTAAAGATCTATTATTAATTATACATCACCCCATGAGTCAACTGCAAAACTGTTTAAAATTCTTTTTAATCTTTTTTTTTTTTTGAGACAGATCTCGCTCTGTTGCCCAGGCTGGAGTGCAGTTGCATGATCTCTACTCACTGCAATCTGTGCCTCCCAGGTTCAAGCAATTCTCCTGACTCAGCCTCCCGAGTAGCTGGGATTACAGGTGCCCACCACCATGCCCAGCTAATTTTTGTATTTTTAATAGAGATGAGGTTTCATCATGCTGGCCAGGCTTGTCTCGAACTCTTAACCTCAAGTGATCCACCCACCTCGGCCTCCCTCTTTTGTATCTTTTAAAAGAGTCATCACTGGTTCCTGAATTCATGAAGATTATCGTGTATTATATAATTTTAATCAATTAAAGGATAACAAATGGCGATGGACTTGACAGGTAATTTGTACCACTAGTCAAATTTTTCCTGACCCAAAAAATCCAAAACAACAACCATTCCCCCACCTTTGTTAAAAAAAAGTTATGGCCTACCTTGATTTTTTTTTTTTTTTGGGGGGGGACACAGTCTTACCATGTGACACAATCATAGCTCACTGTAACCTTGAACTCCTGGGCTCAAGCAATCCTCCTGCTTTGGTCTCCCAAAATGCTGGGATTATAGGCATAAGCCACAATGCCGGGCCTAAAGTCTTAATCTTTGCTCATTGAAAAGAGGGCTTTATGATTTAAAAGTTTGGAAAACACTGCATATATATCAATTACCTCTTGGAAATTCTAATGTGCCTATTATGTAACTGAGACAAAAATCAACAAAAAATTAACTTTCAAGTAAATATTTCCCAAATATATTTGTTCATAGAATGCCTTGTTTTAATGTAAGGGCGATTAATATCACACAGACCTATATTTGGAATTCAATGTTTTATTCATTTCATAAGAGAAGAAACTTGGGCCATGTTTTTCTGTTTCCAGAACCTAAAATGGCCTGGCACATACTAGATGCTCAATTAATAATTGTTTGTTAAATAAGTGGACAAGCAAATTTGTATTATCTACTATATGGTAGTCACAAGGAATATAATCGTGAAAAACTAAACATGGTCCCTGTCCTCATGTAACTTACAGTCTACTAGAGAAGATTATAAAAAAGCAAGTAAAAAGGCTAAATCTTAGATAAGAGTTATTAATACCAAACTCTTTAGATAAGAGTTATGGAAACAAACAATGTTGAGATGAAGAATAAAGGAGATGGAGGGAGCGTTACTTTCAAAAATAAGCAGCAAACTTTTTAATGTATTTACTCAAACAAATCTATAGTTAACCAAAATCTGAGTATTTCAAACATCAACCTTCATTCAGATCACATATTCACAAAGATTGTATTAATCAAGGTCCTTGCATAAAACGGATGGCATACTCAGAAGGACTTAAATTAAGAGAGTTTTATAGAAGAACTATTTATAGCTCATGCCTGTAATCCTAGGACTTCGGGAGACTGAGGCGGACAGATCATGAGATCAGGTGTTTGAGACCAGCCTGACCAACATGTTGAAACCCAGTCTTTACTAAAAACACAAAAAAATTAGCGGCAGGCGGTGGCGCACGCCTGTAATCCCAGTTACTCAAGAGGCTAAGGCAGGAGAATGGCTTGAAACCAGGAGGCAGAGGTTGCAGTGGGCCGAGATTGTGCCACTGCACTCCAGCCTAGGCGACAGAGCAAGGCTTCGTCTCAAAACAAACAAACAAACAAAACAGCCTTTTCTCCAAAAGGGGAGGAAGTTGAAACTGAGTGGCCCACGATGGGAAGAGGGGAAGCCCAGGGGTACAGGAGGCCTCTGGGTGAAGGCAGAGGCTAACATGGGGTTCAGAGCGACCTTGGCCGTTGGCCTGACCATCTTTGTGCTGTCTGTCATCACTGTCATCATCTGCTTCCCCTGCTCCTGCTGCTGCCTGTACAAGACTTGCCGCCGACCACGTCCGGTTGTCACCACCACCACATCCACCACTGTAGTGTATGCCCCTTATCCTCAGCCTCCAAGTGTGCCGCCCAGCTACCCTGGACCAAACTACCAGCGCTACCACACCATGCCGCCTCAGCCAGGGATGCCAGCAGCACACTACCCAACGCAGTAACCACCTTACCTGGCCCAGCCCATGGGCCCGCCGAGACCCCGAGACCCCGGCTGGAGGAGCAGCCGCACCCTACCCCGCCAGCCAGGCTCCTTACAACCCGGCCTACATGGATGCCCCGAAGGTGGTCCTCTGAGCGTCCCCCGGCCTCTCTGGCTGCCACTTGGTTATGTTGTGTGTGTGTGAGTGGTGTGCAGGCACGCACGGTTCCTTGTGGCCCACTGCGATGCTGTGTGTGTCCTGCCTGTTATATGTGGCTTCCTTCTGATGCCTGAGGAGGTGGGGAACGATCCCTTGCCAGAGTGGGCTGGGGACCAGACTTTTTTCTCTTCCTCACCTGAAATTATGCTTTCCTAAAATCTCAAGGCCAAACTCAAAGAATGGGTGGTGGGGGCCACCCTGTGAGGTGGCCCCTGAGAGGTAGGGGACTCTCCAAGGCACGATCTGGATTCTCTCCCAAGCTTACCCTAAGGGTGACCAAGTATGGCCTGTCCACACAAATGCGCAGGCTTTCTGTATGATGCAGATTGTGTTCTGTTTCGGCAGCGTAGCCAGCTGCTGCTCAAGGTGATGCAGGTGAAGCTGGGATCTGACCAAGTTGGGCTTTGATCCTTAAGGGCAGATGTCCCATTGTCCCTGGAGCCGTGTCATGCCTGTTGGGGTCAGGGCAGCCTCCTGATGCCAAGAACACCTCAGGCAGAGCCCTACTCACCTGATAGCTGCTCTGCCTGGGGACTGTTCCCTGTCCCAGCATCTTTCCCTGGGGACCACCCAGAGGGGCACATCCACACACAGCCTAGCTGCCCACAGGAGCCTGCTGCCCTGCTGGCCCTCCCTTCCTAGCAGGTGAAGGCAGGGCTGCTGTCCACTAGCACACTCAGCGTCTCTTCCCTGCAGTGTTTTCATTTTATTTTAAGCCAAAACATTTTGCCTGTTTCTGTTTTTAAAAACATGATCGTTGATATGAGACTGAAACCCCTGGTTGTTGGAGGGAAATTGGCTCAGAGGAGACGGACAACCTGGCAACTGTGAGTCCCTGCTTTCCCTGACACCAGGCCTCCATGGAATTATGCAACTCTGTACCCCAGTCCCAGGGTGTTCTGCAGCAGGGACACCTGGGGCCAAGGGCCATCTGACCAAAGATGGGGTGTGGGGCCCTGGATGGCAGCTCTGGCCCAGAACATGAATACCTCAGTGTTCCTCCTCCCTCTATTGTACTATTTCCCAGAGCTGTCTTTAGCTTTGGAATCTGTTTGTTTCTGAGCTAGGGTCTGTACCCTTATTTATAATAAAGCAATCATTTGGAAACAACAACAACAAAACAAAAACAAACAAACAAAAAAAACAAAACCAAAAAAAAAAAAAAAAAAACAAGGGAAGAAAAAACATCTTTTTTTTTTTTTTGAGCGGATCTCGGCTCTGTGCCTGGGCTGGAGTTACTGTGGCGGATTCTCAGCTCACTGCGCAAGCTCCGCCTCCCGGGTTCACGCCATTTTCCTGCCTTCAGCCTCCCAGTAGCTGGGAGTACAGGCGGCCCGCCACCTCGCCCGGGCTAGCTTTTTTTTGTATTTTTTTTTTTTTAAGTAGAGACGGGGTTTCACCGTGTTAAGCCAGGATGTCTCGCATCTCCTGACCCTCGTATCCACCCGTCTCGGCCTCCCAAAGTGGCTGGGATACAGGCTTGAGCCACCCGCGCTCCGGCAAAAACATCTTAAGGAACAAAGACAGCCAGAAGCCATTAGCAACACCTTAGACCTGAAGGACAAGGAGTCAATGGGAAACAAGGCATTAGGTGTCAGCTGAAAATAAATTCATATTAATATAAATATAATAAATAAATATAATAAACTATATTTAAGCATAGATCATATGGAGGCAGCACAAACCACTTCTATATAAATAGGCCTAAACTATAATTCCATGTAGGCAAAAATTAAGTTTTTGTACCTTACCACCTGTTACAGTCCTCACATATAGTGGCACTGTTGGATGTAATTAATACATGTGTATTGAATGTACACATTGCATCCGACAGACATAACTTTCTTGAACAGCAATAATCATGAGATTAAATATAAAGAACATTTCTTTTAAAGAGTTATAATTCTTCTAAAATTTTGCAGTTAAAGCAGTTACTACAGTTACATAGGGTAACTTTCATAAGACTGTTTCAAGTTTAGAACTATGCCCTAATTGGCGATTATATATTTCAAATGAAGAAAACTGTTCTTTTGGGGGTCTAATGAAGAAACCAGATAAATCAGCAATAGACTGAGCAGAGGTTTTAAAGGATACTTGAACAAAATGTAAAGCAGGCCTACTTTTATGTTTTAAGTGTGTGAGCACTGAATTAAATAGCCCCTTAGAAAAAAGTATTTTTGGCTGGGCATGGTGGCTCATGCCTGTAATCCCAGCACTTTGAGAGGATGAGGTGGGTGGATCATGAGGTCAGGAGATCGAGACCATCCTGGCTAACATGGTAAAACCCCATCTCTACTAAAAATACAAAAAAATTAGCTGGCGTGGTGGCATGCGCCTGTAGTCCCAGCTACTCGGGAGGCTGAGGCAGGAGAATCACTTGAGCCTGGGAGGTGGAGGTTGCAGTGAGCCAAGACCGAGCCACTGCACTCCAGCCTGGGTGACAGAGTGAGACTCCATCTAAAAAAAAAAAAAAAAAGAAAGAAAACAAAGAATGGAAAAGTATTTTTAGGCTGGGTGTGGTTGCTCACTCCTGTAATCCCAGCACTCTGGGGGCCCAACGCAGGTGGATTGCTTGAGGTCAGGAGTTCGAAAACAGCCTGGCCAACATGGTAAAACCCGTTCTCTACTAAAAATACAAAAATTAGTTGGGCATGGTGGTGGGCACCTGTAGTCCCAGCTACTCAGGAGGCTGAGGCAGGATAATTGCTTGAATCGGGAGATGGAGGTTGCGTGAGCTGAGATCGTACCACTGCACTCCAGCCGGGGTGACGGAGCAAGACTCCGTCTCAAAAAAAAAAAAAAAAAAGTATTTTTGCCATATAAAGGAATCTATCATATTGCATATAACATCAAATTGTTCCATTCTATGTCAAAAGGATTTATTAAGTTATTAATATGACTTTTAAAAGAATAAACTGGCTCTAGATAATTTAAAATATGCTAAAAGATTTGTTTAGGTTGCTTAAGTTAATTCACATTTGAAAACAAGCATGTTTTCTTATGTTTACATATAAGAATATTTTATAGCGCATCATAAACACTAAATGCTGTTTTTCTTTCCATTTTTCCTAGTCTACCACATATGTAAATATAAACAGACAACCTAAGCAATTAAACAGTCATCCTGCAGCATTTTAGCCAAAATCTATCTTTTTGCCAGTATCCATTCATCCAGGTGCTTTGGGGAGAAATCACTCAATGCACCAGAGATGGGCATGACTCAAGGTTGGCCAAAGCCATAGTGATTACATCAGAGACTGGTATGCCAGCTAATTAGAGCCGGTAAGGCACAATGATGAAAAAGGTAAAAAGTCATCAGATTCATAATACATATACATATAAGTATATATAAAACATAAATATATTTTGGTGATGCAGTTGACAGAATTTGCTGATAATTTAGATAACAGACAGGAAGAATCAAGATTGGTTGTCCTTAGCATTTGGGTGATTGTAGGCCATTTACTGAGAGGAAACACGGAAGAAACAGGTTTTATGGAATAAAAGTTAAAAGTTTAGTTTGGGACATCATAAATTTGAGATGCCTACTAGACACACAATAAGAGATGTCAAGTAAACAGTTGTACAAATGAGTTTAAGGGAAATTTATAATTCCTTAGGGTAGATTCCTAGTAGTAGAGTTGCTGGATCAAAGGTTATGTGCATTTTTAGTGTTGTGCTGGAGCCAACATAGTTGGCTTAGTATTGGCTAAGATAGTGTTGACTAAGATAGCCAGTGTAACGTTGAATAGAAGTAGAGTGTGCATCGTCACCTTGTTCCGATCTGAGAGAGAAAACATTCAGTGTAACAATTACATATGAGGTTAGTTGGCTGGGCACGGTGGCTCACTCCTGTAATCCCAGCACTTTGGGAGGCCACGGCAGGTGGATCGCAATGTCAAGAGTTCGAGACTAGCCTGGCCAACATGGTGAAATCCCCATCTCTGCTAAGAATACAAAAATTAGCCGGGCATGGTGGCACGTGCCTGTAATCTCAGCTACTCGGGAGGTTGAGGCAGGAGAATCTCTTGAACCTGGGAGGTGGAGGTTGCAGTGAGCCGAGATAGCTCCACTGCACTCCAGTCTGGGTGACAGAGCGAGACTGTCTCGCGTGGGGGGCAAAAAATGAGGTTAGCTGTAAATTTTGCCTAAATACCCTTTAGAGAATAAAGAAGTTCTATTTTCTTACTATTTTGAGAGTTTATTTTCAATCATGAATGGATGTTGAGTTTTGCAAATGCTGTTTCTACATTGAGATGATCATATGGTTTTTCTCTTATACTTTGTGAATGTAGTGAACTAAATTGATTGACCTTTGAATGTTAAAACAACCTTGGACTTCTGCACTAAACTTCACTTGCTCAAACTATATTACATATTACTGAATTCTATTTGCTAATATTTTGTTGAGAATTTTTGTATCTGTTGCCAGATGCAGTGGTTCATGCCTATAATCCCAGCACTTTGGAAGGCCGAGGCAGGTGGATCACTTGAGGTCAGGAGATTGAGACCAGCCTGGCCACCATGGTGAAACCCAATCTCTACTAAAAAAAAAATACAAAAAATTCGCTGGGCATGGTGGCGCATGCCTGTAGTCCCAGCTACTCAGGAGGCTGAGGCAGGAGAATCACTTGAATCCAGAGGCGGAGGTTGCAGTGAGCTGAGACCGTGCCACTGCATCCTAGCCTGGGTGACACAGAGAGACTCTGTCTCAAAAATAAATAAATAAATGAATAAATAAAATGAAAAAAGGACTTTTTGTATCTATGTCCATGAGGCATAATCTTTTATTTTCTTGTAATGCCTGTTTCAGTATCAGGTTATGCTGACATCATAAAATGAATCAAAAATTATTTCTCCCTTCTCTATTTTCTGAGTTTGTGTAGTATTGTTTCTTAAAAGTTTAGTAAAATTAACCAGTAAAGTCATTCGTGCCTGGAGTTTCTTTTACAGGCGTGTTTTTAATTAAGAATTCAATTTCTTTCTTACTTTTCTCTCTTTTGGCATAAATTTGTTCACAGTATTTTCCTTTATCCTTTAAATATCTGTAGTAATAAATTTTGTTTTCTGTATTTCTTGGTCTAGCTAAAGGTTTATCAATATTATTAACCTTTTCAAAATATCAACTCTTGGTAGTTTCTAAGAACAAGGATATTCTCCTACGTAATCACAATGGCATTATCTCACCCAAGAAATTTAACACTGATATGATAATCTTGTCTAATCGTCAGTCCATATTCACATTTCCCTAATTGTCCACAAACGTCCTTCAAAGTTGTCTTTATTCAGTTGAGAATCCAAGCAAAGACCATGCATTGTTGCTGCATGCATTATCTTTTTAGTCACTTTTAATCTATAAAAGTTCCCCTTGCTTTTTTTCCCTTAGATAAGATTGACTTACAAAAATATGGCCAGGTGGGCTGGCGCGGTGGCTCACACCTGTAATCCCAACACTTTGGGAGGCCGAGGCAGGTGGATCACCTGAGGTCAGGAGTTCGAGACCAGCCTGACCAACATGCAGAAACCCCATCTCTACTGAAAATTCAAAATTAGCTGGGCATGGTGGCGCATGCCTGTAGTCCCAGCTACTCAGGAGACTGAGGCAGGAGAATCACTTGAACCTGGGAGGTGGAGGTTGTGGTGAGCTGAGATCGTGCCATTGCACTCCAGCCTGGGGAACAAGAGCAAAACTCTTAACTCAAAAAAAAAAAAAGCCAGGCACGCTGGTGGTTCATGCCATGCCTGTAATCCCAGCACTTTGGGAGGCCGAGGTGGGTGGATCACCTGAGGTCAAGAGTTCGGAACCAGCCTGGCCAACTAACATGGTGAAACCCCATCTCTACTAAAAATACAAAAATTAGCTGGGCGTGGTGGCACATGCCTGTAATCCAAGGTACTTGGGAGGTTGAGGCAGGAGAATCACTTGGACCCGGGAAGTGGAGGTTGCAGTGAGCCGAGATGGTGCCATCACACTCCAACCTGGATGAGACAGTGAGACTCCTTCTCAAAAATAAATAAATAAATAAAAATAGTCTAGCCAGTTGTCTCACAGAATGTCTCACAATCTGTTTTTATCGTATTGCCTTTCAAAAATTAGGTTAAACATTCTTGGCAAGAATACTTCATAGCTGATATTGTGTACTTCCCACCATATCACATGAGGAGGCAACTGTCAGTTCATTCCGTTATGGTCATGCTAAGTTTGATCACTGATTAAATTGGTGTCCAAAAGATCTCTCCATTGGATACTTTGAGATTATGTAAATATCCTGTTCCCCAGCAAAGTTTCATACAATAATTTCTAATTGAATATTACATTGGTGGGAATAAAATAGGATTTCTTAATTCTATCACTCGTTCTACTTTCTTTTAAAATTCAACAGATGTTTACTGGGTGCCTACCAAGTGCTAGTTACCATGCTGGGAATTAGATAGTGAAGAGAGCAAAATAAACGCTTTTCTTCATTGTCTATAGTGGGAAAAAAATAAGGAAACAAACTCTTCTCAGTACTCCAAGAAGCTACATAAATTAAAAATCTAAAGAACAAGTTATATTTGTAGTCATCATTATCTTCGTATTAAGTAAAGGGCAGTAGATGTACATCTTTAAAAAAAGTTTCTGTTTCTCTCTTCTTTTAAAAAAACTGATACATAATTACATCTCATAAAATTCATCCTTTTAATAAACTTTAAAATTTAGTGGTTTTAGTATATTCATAAAGTTGTTCAGCAATCACCACAATCCAGTTCACTAATATTTTCATCACCCTGAAAGGAACTTTGTACCCATCAGCAGTCATTCCCCTCTCACAGCCCCTGACAACCATTAATCTACTCCTGTCTGTATAAATGTGCCTATTCTGGAAATTTCATATAAATTGAATTATACAATATGTGGTCTTTTTCTTGGCTTTTTGCACTTTGCATAATGTTTTAAAGGTTCATCCATGTTGTAGCATTTATCAGTACTTACGACTAAAAATATTTCTTTGTATAGATATAATATTTTGTTCATTCATTCATGACTCCACATCAGTTTATACAGCTCTTCCTAACGTCATTAAATTATAACCTTCTTTTCAAAAGACACAAGCTGGGCATGGTGGTACGGATCTGTAATTCCTGCTACTTGGGAGGCTGAGGTGGGAGGCTCACTTGAGCCCAGGAGTTGAGCCCAGCTGGGCAACACAGTGGGACCCTGTCTTGGGGAAAAAAAAAAAAAAAAAAAAAAA
>NW_016806314.1:1186183-1197029 GCF_001698545.2 Rhinopithecus bieti
AGCCACAGACTGGGAGACAATATCTACAAAACACATCACTGATGAAAGACTTATATGCAGGATGTACAAAGGACTCTCAAAACTCAATAGTAAGATAATGAAACAGAAACATAAAGATGAGCAAAAATTTTGAATAAACACTTAATTTAACTTTTCCCTAGGTGTACTGTCCTTTGGGATACTAGCTTTATAAAGGGGCCTTCTATCAGTCTTCTCACTTTGCAGTTGCCCTAAGCTTTGGCTTTTATCCCTCTCTGAGTCCCTTTAAAATGAAATTTGTAGTTTACCAGGTGTTAGGAGTTGAACTGTGTCACTCCAGAAGATGCTGAAGTCCTAACCTCCAGTACCTGTGATTGTGACCTTATTTGGAAATAGGATCTTTGCAGATGATCGAGTTAAGATGAAGTCATTAGGGTGGGCCCTAATTCAATATGACTGATGTCTTTATGAAAAGTGAAGACACTGAAGGAAAGCCATCTACAAGCCTGGAATGCCTGAGGCTATCAGAATCCAGGAGAAAGGAATGAAACAATTCCCCTCACTGCCCTCAGAAAGAACCAATTCTATAAACACCTTGATTTCAGACTTCCAGGCACCAGAACTGTGAGACAATAAATTTCAGTTGTTTAAGGCACTGAGTTTGTGGTACATTTTTATGGCAGCCCCACGAAACTAATATACCAGGGGTCAGTAGCTGCCCCCAGAGCAACTGGCATCAGGACTTGGCTTTCATTTTGGTCTCTGTAGATTTTTCTTATTTTTTTACTAATGCAACTCTGCATTCCAAAATATGTTTTTAAAAATATTTTATGCAGCAATTTGTTTTGTGCTGGGAAGATTTTTTAGGATATTTAATTTTCATTTTGTTGGAAATGGAAGTCTACTTGATTTTTCAATAATAACTTTCTGAAAATGGGGTTTGGTTTCTCTCAGGTACTCATTATTACTTTCCAAGTGAAATTTATTATTTATTTTACATCTCAGTTATGCCTAATATTCTATTGTATTCTGTACATGGCATTTTTGTCTCACAAAATTGCTAGTTTCTTGAGAGTTGAGATGGTGTCTTACTTACCATTGAATACAAGCATATAGAACAATACCTCTCATATAATAGATATTTCCTAAATTACCTATTGGTTATTAAACTGAATGTACTTGTATACTGAGCAGATGCATAGGTATGTAAAGTTGCTTGGAGTGATAACTTTAAGTCTTAATTTGAAGTTTTCATTAATTCACAAATGTCTGTGTTACTCAGGGTTATGGTCACCTAGGATGGGTTTTCTTTTTTTCTGATTAATATAATTAAATCTAGGTCTCAGGAAACCTGTAGGTTTATGACCTTTCAAGTTTCCTATATTAGAGTTTGAAGTGATTTTATTAATAAATATTATTTGTAAATATTACAACTCTGTAAATATTATTATACCCATTTTTCAAATACAGAAAGTAAAGTTCAGAAAGATGAAATGCCTCTTCCAAGGTGTGATACAGAAGTACCAGAGTTAGAAATAAGTTTATTTTGCCCTGAAGCCATTCACTATTCTATACTACTTATTATGGATCCCATTTTGTAATGATTATGAAACTCCTTGCTGTTTTTCTATTCTTATTTGTATCAGAGTATCATCATATTTACTTATTTCAAAATAATGAAAGAGGTATCTTCCAAAATACCTGCTTATGTATGATTTTTATGTTTTCTGTCCATGAAGTCACTTTCCATTGTTCACCTGATATATTTGTTAGACATAAACACCTTCAGAGGTTACATGCTAGAAAAACAAACATTTTGAGGTAGCTTTTCCTTTTTCTTCTCAGTAAGGAAAGGTTTCCACTGTAGGACATTCAAATCCATATCATTAGCCTTCCACAAGATTTTCCATAAAAAGGCTGCTTTTGGGTGCAATCTGTACCACACACTACTATGCACTTGCTTACACCCTGCTTACTTTCCAGTTGCTTTAGTATGCCATATGTACACTTTATTTACCCAAATTGTTTTTTAAGTTCCTTGAGGTCAAGCATGGATTTTCTATTACTGTGTATTCCTGTAATAGCTGCAATTTATTAAAGGCTTACTGAGTACCAGGAACTTTGCACACATTTCATTTATTATTTACAATAACATGGCAAATTAGGTATTACTACCCCCATTTCACAGATGTGGAAAGCCTCAGATATAATTAGTCCCAAGACTGTAAACCTATTAAGTGACCATAATGATGGGTCCTTAATATGTGATTGTCGAGTTGATGGATTTGTGGTAATTTTCCTGAAAGATCTTTCCATCTGGCCATAGTGCAATAGAAAAAGACACCAGTTTGTATCCTTGTGCTATAAATTACTAGCCTGTGACTGTGGACAAGTGACTTAGCGTCATCAAATCTGAGTTCCTGATTTGTGAGATGGGATAATAAAGCCCAATCCATGAAGGAGTCTTAAATATTAAACTAGGTCATACGGATGCAAAATAAATATTGATTTATTAACTTGCTTACTTATGTGTTTCTTTTCTTTCACTGAAATATACACTGAATAAGTGAATAAATTGAGAAGTACCAAGAAAAGACACTTATCAAAGTATATTTTTTGTATAAATGATTTAATAGCCTTCAAATTATAAAATTCAATATAATTCAATTTTTTTTAGCATTCTTCCATGCTAACATATTCACAACTACATTAAAACATCTTCAGATCATCCTCTCAGATCAATTACCATCACACTTGTGAATGGAGACCACTTGTTTTTAGTATGTTCAGATTCTTTCCCTAAATATCTAGGATTTTATTTCCTCCGACAATACTGGATAGGAGACAGTAATCTTTTAATTTAATGGAAAGATATTTAAATGCTTTTTTCACCACTCCTTTTCCCCAAATTAGTACATGATTTTTGTGTGAGGTGATTTTTCTGTCAGGTAATTTAGTATCATTGTTGTTCCATAGCTTGAATTTTATGTCGGATATTTCAATCTGCTTTCTCTTCAGCATGTTCTGTTGCTGAGTAGAGAAACCTCACAATGGTCATAGACTGTTCTATTGTTCAAATTCTATGCATTTAGAGTCAAAACAATGATATAAAACATGACTTTACCGTAGAAATGATAAATTAATTGTATATTGATTTTAAAGATAATATCTTTGTTTGTGGAAAACAAAAAAGTGCTACTAAAAATTCCCAGATCTCCATCCTGGTAATTCAAATCAGAATATTTTCCTTAGAAGACACTAATCTTTAAAATTCTTTTATGTTGGTAAGCCAAAACCTCTACTTGCTGATCCTAGGGCATGGTGCAAGATCTTACAATAAGGTTTGATGAACCAACAAGTATTCTGTAGTACTTCTTGAAGAAATTTTAAAAATTAGAATATTAATAAGTTAATATTTATTGTTTATAGATAGTAGTCATATATTTGAAGAACTGTGCATTTTGAACTTTTAAAATATGATAAATAAGCCTTTTTAAAAGAAAATGAAAGCAATCATTGATCTTCAGCTGATGTTGTTATGTACAATTATCTATTATATTGCCAAATTAATATTTTCTCTATGACATCTGTGATGTCCCTCTGGACTAAAAAGACATACATATATTCTTTCTGTTAACTGTCTTTATACAGTTATTTGCTTTTCCATTAGGTGCATGGTATATTTAAACAACTGCAGGCGATTTATACTAGCTCAGAGTCATTTTGATTAGTCTTGAGTAAATTAACTAGCCTTCAGTCAGTTCAGTGCTCCCTCCTATGTGGCCCTACTCCGGCTTCACATTGAATAGTCCCTCAGTCTAGTCCAGATGTCCAACTGTATCCACTCACCCCTTCAGAATGATGTTGTGTTGCTATTTTTAGATGGAATATGTGTTTGCTGTATGTTAGTAAAACATGTAAATTATGTATGCAATTTATACATGATATAAGTAGTGTGTTTTTCTACTATGTGTTTCAAAAGCATAATCCAAATGAAAATGATAAAAAAACTTCCCACAAAACTGGAAAATGTTCCATACCAAGAAAGTTAATTTGTTTTTATTTACCATTGTGATATAATGAAGGAAATTTTTTTGGTCTTGTTTGTCCTGCTTTTGGATTCTTGGGCAAATGTCTTTTACTGGTCTTTTTTTGTCCTTGCTTTTGGATTCTTTAGCAAATTGTCCACCATGTAATTAATATTAAATTAACCTACAGGCATTGCTATCTAAAACATTTAAAATATTCATTATTCCTCTTGTCACTATCATACTTTCTTTTCTAATGTCTGAAATTTCTAAATTGCAGGTAAGTGGCTTTTTAATATATTTGCCTCATGACAAGCTTTTGAAACATTAACTTAGGTAGAATGAGGACCTGCATTGGTGTTTTCAGTGCTAAGATTTTAATTCATATCTTTCCCAGGATCATTAATTAAAATGATTTAACCTGTATCTAAAAAATTATCAGCTTATATTTCTTTAGTAGATAATAATTTGTCATCTTAAAATAGTAATGTGAAGTGAATTGATAGTATTTGTTCCACATCCATTTACTCAGTACTGACCTTTAGTAAGAAATATCTTAGCACACCCACATATACATAAGGATACTCATATAGGACAGGACCAACAACATTATTTTGATTAACTGGTTAGTATCAACTATATACTTATGGATAAACATAGCAAGCTTTAGTCCACATACAAAGTGCAAAATGTAACTATAAAATAACAATATAATTAAAATATGTAATTTACCAGTGGGAGTAATTTATTTTTAAAAAATTGCTTTGGATTTCATATCATAGTCTTTTCCTCATATTTTTCTGTATTAACAATTTAACATTTTCTTAAAATGATTAGTCTTATCAATATGACAAATTAAAATGTTGTTTTCTGAAGATCACAAATTAAGATTTTCCAGATCTTAATTCTATGCTGAAAATGTTAGCATGTGTTGAAATGTTAAATATTATAAAACATTTCAACTAATTTATATGCCAAACATAAATACACAATTGATGTAACTTAATGTATACTTTTTTTCACTTAACTTTATTTTAAATACAATATAGGCTGAATGCTTTTCCACTCATAGGCCTATGATAAATTTGAATTAATGGGGATAATAACTACTTTTTAGCATCATTAAATATGACTTTAAAAGTTGAAGTAATGTTTGTGAACAGGCAAATCTATGGCTGAAGAATCAGGAATAAAGAAGTACTGGAAACGTTTATCTACATGCTATTTTTGTTCATCACCTAAAATGTGGAGACAAAAAAATATACAGAGAAATTTTTTTAAAAGTGGAGTGGACAGCCAAAACTATAGGTGATAGTAGAGTGAAATATTTTCTAAACCATTGTTTTAATTATGTTTTGAAAAGAGACTCTGGAGTGATCAATTACTTTTATATCTCATGATGATTATTAAATGTTATCTTTCATAGTTAAAAAGCATACCACAGTATACAGTATTGTCTATGTGAATACTGAAACAAGGAATATTATCCTGTTAATCATCAAGTACTGATTACTTAACAATTTCATCCTATTTATTCTTCTAATATATGAGCTTTTATTTCATCTTGAATCATCACCACACTATAACATTATTGCTGATTTGCAAATTAATTATTCTAGGCCTTTCAAATGTTAGTATTCATTCACAGCTGTTCCAAAGTTTGACAAAAATAAGAATACATGTTCATTTTTAAATGGCTTGTATAGGTTTGGTGTGAAGTGCCTGAATTAGCAGAATCGGTATCAGAATGCTGATATATCACTGAGGACAGTTACTTTTTAATAAAATTATCGGAAGGAGAAAACCATGGAACAAGAATTCCCAAAAAAGTTCCAAAATGTAAGACAGGATATACTGTTACATTAGTTGTGCACGGAATAGACAAATTATAGAATAATTATTCCTAAAAATCAGTAAGTGTTTTTTTATTTTAGAAAATAATGTTTCCAAAGCATAAATCTTAAACTCAGGACAAACTTCTTTACCAGCCAGTTGTACAGACTGTCCACTGAGAAGGAACAGGGAGTGGACTGTATTTTAATAGAGTTGTGATAAATAATTTAGTTGCATTTCTAAATTAAAATTCAACAATAAAAAATGTTGGCAGTTTCCTTTTTATGTGATCTTTCACTATTCATACAATTAATCTGAAAATCTAAGACATATAATGAAAATAAAATTCGCATGATACTGCTTTATATGGTCAAGATAAAGTATCAGCTTTTTCTAAGTAACTAAGAGTAGTTACTTCTGTCTCCAAAGATGTCCAGGAAGATTTTGAGTTTTTCATGCATCAGTTTCAGAAACTGTCCCATTATTTCCATGTTAAAAGACAATATCACTTTAATTATGCCAAATTAAATGCGTATGAAGCCCTGATAAATTATTTCTTTCATAGTATTGGTTCCAAGTAGCATTTCTTCTTAGTGCTCAAAAGAAATGACGTGTAGTTGGATAAGGATTGGTGGTTTTTTACTTCCTCCCCCAAAGAGCTGATGTTTTTGGCTGGTTGTTTTTTGTTTTGTTTTATTTGGTGGTGGGGGGAGACATGAGAGAAGAGAAAAGGCTGTATTTAGAATTATTGAACAGGCCTACACTAAAATTCTTCCTTGTCCGATGAAGATGAGGGCTGGGGGGAGAAAGGTGAGGTGGAACAATTGAAGTGTAATAGTATCTGTGTAGTTTTTTTAAATATACAATCTCTCCCCGGTCTCCGGTCCCCTGCTCCTATGTGCTGGTACCTCTGGACGGTTCAGAAGCCATTTTAGAACTCAGGAAGCAAAATATGTGAGTTCCACTGTGCTTCTGCAGGTGCTGTGGTGGCAAGGATAACCTTTGCTCGCTTGCCGGGAGTGTAACCATGCTGTTATTTAATGTCTTTGAGGATTAAACACACCACAGAAAATTCCAAACCCACATCCTAACACCTGAAGCTCGCACAATGTTTCTAGAGCAAATGACAAAACATTTCACTGAAACCTTAATTTAGCAAGTTTGTGTCCAGATCTGGGGATTTTTAAAAAAATTGTTTTGAGGCGTCGCTGATGATCCATACAGTATTCGATTTTCAAAACTATTCTGGGTTGAAAAAAGATCCTTTTCTAGGTGTTTTGCGCACCCGAGCCCTGCAGTTCACGGTGTTTCGGGAGGAGGGTCTTTCGGAATTGAACGTGCATTTTCAGTCCTGGGTGTCTAGTAATTTATGGGGTTGGGGGGAGAGACAAAACCACAGGGCAACTTCCCGAATAGTCTGAGGGGCTAAGAAGCCAGAGAGGCATTTGCCTCCTCGCAACTGGACGCGAGGCTCAGAGCCCGGCTGTCCTCAGCTGTCATGGGGGAGGGGAAGGGAGTGCTGGCATTGGCGTCGGGCGCCGTTTGCTCAGCCTCCCCGCCGCGTCCCGCCGCCAGCTCACCTCCGCGTAGAGCTAGGCACTCACCGGCCCGCTGGCCCTTGCTCCCTGGCCGCCCTCCCGCCCCGGTCCTCAGGCACAGGTCGCCAGAACCGTCCAGTGGGATGGCTGCCGCCTCCTCGGGGACCGCTGCCTTAGGGCCAGGACTGGGGTCGCCTGGCCGCCCGGGGAACACACAGCTCCCGGGACGCTGCGCCGGCGGCCGGGAGGCGCTGGCGCCCGCTCCCCTCCCCGCCCCCCGCTCCCGCCTCCTGCCCGCGGCGCGGTGCTCCTGCTTGCCCCGGCCGGCCGCGCGGCAGCGCACACACTCACTCCGAGGGCGCCTCCAAGGTTACCCGCGGGTGGGGGCTGGGGCAGAGTCCGGCCACTGGCCTCCTTCGCTGCTTTCCTATCGCCGCGGCCCTTCTGCCGCTCCAGGGCCACCGGGATCCAAATCCTAACGCAGAAGACGCTCCAAAGTCCAGGGAGGGAAGTCAAGCTGAGAGGCAGGCCGGCATCTGGGCTGGGGGCGGCCTTAGCTGGCTTCGGGTGCCCGGACAGCCGGGTCAGGCGAGGTCGCGGCAGGAGGGGGCTGTGGCTCTGGCGGGCGCGCTCTGTATAGCGCAAGCTGGGCTGGGGGCAGTGCGCGGGGGCTGCAGGCAGCACTGAGGCGCCCGAGGCGCCCCGGGCCCGTAGGGGGGCAGAGACAAGCGGGCGGCCAAACCTGCCGAGGAAACTAACTAAATAAAAGGAGACTGTTATTTAAGGCGCGGAAATTTGAAATATTTGGACAGGAAGAGAAAAGAAAAGAAACCTTAGCGAGGGAGGGGGGAAAAAACGCGAGCTAACGGTTTTGAAGCTCCCCCACCCCCACCCCGGGCTTTTCTGCGCGCCCTGAGGGAGCTCTGGGCTCCAGCTTCCTCACTAGGGCTCAGGGAGTTGGAGCTGGAGCCTGGAGGAGTGACAGAGGGACAGAAAAGATGTCTTCGCAGCCCCTCCGTGGAGGGCTTGGTTGGCTATGGGCAGACCTTTACCCGGGGTCTCAGGTGGGAAGTTTGTTTCCTGCCTCTCACTAGGTTCCTGCGTGGATCTGTTTTCATGGGACTGCCATATAAAAGCAGAACAGTCTCCAGAGACCGAGACAGGGACTTTCCCCCGTAGCCTTTTGATGAAGGTTGCTTAGGGCATCCAGGAAGGCTGTGAGCACGACCTTTTGTTGCTCCAGCACTGTGGTTGCCCGGCGCCTATCGACTATTTACTTCTACCCCCGGCAAAAGCCGAAAGCACCTTTTTGGGAACTGAGATTTCGAAACCAGTCCTGGGCCACTGACTCCATCCACAACGTTCTTTTTTGATCAATACGATAAGGGAAATATATCATATTGCTTTCTCGGGACAGAATACTTAATCTACTTATTATTGATCAGTCACCCATTGTGGTGTGTGTGTACATGAACTCATCACACCGTTGCAAGATGCATAATGTTTATCAGAAAACTTAATTCACTACCAAAATGTGATAAAAGACACTTTGGTTAGCAGTTCGGGGACCAGAACTTGAGCCGAGGTCATGTTAGTGCCCTCCACCCCAGATGTAAGCCTGGCTTCAGCTTACTGGGCAAAGGCTGAGCCCAAATTTCCCGATGTGGATGCGGACGTAGCGGTGAAGAACTGAATTTGAGAGCGCATCCTCTACTTTGTATCCTCCATCCTTACAACAGCGTCGTCCCCTGGAGCTCTGGACACTACATTAGTTAGCACTTGCATCCCCACTCTCTGCATCTGAATAAGTTCAGACCCCTCCCTCCTAACCTCAGGTCGCTGAAAATAGGACCCGAGCAGCACCGTTTCATCCATCCTATACATTTCGGCATGTTCAAGAGGCTTACAGAATATTGTTGAGGTTTTTGAGATTGAATAATGGCCTTTCATATTTCCTAGAGGGGACCACATAACTCATTTCTAAAATACTTAGATTAGCAAAGCTACTTCCTGCACAGAGCCAGAGTAATATGGCGATGTTTTAATGCCTAACAAATTTTAGACTGATGAAAAGATAGAGCGTCCTCTCCCTCTACTGTGCTCCGACCAGCCGAGAACAAAGCAACTGCAGAAGTACTCTTTTGCTTTATGAACGTCCTATGCTTTTATATTTGAAATCTCTAAAGATAAATTTTATTGTAATTAAATAAAGTAAATGCCGACACATGTTGGATGCCGTGAAGTCCATTAAACTGGATTTTAAAATCATGACCGTCCATCTTTACAGTTGTAACTTGTAAGAGGGTTTTTTTAAAAAAATTACTTTCAGTTAGTGTTTTGTTCAAAAATATTCGTCTTATTAAAGTAGTATATTTTGCATATTGACTCAATTTTAAAATCCAAAATGTGACACTTTTACTTCAAAACCACCTCAATCTCTATTTTTTCTTAAATAAGTGTTTTAAGTTTGTTGCCATCAAAAATAAATTTATTTAGTAATTTGTGGTTAAAGGTGTCAGATGATGAGGTCTTTTTGCACTTAGGGAATGTAAATTTTACTGCAAAATTAAAAGGATTAATCTTTTCTTTCTATATTCTTTTATACAATCATGGAAGATAAATTATTGAAAACCACTTGCCTGCCACCCAGCCATTCCAATCCTTGTTAGGTCAGGCATCAGAACCATGTCCTTCAATAAACCTTGAGGCATTTTGTTCTTTTTGGAGTGAGGGCAGAGAGCTTATGAAGTAGGAGGGAACTTTCACATAAAACATCTTTGATCATGTGGGAGATGATGAACAAAGTATGTATGAATTTGTAAATGATAACTATTGAAATACGTTGTTGAAAAGTGTAAATTAAAATGACCGAGTAGTAGATGCTGGAAAATTGTCTTGGAAGTTTAATATTTCTACTTCCTTAAAAATTTCTTTTAGGTAAATGCACACCTAAAAATATTGTATACTCTTTTACTAAAAAGTTTTGTGGAAATTAAGTACCATTTGTGGGAGTGGCTCATTTATTATTTTTAAAGTTTCTACATTTATTTTTCTGCAGATCCTAACATAGTTATGACCTTTATATATAATTTATACACTTGTCTCGCTGTTTTTCATTCCCTAAAATTTGATATTTGCACTTTAATACTTAAACATTTTGTAATTTTACATTTCTTACACTCAGGTAGAAAAAGTCTACATTACACTTAGTGTATTTATGATATAATTTTGGGAAATGTATTATTTAACCATTTGCTTCATTTTGTGATTAAAAACCCATTAGTGGTAAGCACTTTTAAGGTGGCATTTTCTTTTAAAACTTTAGAACTAAAATATGTTTTCAGATTGCTACTTCTGAACTCTGTCCTTCAACTACTTAATGTCGAGAAAAAGGGAAGATTGGACATTAAGGGAAATTCACACTAAAATTTCAGGCTTAATCTTAAAAAAAAAAAAAAAGTTGTCCTT
>NW_016806314.1:1198411-1201694 GCF_001698545.2 Rhinopithecus bieti
TTGTGGTTAAAGGTGTCAGATGATGAGGTCTTTTTGCACTTAGGGAATGTAAATTTTACTGCAAAATTAAAAGGATTAATCTTTTCTTTCTATATTCTTTTATACAATCATGGAAGATAAATTATTGAAAACCACTTGCCTGCCACCCAGCCATTCCAATCCTTGTTAGGTCAGGCATCAGAACCATGTCCTTCAATAAACCTTGAGGCATTTTGTTCTTTTGGAGTGAGGGCAGAGAGCTTATGAAGTAGGAGGGAACTTTCACATAAAACATCTTTGATCATGTGGGAGATGATGAACAAAGTATGTATGAATTTGTAAATGATAACTATTGAAATACGTTGTTGAAAAGTGTAAATTAAAATGACCGAGTAGTAGATGCTGGAAAATTGTCTTGGAAGTTTAATATTTCTACTTCCTTAAAATTTCTTTTAGGTAAATGCACACCTAAAATATTGTATACTCTTTTACTAAAAGTTTTGTGGAAATTAAGTACCATTTGTGGGAGTGGCTCATTTATTATTTTAAAGTTTCTACATTTATTTTCTGCAGATCCTAACATAGTTATGACCTTTATATATAATTTATACACTTGTCTCGCTGTTTTCATTCCCTAAAATTTGATATTTGCACTTTAATACTTAAACATTTTGTAATTTTACATTTCTTACACTCAGGTAGAAAAGTCTACATTACACTTAGTGTATTTATGATATAATTTTGGGAAATGTATTATTTAACCATTTGCTTCATTTTGTGATTAAAACCCATTAGTGGTAAGCACTTTTAAGGTGGCATTTTCTTTTAAAACTTTAGAACTAAAATATGTTTTCAGATTGCTACTTCTGAACTCTGTCCTTCAACTACTTAATGTCGAGAAAAGGGAAGATTGGACATTAAGGGAAATTCACACTAAAATTTCAGGCTTAATCTTAAAAAAAAAAAAAAGTTGTCCTTATTTTGTTTTAAAGCAGAAATACTAGGCACCAAGGTGGAGAGGACATGGGTAAAGGATGAAAACAATAACTGAATCATCAAGAGAGTATGTCTAGTTTTCCAGTTGGTCTACCTTTTCTACTGTAAAGACTTAAGACATCAATAACTTTTAGTACAGTTCTCCTTAACAAGTGACAAGTTGTGTACAGGTTCTAGAGGTGGGAAAATCACAGAAAAATGTTGTCCTGTTTTGAAAGTGTTTTAATTAGGCAAAAGAAGCATCAGGACAAACCATTTTAAAAACAAAGTCTTCAAGTTGGGTGTTGAGATTGGTAAAAGGGGAAGCAAGGGAAAAGCCAAGGAAAGATAAAATATTCAGAAGAAAGTCAAAGCTATTTGCAATTACATGTTAGAACAGATTTTGCAGGTGAAAAAGATGTTGCTTAAATATATTCATAAACCTGTTATAAGATTTTCACTTATGCTGTTTCAGAAAATTTAGCTGCTTAAAATATGACAGAACTGTATTTTAACAAATGACTTAATTAAAGTCAGGAGAGCTACCCAGTTAATTGATAAAGTAGAGGCAACGTGGGGGAGCCCTCCCCACATTTATTGAAGATTTGTGGCTCCCCCAGCCCCGTTTGCCTGCATCAGGCTAACAACCTCGTTCCTCCCATAGAGCCTGGCCAAATCACAGGCGGTGTCCCCCTTATGGTTCCGATGCCCCACATTGCTGGCCGTGTGCTTCACCAGGAACTCCACCACCCGGAGGTGGCCTTCTTTGGCAGCCAAGTGCAAGGGCAGGTTCCCTTCATTATCCTCGATGTTAACATCAGCTTGAAACTCCAGCAAAGTCTGTAAAGTGTCCAGGAAACCTGCTCTGGCCGCATCATGAATGACAGCGAAACCAGTTCGGTCTTTCAAATCGGGATTAGCACCTCTAAGTAGTAGTCTCCTGGCAATCTCGGGATTTCCAAGTTTCATAACCTGGAAAAGAAGTAGAAATGGTAGAATCCTTCAAGTGCTCATCTACAGAAATATTTTAAAATATCTGCCTGTCCATCCATTTATTTAACTATTTATTTTTGATGGAGTACTTGCGGAAGACCCATAGCATGGGGCTTGAAGGGGTCAAATGCAGAAAAGTGCTAGTAGGTGAAAGTAGAAGTTGAGTTTCTAAAAGTCGAGCTTCTATGATGGAATGTCTTAAATGGGTCCAAAAGTAGGATAAATTGATCAATAAGATAGAATTTGTGCAACATGTATAGCATTTGCTAACAACTCAGTTCTCTATGTTCCATGAAGAGTTGTGTAATTTCACGAATTTATTAAAATAAAAGAAATGGAATTTGGGATTTAAATAAGAGTCTCCTTCTGTTTGATTGTTCATGCTCATAAAATGTGCCTGTGGTATTAATTCTAGAAAATCATATGTGGTTAAACTTTATTTTCTAAATAGCTACTGCAAACAAATAAGGATGTTGAGTTTCTTTAAACCAACTCCATCAGCGAGTGTAAAATGATGTCTTAAAATCCAGGCCTGATATTATCTTAAATGATCAATTTTTACAAGTTCCCTCCAAACAGATATAGTTCCAAATTTCCAAGCATTTCTTTAAAAATGTTTTTTATTTGCAAGTTATTTAGTATTGGCTACTAGGTGTATTCAATGCCTAGAATCCTTCATTTTAAGTTACAAAACATTACTGATGATTAAGGTGTTAAATAAGCCACAGTGTTCTAAATTGTTTATGATATCAATTTATATAAAACTAAGTTCCTGATATGCCTTGTATCACAGTAGGAAATTGTTGTATGACAACCGTTCTTGAAAATAATGAAATAGTCACCCTATTACATTATATACTGTTTCTCAAAGTTCTGACAAGCCTCCTGATTTTCAAGTGAGCAAAAGAAGAAAAAATAAGATATTTAATGGGTGTTTTGGGACACGGACAGCCTTGTCTGGTGGTTTGAGCTCATTTAATAATCAACTGGTGATCCTGTGTTAGTTCCTTTTTCAGTTACTATCAAGCATTTAAAGAATAGCTATTTGTAAACTGCCAACATTTTAAAAGTCAGAATGTGGTATTACCACTTGCTATCAACATACAAATAATTCACATAACGAAGAATATTTACTATTGTTTGAATATGTTTCACTCTATCAGTGGTCTGTTATAAAATATCTTGTAGAACATCATGCAAACATAAAATACATATAATTTAGTTGTGAAAAAATATTACTTTCATTAACATGCCACATATTTTCAGCATTTACACTGGTTTATTTATATTTAGGTATATTATAATAATCTAAAATTATAATAAATATATAATAGAC
>NW_016806314.1:1202196-1214819 GCF_001698545.2 Rhinopithecus bieti
ATTTAGGTATATTATAATAATCTAAAATTATAATAAATATATAATAGACACTCAATGTTTATGAAATTAAATGCTAATGGAAAATACAAAGTCGATCTTTTTTAAATGTTTAAAAAATCTAATCACACATTAAATAACATAATAAAATATATTTGGAATGAGTAATATTTTGTAAATGCCAACTATATAGATGGACAAGATATTAAACTCCCCTGTTGATAAAACTCTGTTGACTTTTAGCTCTTCCTTTGGAGCAGTGGTAAACAGTGATACATAATTTATATTTCAAGAACTTCAATGAAACATACTTTTTGGTTATTAAAAATTGATACCACCACAACTGTCTCTAAAGATTTAGTCATATTTAAGGACCTGCAATGAGAAAAATAAGAGACAGATATCTTGGATCTTTGTAAAGCAAACATACGATTAAGGCCTTTGATATTAACCTGATAGAAAAATATAGGAAGGTGGAAAAGGCTTTTGAAACTGAGTTAAATAAACATAATTGTAGAATAAAATTCAACTTTTTTCACAGAAAATAATAGTAATATTGGAAATGGTTTTGAAGAAAGTTATTTCTTGACTTATGACACAACTTCAGAGTCAGGATTATACATAATGAAAACAAACCTTGAAACTCTAGTTTCTGTGTGTATGTTTCGTTATATGTACAAGGACTAAGCCACAATAAGTGGGTGTTAGTATCTTCATAAGTATGTTTAATATAAACAAGATTGCAAAGTTGTATTAAAAATGTTTGTCAAAACTTTTTAAAAGAATATTATTAATTTCCCAGTCTTCCTGTTCGTCAAAAATCCTGTGAAATCTTATTATGAACATGGGTTAAGTAGCTCATGCTTTGTGAAGTTTATATAATCTTTTGAGTTTTCTAAAAGAAGCTTTTCAATATATTAAATTTGTTACTTTGCTATCATCACTAAACCTGTTCAAAACTACTAGGTAGAAAAAGAAAAAAATCATTACTTAATGTAGCAGAAATAACAAGATAAATAATTTAGTATCTGTGCATAAACTTCCTTAATACTGAAATTTTTGCAAGGCCAGTGTATTCTGATTGAAAACGTACAGACTGCATGGACTTTGTTTGTTACTAGTATATCTCCTGGCACTTAAATTTTAATTCTTGTAACCGAAACAAAGCCCTCTAAAAACCCTCTCCCCACTGGGTTTTCAAAAACAGCTTCAAGTGTTGCATTTCTAAATAAGAATAGCTCATAAGAACATCATCAGAACTCTGATAAATTAACTATTTTAAACTATTTTGTCATTTTTTCTGTTTCTAAGCCTTTCACCTAAGTTACATGATAACATTCAGAAGAAGAAAAAAATTATCAGGTACAATACTTGGCAGCTGGACATGTGTCAATTGTTGCCTGTAAATCTAATTACTGAAAATTAGAGCACACCACGTTATAATCGTACAGACAAAGACACTGCAGCTGAGCTCTGATTAGAAAATTCAACTTTTTATTCCTCCCGACTCCTGAATGAGTGGATGGTATTACATTAACTGTGAAATGTACATCCTGTCCCGGTGCCCAGGCCACCCATTCCAAACGAGGAAAAGTCGTTTGTCAAAACTTGAAGCATTTGAAGGAAAAACACCCTCACCAGTAGTCAAGAAAATTAACGTTAAAGTCTATTATTGGGGGCAAAGTACGTGAAACCACTAATAGCAGTGTATTTCAAATAATAATCATAATAATGTGTTTACAGAGCTGTCTTTAAAAACAAAACAAAACAAACAAACCTCGGCCCTACAATGACTACCCTAAAATCCCCACCGTCACAAAAAGATTCCAAAAACTAAGACCAAATCTGGACCCCACTTGATATCAAGGATGTTACTGGATTTGAGGAGTTTGTTCAAAGTACGTCATTTTGAGAAGTTGCATCCACTTAAAGATATAAAATATGGCAACCAACTAGGTTTAAAAACAGTGAAATTTTATGTCCCTGAAAGCTTAAAAGCTGTAAATCTAGAAAACCGGGTCACGTAGGCAACATTATTGACTTGTTTTCCCCACCTCTCTGAATACCAACCTGCAGCGCAGTCCTTCCAAATCCATTTTGTGCATTGACGTTTACATTATTTTGCAACAAATTAGTAAGTTGCTCTAGGTCCCCCCTGGCAGCTGCGGACGCCAACTCGTTCCCCCAAGGCTCGGCCATTCTTTAGGGTCCTGACGATCAGGAAAAGATGAATTAGTCGTTTTTCTTTTTCCCCTTTCCTTTGCTCCTAACCAGGCTGCATGATGGCATCGGAGACTGACAGAAGGACTGGGATGGTTAATCTGGAGTAGAGCTTGGTAGTAAATACTAGTAAGATCTGCCTGCCAAAAGCCCGCCCCTCGATTCACACGTGATTATTCAGCAAAACTGAGCCATTGGAGAGGGGCTCCTCGCCTCGCTTTTTTAGCTTAACCCCTATGAAGAATTCTGACGACTCCACAGAGACACACACAGACACACATACATTCCTGGGTAATGATTCCGGACGTCAGATGTAGGCAGAGCTGTCACGTACCTACGCTACAGATCTCTGTGAGGAGTGTGTGTGGACACTCAAGGGACTATAGATCGGGGCAGAAAATACCGCGGAAGGAAAGACATTCGGGGGAAGAAAAGGCATTCACCCACCCTTGTTCACGGTGGTGACTTGAGCCGTGTGAGGCAGAACTGCAGGGGCAGGTCCTCCAGGGGGCTCGGTTTCCATCCGTCTCGCCGAAGGGACAGTCTTGGGTCCTCGGCTGCTGGGAGAGCGCCGCGGTGGCTGGATGCTGACGTGCTCCGGGGGGTTAAAAGATGATCGCCAAAGGCGAAAGGGAGTAGCAGTTCCGTGGCCCTCAAGTTACAGGTCGTAACGACTGCCCAGTACTCTGGGCTTCTCCAGAAGAGCCTTTAGTCGCGTCCGGGCCAAGCCGTGGGCTAATGCCGCTCAGGAAAGCTCCGGAGCCCGCCCGCCAGGCAGCCGCAGCCCCGCCGAGCCTCAGAGGCCGTGGGAGCCGGGCTCGGCGCGCGTCTCCGGAGGCTGCCGGGCGTGCGGCGGGCCCCCGAGAAGCCCGTCATGCCGGCCCCACCAGGTCCCGGGACTCCCGGCAGCCTGAGGAAGGAGGAGAGCGATGCGGGAAGCGTCTACGGGGTCCGGACTGCTGGGGCAGCTCGCGGCAGCATTGTGGCTGTACTGGGCACCCCCCCGGGAACTTCCCGCCTACGACCGAGCTCGTTCAGGCTTTCTGTTGTAGGTACTCATTGAGCTGCTGCCGCCGCTGTCCTTTCCTTCCTTTCCCGGTTTTGTGGGAGCCTCCGGAGATGGGGAGAGTCCTGGGAAACGCAGGCCAAGTTCTGAGTAGGGGGAGTCGCCACAGTTCCAGGGCGCAGCCAGACCCGCCGCCGTCTCGGCGAGCGCTCAGCAGCTTCGGCGCCCGGTGCCACTTCGCCACCTCTTGCGGTCCCCGGCCTGTGCCCCTTTGCTGCGGACAGGGCAGCCGCCAGCCAGCTGTGCCCTGGAGCCGAGTCTGGCAGCACTGCTTCCTCCCTGGCCGCACCGCTCCCAGTGACAGTTTCTTTTGTAGCTGATCCCCCCCTAGATCGCCGGTCCCTGCTCCTTTCACCCCTACGGGCACTTGCGTGTCGCCCCCTTTTTTGCTTTTTTCCTTCACTCCCTCCCTTGCTGCTTTTTTCGCTGAAACAATTGCTGCTTCTGTTGCCTCTCAGAGAGGGTGCCGGTTTCTTCTCCCTTTTTTCCGACCTCATCAGCTTTTTTTGAAAAGAAAAAAATTGAGCGCTTTTGAGTTGAAAACCCGCCCCATTTTAACGGCAGAGTTTTAAGGAGGCTCGGCGGAGTTGCAGCGCCGCGGAAGCGGGAAGGCCGGGCACCGCCCACGCCCCGCCCTCCGCCCTGCTGGCGCTCGCGCTCGCTGTCTAGCAGGCTCCGCCCGCCCGGCCCCGCGCACTCATTCCCGCCTCCCGCTCTCCACCTCCTCCCGTCAAGTCTCTCGCGCCGGCTCCCTCCCGCCGGCTAGGCGGCCTGTCCCCAGCTGGAGTGGGGTTCGGCCCCGCAAAGCCCGGCCTGCCCTTCTCCGGCGGGCGGGCTTGAGTCTGTGACGCGAACCCCCAGCTGCCCCGATTCCTACGAGCGCGAGGACAGGGGTTTGTTATTTAAGACGTTGTGGAGGGCGGCAGGGTCTTCGAGGCTCCGCAGCGTAGGCTGCGGGAAGGCGGAGAGGGAGCTGGCATAAAGGGAGTCGTTCTCCAGCGCTAGCGGGGCAGGTCGGCCAGCGTCTGTGCTCCCCCGCCAGGCTCGCAAAGTTCGGGCGGCCAGGCTTGCGGCTGCTGCTGCCTCCTCTAGGGCGCGCGCGCTCTGTAAACTCGGCCTCCTTCGCTGAGCCCTGGGCCTCGGCCTCGCACCTGCCAGATCCACGCCCGACGGCCGCGGTGGGCAGGGGTGGCCGCAAGGGTGGAGGGAAAAATCCAGACTGCCACTAAGCACAGTGCTCACAAAAAGCAAGTCTTGTATAGACTGAATTTTATGAAAACTTAAGACATGGCATAGATAAGAATGAACTCTGAAGCCTTAATTAATCAAGGACTAGAAACTGCTAAATAGTCCTGTTATTAGAGAAAAAGGAGAAAAGCAATTAAATTTAAAGCAAAATTTAAAATAAGTCGTGTGAAGTGTTTTCTAACAAAGCCATTTCTTTGTTGCCGAAGTTCTCTCACTACTTAGAAGTGGCTTGGTGTTTTGGGGGTGTGGGGTTGGGGAGGGTGTCTATATGTAAAGGAATGGTCTCTCTTCCTAATCCTTTATTTAATCATCCGACACCAATTTCCAGTACTTTTAACTTCTTCTTTTAGCTATGTGAGATTAATTAACTATTGCTTTCTATATTTTATACTCTTAAAATATCCAACACGGTTGCATGATGCACCCAGTGGTCAAAATGAAACCAAGCAAAAAATGACAAATCTAATTAGAACCGGCCTTTGGCAAGCGGATCCTTGAGCAGTGTCTGTACCCTTCTTGAAGTACACTGAGAGTGTTAGCAACAAAACGCACCAGAAACATCTGGATAATCATCCAGCAGCAGATTGACTGGTAGGTAGAGGGAAAGTTGAAACTGGGAAGAGTCTGGCAGTGTTTTCTTTAACGTAATTGTTGAGAAAAAAACTAGAACTCTTTTCTTAGATAACTAAACTTGAGTTGTGAATCAAATGAGAACTACAAAAAAAGAAATTAACTCTCTTTTTCTTACATATATGTAGACGTTTCAAATAGAAACATTTAAGAGTCCATTTATACCAGTAAGAAATAAATAATAATTTACTTTTGATTACTCTGGGAACTGTGTAATCTTTTCATACAGCCAGGGGGTGTGAGGACATATTAGCACTGTTGGCTGATAAGAGAGAACTGGTATTAGTCCAATTTATGAGGATTGCCTTCTAGCATTTATTATGGTTTCTTGCTTAGAGATAAATTGTAAAGAGGAAGAATCTTAAATTGTATGATTACATAAAGTATGGGTAAACGTGCTATAATTTTCATGAAATAAAGTACTTATTGCTGAACAACTAAGTAAAACTTACGATACTTTAAGATGTACACAGAGTTGTATTAAGATTTTTGGAGGCCCTAAGCACTGAAAAGATTTTGATGTTCTACCACCTCTTCCTCATACAGAAATAAAAGAAAATAACAGAACCCCAAAATAGGAGTAAAAAAGTCCAACAAAGTTCTGATTTTTTTCCCATGATGGCTACTTCATTGGTTTTGCTGAGCTATTAAATTATTTGGCAAAGTTTTTTGTTTTTTTTTTTTTTTTTTTTTAACAGTCTGGTTTTGCTGGTGCCCTGAAGCATATGCTTCATCTGCCTGTTGGGTAAACCAGAATTGGCAGTGCAGAGCTTAGGGTCTTAGTTCAGAAGGCATACATAAGTATTACACAGTAACCCCAATGAAAATCTAGTATTTATTGAGGGCTAGTTCACTAAAGCAGATTCAAGGGTATCCCTACCCTCAAGAAGGTTATATTCTACATGGCTTACAAGAAAAATTCATAGTTAAGTTTCTACTATATTGAGAGTGGTGCTTTCTTTTTTAACATCATAATGATAAGTACATCAAATACTGAAATACAGCCTTTATAGTTAGATATTAAATATTAACAGTCATGGTAACCTTGTGCTCCAGCAGTTCATAATCATTTAAGGAGACATAGAAATGGCTGGGCGTGGTGGCTCACACCTATAATCCCAGCACTTTGGGAGGCCGAGGTGGGCGGATCACCTGAGGTCAGGAGTTTGAGACCAGCCTGGCCAACATGGTTAAACCCCAACTCCAATAAAAATATAAAAGTTTAGCTGGGTATGGTGGCTGGTGCCTGTAATCCCAGCTGCTCAGGAGGCTGAGGCAGGAGAATTGCTTGAACCTGGCAGGCAGTGGCAGCAGTGAGCAGAGATTGTGCCACTGCACTCCAGCCTGGGCGATGGATCAAGACTCCGTCTCAAAAAAAAAAAAAAGACATAGAAATGTGATTTAGTTAAATTATTCTGTGCTTTTCCCTCATTGACTCAAGTAGGTACAGTATCTGATTAACTTTTGGAAATGTGTATGTGGTATTTACCATTTCTTTAACTGGTCTCAAAGTCTTCCTTTTTGTTGTATTTATAGATCAACAGAGGTGCAAAACAGACTGGGCACCCCCAGGCAGCCTTTTTTGTCACTTTATAATTGTGGCTTCAGCATTTTATTTCTGAGATTCAGTGTTTTTTTTTTTCATATAGGTACTTATTTACGAAAATTTTTTATTATTTTTATTTTATTTTATTTTTAAGACAGGTTCTCACTCTGTTGCTCAGGCTAGAGTGCAGTGGCTTGGTCATGGTCATGGCTCACTGAAGCCTTGACTTCTCAGGCCCAAGTGACCCTCCTACCTCAGCCTCCAGAGTAGCTGGGACCAAAGGCATGCTCCACCATGCCTAGATAATTTTTCTAATTTTGTGGAGATGGGGTCTTCCTATATTGGCCGGTCTTGAAAGTTCTTTCTTTTGAGACGGAGTCTTGCCCTGTCACCAGGCTGGAGTGCAATGGTGTGATCTCGGCTCACTGCAATCTCCACCTCTGGGTTCAAGCCATTCTCCTGTCTCAGCCTCCTGAGTAGCTGGGATTACAGGTGCCTGCCACCACACCCAGCTAATTTTTGTATTTTTAGTAGAGTCGGGGTTTCACCATGTTGTCCAGGATGGTCTCCATCTCCTGACCTCATGATCTGCCCGACTCGGCTTCCCAAAGCGCTGGGATTACAGGTGTGAGCCACCGCGCCTGGCCTAAAAGTTCTTCTTTAAAGTAAGAACAAAAAAAGCCCAGTAAGCAACCCCAAAGCTGAAAAATAATAGCAATAATTAATATTTGTATAGTGTTTCATGGTTATAAAATGTGTGTGTGTGTGTGTGTGTATATATATATATATATTTTTTTTTTTTTTGAGACAGTCTTGCTCTGTCACCCAGGCAGAGTGCAGTGGTGCGATCTTAGCTCACTGCAACCTCTGCCTCCTGGGTTCAAGCGATTATCCTGCCTCAGCCTCCTGAGTAGCTGGGATTACAGGTGCGCACCACCACACCCAGCTAATTTTTGTATCTTTAGTAGAGACAGGGTTTCACCATGTTGGTCAGGCTGGTCTTGAACTCCTGACTTCGTGATCCACCCACCTCAGCCTCCCAAAGTGCTGGGATTACAGGTGTGAGCCACCGTACCCAGCCAATGCATATATTAATATTTACAACAATTCTGTGAAGTGACTATGATAATAATCCCCATATTTTAGGTGAGGGAATTGAGGCTGACAGAAATTGTTATTTAAAGTCAGTAAATAGTAGACATAGGATTTGAACTCAGTTCTTGGGGCTCCAAACCTTATACTTTTCCATTAGTTGAGAGTCCAGGGTCAGCCACTAGTATCCTAAACAACATTAAATCACTAGATGAAATACATATGTGTAGTAGCATTAGCCTTCTCATGAATTACATTATAAGCAAGAAGTATTATTTAAGAAATGGGTTATCTTAACCGAAGAATCAAGGTTACCACTACCAGTAATAAGTCAAGTTGATAACACATAGCCCTGATATGATGTAACAAGGACATATCACCTCTGCGGTATTTTACCCCAAATGCATAAACTCAGTGTAATTCTGAGAATACATTAGGCAATCCCAGATTGAGGGAGATTTTATAAAGTTCCTGACTCTTCAGAAGTGTCCACTGAGAAACTGTCACAGATTGGAAGAGGCTACTGAGACATGACAGCTAAATGTAATGTATTATTAGACCATGGAACAAGAAAAGGACATTAGTATAAAAATCCAAATAGAGCCTCTAGAATTTAACTAGTAGTATTTAGCAGTGTTAATTTCCTAGTTTTGATAGATGTACCCTGTTAAATAAGATGGTAACATTAGAGAAAAATGGGCTAAAAGCATATAGGAACATGCTGTACTATCTTTGGAACTATTCTAAAATAATTTCAAATAAAAATTTAGTAAAATATAAATAGTAATTATTATTTATATTGGAAATAAGGATGATATAAAAGTTTCTCTTAAAAGAACATGGAGATTCTAGAAAAACATCTGTATTTAACTTAGGCTGAGCTCCATGAACTCCTACTGTGGGCCAACTATGAGAATAGATAAATTAAAATTACTTGTCTTTGCTCGTGCATGGACCAAATATCTTTACATTTCTTTCTTTTGGTTTATGACACTTAACTGAAATTGTTTCTCTTAAGGATGGAATTCTGGAGAAGTAGAAAATGATGTTTTTCTCCTAATTCAGTATTTATTTTTCTTCCCTTCTCTTATCTGTAGTACATAATTACTCTGGATGCTAGGTATCCAACCCGGAAGAGTTAGGCCATAGGGAAGAAACAGTGTCTTTGGGAACCGGTATAAACTAAGCAGCATGGAAGGGAAATTGTACAGAGGCAACATGGTAACTGGAAAGAGCACTACTTTGACCTAGCCTTGAATCCTAGGTTTGCCACTTTATAGCATGACTTTGAGCAAATTCTTAACTTGCCAGAGCAGCTTTATATTCTGTAAAGTAGTAGTTGTAAACATTAAATGAGATAAAGTTTGTAATGCATCTGTACATAGTAGACTCCCAATAAAAATTAATAAATTCAAAAGCATTTACTATCTGTTATGTTCACAAGACTGCTATGTTTGCACTATGGCGAATATAAACACACATGGCATAAAGCAGTTTATAATTTCAAACTTTCAACCTTTGGGGGAGATTAAACATATATATATGAAAACCATTAGAGAAAAAAATTACAGAATTTACTGGAAAATTCTGTAAAAGCAGTGATTAGAAAGGAGAAAGAGCCTTATTGGCTTAAATTTTAGGAAAGGGGTGGTCCTGAGAAAAGCATTTAGGCATTGGTATACAGAGTAATAACTAATATGTTTGGAGAGTTTTAAGGTTTATAAGGAATTTTCACCAGCATTTTATCACTCAACATTTAAAATCACAAGTTTTATTAGCCCAATTTTAGAGATAAAGAAATAGAACCAGAGAGCCTTTGTTAAAGAGCAGAGTTAGAACTCAAACCACAATTGACTATTAAATGTATGTTAGTTTGATACCAATATTTTATATTTTCCATGCATTTTCATAATTGCTTTCTCGTTTATCAGAGGAAATAGTCCTGTGAGAAGCTGAAGTCAGAGAGATTAAGTGACTCATCCAAGTTCCCTCAGCTAATTATTTGGAAAAGCAGTATTAATATATGCCTGAATGTCTAGTGTGTTCATCCCATTGTTCTACATGCCACATTGTTTTAATTTCCAGATGGAGAGAAAGGAAAGAAAAAGGGAGCAACATGGGATTTGAATGAGTTCCGAGGTACACACGCATCATCACAGAGAAAAACCCTCAAGTTTTTAGGACTGCATTAATCCTCGGCCATATAACTAGAAACAATTATTCACCTGCCTTATACTGAGGGTGGCCTATATGAATGGAGTAACTGAATTGCCACATTTATATTATTGGTGCTGTGTTTTGCCTCATGATTCACATTTGTGCTGACTTTTGGAATTACTTTCTTTTTTAGAAAATATTTATTTATTTATTTACTTTGAAACAGAGTTTCACTCTGTCACCAGACTGGGGTGCAGTGGTGTGCTCTTGGTTCACACTGCAACCTCCGCCTCCTGGGTTCAGGTGATTCTCCTGCCTCAGCCTCCCAAGTAGCTGGGACAACAGGCACACGTCACCATGCCTGACTAATTTTTGTATTATTTTTAGCAGAGATGTGATTTCACTATGTTAGCCAGGCTGGTCTCAACTCCTGACCTCAAGTGATCTGCCCACCTCGGCCTCCCGAAGTGTTGGGATTACAGGCATGAGCCACTGCCCTGGCCATGGAATTATTTTCTTAGGGATGAAAATTAAGCAAGACATTTTGATTCATGTGACTATGGAGGGTTCTATTATCTAGCTAATTCTGGTCTAAACACAGATCAATACTTAAGAGTTGTAGGCCAGCCTATTTTCACTTAAGAAAACACACAGAATAAACTCAGATCATAATACGGTGCACTTTTTTATATTCAGTGAAACTGAACAATTAAGTCATATTTCTGATTTCTCATGAATATATTCCCAGTTTATGGAGCCTAGGCCTTGCTGGGTGTGGTGGTATGGCTCACACCTGTAATCCCCACTCTCAGGAGGCTGAGGTGGGAGGATGGCTTGAGCACAGGAGTTGGAAGCCAGCCTGGGCAACATAGTGAGGCCCTGTCTCTAAAATAGTAAATAAATAATACAAGTTTAAAAAATTCTTAAGGGAAGCCTAGGCCTTCATGCTATATGATGATTTCACTAGTTTTTATTTTAGCTCTATAGGATAAAATCACCAATCTTATTTCACATTTTCAAGCGTTTACATACTTTCCAAAGTAAGTAAATGCCCCATGACAATCCAAAAGCTGATATTTTCCCAAGTCAAGGACGAACAACTTCCACTGTCACACTCACTCTAACCTGGATGACAATTACAAACTGTCACACTTCATTGTACATAGTCTTTGGCTGTTTTAGTTACAGAGGCTGTCAATTTCTGACCGTGGGTTAAAACTTTAAATAATTGGTGAATATTCCAAAATAGTTTCTTATGAAAATAAGTAGGCTGGGCGCTGTGGCTCACGCCTGCAATCCCAGCACTTTGGGAGGTCGAGGAGGATCACGAGGACAGGAGGTCGAAACCAGCCTGGCCAACATAGTGAAAAATACATAATTGCTCTAAAATATGTCTCTACTAAAATACAAAAAAAAAAACTTAGCCCGGCGTGGTGGCGGGCGCCTGTAATCCCAGCTACTCTGGAGGCTGAGGCAGGAGAATGGCTTGAACCCAGAAGGCGGAGGTTGCAGTGAGCCGAGATCGCGCCACTGCACTCCAGCCCGGGCGACAGTGCGAGACTCCGCCTCTAACCAACTAACTAACTATGTTCAAAGCTGGATTCAAGTTTTACCCCATTTGTAAGATGTCTCAGCTTAAAGAAAAACAAATATAACTGCAGCAATAGAAAGATTTTCTCTTTTTTCCCCCTTTGGAGCAACCCTATTAACTGAAGATTGTTATTTCTCCTAACTACCTTATCAATAAAAAAAAATGCTCCTCCTCTTCTCTGGGACGAGATTTTTACCTTTCTCAGCTTCCTTCTCTTTCCCATGTCTACCATGGCAGACTGGTTACTTCTGGGTTATGGAGTCTGAGGATGCAGACGTCAGGGAGCTTGGGACTGGGTGTGACAGTGTGGATTCGGTTTTGACAGGTTGAGCGTGAGAGACTATATGAAGTTGTATTTTGGTGAAACATGGTAGAGAAAACGTATATTTCCGAAATACTGTTTGTTAGACGAGTTGTAAGCGTGTGTTCAGTTGGTTTGTGGGGCTGGTGTGTATTTATGTGACTAACCACGTGAAGTGCACAATCTGGTCCCCGCCTCAGCTAGGGGGAGGCGCTATCCCGAGGCCTTTGCTTAAATCCAAACTGGAATAACCTGTTGCCAGACTTGAAGCTTCCGCAGCTGCAGGTTGCAGTCTCTGCAGCCAGCGCAGAGATCCTGGCCCGGTAGTCGCGCGCCCAGCGCTTGACAGGAGGGTGGTCACGTGGAAGCCGCAAAGCGGCGCTTTGCGACCTCGATGACAGGCAAAATGTGCGACAGCCTTGGCGCTGGCCAACCAGGGGCGGAGGCGGCTGCCAGGGAGGAAGCGGAGGAGGCGGAGGCGGCCGCGGCGTTCGCCCGCCCGCTCGCTCGCTCGGTTTCCCCGCCCCCGCCGGGCTTAACGCCGCTGAAGGTAGCCGGGTGCGCGCTGTCGCAACCTGCCCTCATCCTGGCCCGCGACTGTAAGACCGGCCCTACATCCAGACCAGTCTCCCTGTCCCGGCTGCTGCGACGCGGGCTCCGCAGGTTGCAGGCGGGCGGCCGGGGCGCCTGAAGGTTACCGAGTGCATGAGCGCCTAGCGCCTCCCGCGCTGCCCCGCCCGCTGGCCCGCCGGCCAGCCTGCCGGCTCGCCGGCCA
>NW_016806314.1:1215134-1238104 GCF_001698545.2 Rhinopithecus bieti
CCCGCCGGCCAGCCTGCCGGCTCGCCGGCCAGCCCCTCGGCGCCCGGCGGCGGCGGCGGCGGCGGCGACGGTCGCAGGAGGTACCGTCTCCCTCCCAGGTGCACGCTTCGCTCCCGGAGCCGTGGAACTCGGCGGCCGCCATGGCGTCCAACATGGACCGGGAGATGATCCTGGCGGATTTTCAGGTGAAGTGTCTGGCCCTCTTCTCCTCCCACCTCCAACCTCGTGGGTTTCCGGTGCCACAAGGGAGTCTTCTTCCCAGCGTTTGAACGCTGCAGTGGTGTGTGGTTTAGGCTTTTATACGGTGCGTGGCGTGTGTGTGTGTGTGGCGAGCTATGGAAAGCGTATAATTTATATGCTATCATGAGTGTGTAAAATGTGTTAAGTACGGGTTGAATGGGGTTGGAGGTATTAATGACTTTTGGGTTACTATGTGTGTGGAATGTGTAGTGTTTCCTGTATGGTGTAGGGGAACGTGTAGAATTTTTGTTTTAATTGGTGTGGGACCATTAAGCATGGGATGTTTTGGGTTCTATGGGGAGAGATGTATGGAGTGTGAGCGTGGAGCGTGTGGTGTTATGGGCGTGGTGTATTTATATTAAGGAAAGAGTAAAAAAGCAGAATGATGAGATGGCGAGGGTAATAGCAATGGGGTACTGAGGTCCTTTTCAAAGAGGAGTAAACATTTGAGACTTTGCCTTATTGGAATCTTTGGAGGGTAAGAAGATAACGAGGAGACAGATAAGACTGTATATTCCAGAGTATCTCTGCAATGAATTCACAAGCTTAATAAATTACCTCTTCATATTTGCGGATTCCCCTCCTCTGCAGACTTGAATTGCTTGGTTGGTGTCCTTTCTCCAGGAATACTTTAAAGGATAAGTAAAGGCTGTTCTCTTAATAAACCCAGCTGTAGTGCCACTGACATGTAAGTATCTTAGGGAGGCCCTTTGAAAGTAGAACTGTATGCATTGTGAAAGACTTGGAGCTAGAACTAATGTCCTGTGAGCGCTACCTTTGCCTTTTGATGTTTGGTGAAGAAATTATTTTAGTGAGATGTTTTTAGCCATTTTGGCATCAACTTAGAAGCTACTGTCAAGTATAGGCAGACTTTTCCCTCTTTAACACTCATCATTGCACAGGGTCTAACACTAGCATAGTAGGCAGTATTTTTCCTTACTGAAATTTTGTTGGGCTGTTCTCTCTCTCCTTCTGTTGTATTAAGTTCCTTATTTTTTAAAAATTAATTAATTTTTTTTGAGACGGAGTCTCGCTCTGTCGCCCAGGCTGGAGTGCAGTGGCGTGATCTCTGCTCACTGCAAGCTCCGCCTCCCGGGTTCACACCATTCTCCTGCCTCAGCCTCATGAGTAGCTGGGACTACAGGCGCCTGCCAACACACCCGGCTAATTTTTTGTATTTTTAGTAGAGTCAGGGTTTCACCCTGTTAGCCAGGATGGTCTCCATCTCCTGACCCGTGATCTGCCCGCCTCAGCCTCCCAAACTGCTGGGATTACAGGCGTGAGCCACTGCGCCCGGCCCTTATTTTTACAAATTAACGTTCAGATAACCATTTTCAGAGTTTGCTGTTTTGGTTACCCAGTGGAATCTGATATACAGGTATTAGGAATATGCGTATATCTACACTTTTATTAAACCATAACCTCTAATAAAGGAGGGTCCTTAAAATAAAAGTTGACCATAAGATTTTGATGTTTTGTAGGTTTAGGATTAGCCTCAGGCTTTTTGCCTGCCTAAATTTAAAAAAATTTTTTCAATTAATTAGATTTTTTAGAGATGGGCCTTGCCATGTTGCCCAGGCTGGTCTTGAACTCCTGGGCTCAAGTGACCTACCCGCCTCAGCCTCTGAAAGTGCTGGGATTACAGGTTTAAGCTGCCACACCCAGCCCTGCCTAAGTTTTTCATCACTGTCTTTGTGTTTTGTTTTTGTTCTCCAGTTCTTTTATCTAATGTGGAATGCACTGTTTGAAAAGGACTCTATATTTCTAGGTGTAGTTTTACCGTGTTAAAAAATTGTCTTCTGATTTCCCTTTATAAGGTAATTATAACTTTGTTTTGATTTTGCCTTTTTATCTCTAATAACTTGCATCTGCTTTCTATTTTTTGTGTGTGACAATTATTATGCTTAACTGTTAACCTTATATTGGCTAAAGGACAGGAAATTTAGGCTTCTTGTACTCAGGCAAAGCAAGATTTTCCAGGGATTTTGGTTTGGGAATGAAAATGATAATTTCGATCACATTAATAAGATGGGGATAAGTTTTTCTCTTCAGACCAATGGTAATGCTATACACAATTGTTTAAAAATGGGGAAAATGGAATAGCATGTGCAGTGAACAATTGTTTGTCTAATAATTTTATGTTGTCAAATAGGTAAAACAATGTTATTGATAGAAGAAAAAATTATTTGGAAAACTACACACATCAAACACATTAGCCATTTGTGTGTTCAGGAACCTGGAGTCCTCTTACAAATGATGGTCTTAGTAAAAAATGATTTTCTTCCTGTTTTCATATTATTTAAATTTTCATAGGATTAACGTAAAAGTAAACATTTATTCAGTTATAAGAAAACCAGGTAATTTATTTATTTACTTACTTATTTTTTCTGAGACAGAGTTTCACTGTTGTTGCCCAGGCTGGAGTGCAATGGCATGATGTCGGCTCACTGCAACCTCCGCCTCCCGGGTTCAAGTGATTCTCCTGCCTCAGCCTCCTGAGTAGCTGGGATTACAGGCATGCACCACCATGCTCAACTAATTTTGTATTTTTAGTGGAGACGGGGTTTCTCCGTGTTGGTCAGGGTGGGCTCAAACTCCTGACCTCAGGTGATCCCCCTGCCTAGGCCTCCCAAAGTGCTGGGATTACAGGCATGAGCCACCACACTTGGCCTCAAGTAATTTATTTTAAGGATTGCAGCGTAAGACTTGGCATATGGATACTTGGATGACACTGGTTTCTTCTGTAACTGGGCAAATCAATTTCCTCATCAAAAGTGAATATGGTAAAATTACATGTTTATATCATGATTGTGAGACTCAGTAATAGTTTGAGAGCTCAGTATTGTCTTTGTAGAAAAGGCATAATTTCCAAATTTGATTAAAATTCAAAAATGAATCACATTTTGATCATTGCTAGTGTGTCTAAATGTGGAAAAACCTTTGAGAAGGATTTTTGTATTTTTTTTTGACTTTCAAGTCAATAGAGAAAAGAATTCTGTTGAAATCAGTGAAGTGGTGATAAGTAGTGGGTGGAATATTACAGCTCAGACTTAATGGGATAGATTTGGAATATTATAGATGGGTGAATTTATTCCAAAGCAAATATTACTCCAAATTGTCCTCTAAGAAAATCCTCCCCCAATCTGCTAATGAAAAAAAAAATTGTGGTACAATCTTTATAAAATTTACCATTTTAGCCATTTTAAAGTCTACAGTTCAGTGGCATTAAGTACATTCATTTTGCTTTGCTACTATCACCACCATCCATCTCCAGAAAGCTTTTCGTCTTGCAAATCTGTTGCCATACTTATTTAACAGTAAGTCCTTGTATCCCTCTCTCCTCAGCCCCTGGCAACCACCATCCTACTTTCTATCTCTGAATTCGACTATTCTATTAATAGGTACCTCATATAAGTGGAACATACAGTATTTGCCCTTTTTCGTGACTGGCTTATTTCACTTAGCATAATGTGCCCAAGATTCATACATGTTAGCATGCGTCAGGATTTTATTTCTTTTAAAGGCTAAATAATGTTCCATTGTGTGTATATATCATATTTTGCTTATTCTTTCACCTTCCATGGACATTTAGGTTGTTTCTACCTTGTAGTTTTGTGAATCATGCTGCTATAAACATTGGTGTACAGATTTGTGTTCCAGCTTCTGCTTTCAATTCTTTTGCATATATACCCAGAAGTTAAATTGCTGGACCACATAGTCATTCTATTTTTAATTTTTTGAGGAACTGTCATATTGTTTTCTATAGTGGCTGCACCACCAAAATTTTGAATGGAGAGAATGTCAGCATCCTATTTAATAAATTATTTTAAAAATAAGATTTAGAGCTGGGCACGGTGGCTCACGCCTGTAATCCCAGCACTTTGGGAGGCCAAGGTGGGCGGATCATGAGGTCAGGAGATCGAGACCATCCTGGCTAACATGATGAAATCCCGTCTCTACTAAAAATACAAAAAATTAGCCGGGCATGGTGGCGGGCGCCTGTAGTCCCAGCTACTCAGGAGGCTGAGGCGGGAGAAGGGTGTGAACCCGGGAGGCGGAGCTTGCCGTGAGCCTAGACCGCGCCACTGCACTCCAGCCTGGGCGACAAAGCAAGACTCCATCTCAAAAAAAAAAAAAAAAACTTCAGATCTGAGCAAATGAATTTAGAATTTGGAATATTTGACCAAAAATGAGTTTTACATGTACATAGTGTTAACATAGTATGTTACTGATAAAGGAATGACTAGAGTAGTACACCCACAGTTCTTGCTAGCTAGAGCCAGAAGGGGGTGTAAAGGAATTTCCTGGGTTTAAAAAAGCAGGCAGCGTTGATGAATCATGACTTTCCCCCTACCCCCCTGAATGGTTTTGTAATAAAGAGATGCATTCAGGTGAAAGTTTCAAGTCTTTTAGTAACTATAGAATAACTGTTCTTTTTGTAATTGTAGAATTCTTTAACTGTTTTTTAAGTTGAAGTGGAGAACATGAATCATTTGGTCTCAAACAAACTTTTGAGACCCTATTTGGTTTGCTTACATATGTGAAAATAGTTATCCAAATAATTGCGATTGCTATCAAATAATTTCAATAATATCAGTTACTTCTTTTGGTCTAGAGTCTTCTCCTCCTTAACCTCTTTTTTTTGGCGAGACAGGGTCTCACTCTGTCACCCAGGCTGGAGTGCAATGGAGTGATCACTGCAGCTTTGAACTTTTGGGCTCAACTGATCCTCTCACCTCATCTTCCTGAGTAAGTGGGACTACAGATGTGTGCCACCAAGCCTGGCTAATTAAAAACAAATGTTTAAGCCAGGCATGGTGGCTCACACCTGTAATTTCAGCACCTTGGGAGGCCGAGGCAGGTGGATCACTTGAGGTCAGGAGTTCAAGACCAGCCTGGCCAAGATGGTGAAACCTCGTCTCTTCTAAAAACACACACAAAAATTAGCTGGGCATGGTGGCTGGTGCCTGTAATCCCAGCTGTGGGAGTTTGAGGCAGGAGAATCACTTGAACCTGGGAGGTGGAGGTTTCAGTGAGCCAAGATCATTTCACCTCACTCCAGCCTGGGTGACAGACTAAGACTCTGTCTCAAAAAAAATCAATTTTTTTTTTTTTTTTTTTTTTTTTTTTTTTTTTTTTTTTTTTTTTTAAGAAACAGGGTCTTTTTATGTTGCCCAAGCTGGTCTTGAACTGGCCTCGAGTGATCCTTCTGCCTCGGCTTCCAGAGTGCTGAAAGTATAAGCATGAGCTACCACACTTGGCCTGGTGTTACCTGTTTTTGTATTTATGTTTCTCTGTTGCTGTTAATACAGAGGCAGACATCATAGCTGTACTCAAGTGAAGAAAGAAAAAGAACAACTGTCACTAGCAGTAATGTTTGTTTTAGACTTTCTGAGAAGCCCTATCTGCCTTGCTAAAAAAGTATTCTTGGCTGGGCATGGTGGCTCACGACTATAATCCCAGCACTTTGGGAGGCCGAGGTGGGTGGATCATGAGGTCAGGAGATTGAGACCATCCTGGCTATCAGGGTGAAAACCCGTCTCTGCTAAAAAACAAAAAATTAGCCAGGCGTGGTGGCAGTTGCCTGTAGTCCCAGCTACTTGGTAGGCTGAGGCAGGAGAATGGTGTGAACCCAGGAGGCGGAGCTTGTGGTGAACCTAGATTGCGCCACTGCACTCCAGCCTGGGCGACAGAGTGAGACTCCATCTCAAAAAAAAAAAAAAAAAGTATTCTTTCTGGATTTAGTTCCATTGGTCATAGATTAAGAGTCCCTTTATTTCTTCTCTAATTTGGCATTGATTTGATGTTATTTTCAGTTATGTTTTCTGTACCACACAAATGTGCTTTTGTTTCTCACCCCTAGTCTTTCCAGCTAATAATACTTTTTGCTGCCTAAATTGCTTTATGAATTTTTTCCTTTCTTTTTTTTTTTTTTTGAGACGCAGTCTCGCTCTGTCGCCCAGGCTGGAGTGCAGTGGCGCGACCTCGGCTCACTGCAAGCTCCACCTCCCGGGTTTACGCCATTCTCCTGCCTCAGCCTCCCGAGTAGCTGGGACTACAGGCGCCCGCCGTCTCGCCCGGCTAGTTTTTTGTATTTTTTTAGTAGAGACGGGGTTTCACCGTGTAGACCAGGATGGTCTCGATCTCCTGACCTCGTGATCCACCCGTCTCGGCCTCCCAAAGTGCTGGGATTACAGGCTTGAGCCACCGCGCCCGGCCGAATTTTTTCCTTTCTTTTCTTTTTTTTGAGACGGAGTTTCGCTTTTGTTTCCCAGGCTGGAGTATAGTGGCGCGATCTTGGCTCACTGCAACCTCTGCCTCTTGGGTTCAAGCAATTCTCCTCCCTCAGCCTCCCAAGTAGCCGGGATTACTGGCGAGAACCACTATGCCCAGCTAATCTTTGTACTTTTAGTAGAGATGGGGTTTCGCCATCTTGGCCAGGCTGGTCCCAAACTCCTGACCTCAGTTGATCTACCCACCTTGGCTTCCCAAAGTGCTGGGATTACAGGCGTGAACCTCCACATCTGGCCAAATTTTCTTGTATTGGGTTATCACCATGGGTCCTTGAAACTTTTCTTTGCATATGAGCTTCTCTTTGAAGTATGGACTTTTCTATTGCATACTGGTAAGTCACTTATGTTGAGTGACACATAAGTAGTTTCTGTCCCTTTATAACATTTTCTCTTTCTAAATGAAGTTGTGAATCTCACTTCTTTCTTTTTTAGTTTGACACGGAGAAATATCGTCTACAAAAGACAATAACAGACTGTGTGAGTAGAAATGGTATTGATCCAAACAGATATCTTTTGTGATGTTGCGGATTAGGGACCAAACTAAGTATCCATGGAACATCATATTTCATTCCTGGCAGCAAGTAATCTTGTTACCTGTCCTTTCTTTCCTTTCTCCTCTGTCCTGTTTATTTATTAGAGAGACAAATCATGTTGTTTTAGTATTTGGGTTGTAGGTCATTGGGAAAATAAGATTTTCGCATGTAGAATAAAGTTTAATGGTTAGCAGTTAAGGACATGGACTTTGGATTCAGACCACTTGTATTTAAATCACAGCCCTACCACTGACTCTTCAGGTGATCTTTGACAAATCACTTCACACCCCTCTGCCTCAGTTTCCCCATATGAAAAATAAGTTAGCATATGTAAAGTGATTAGAAAAGGTGTCTGACATAGAAAGTGTTCAATAAATTTTAGCTGTTTTTTTTTTTTTGACAGTTTTAAGGTATGTACTTGTTCTCTGTAGGGAACTTCAGAGATCATCTGTTTGAAGCTTATCAGTTTTCCCTTTGTGGAAATTGAGACCCAGAAAAGAGAAGTGACTTGTACAAGGTCATAGGTTGGTTTGAAACAGTGTTTGTTTGTTTGTTTGAGACAGGGTCTCATTTGGCCATCCAGGCTGGAGTGCAGTGGTGTGATCTTGGCTCAGTGCAACCTCCATCTCCCAGGTTCAAGCAGTTCTCTTGCCTTAGCCTCCTAAGTAGCTGGAATTACAGGCATGTGCCACCACACCCAGCTAATTTAAAAAATATTTTTAGTAGAGATGGGGTTTCACCATGTTGGCCAGGCTGGTCTTGAACTCCTGACTTCAAGTGATCCGCCTGCCTCGGCCTTCCAAAGTGCTGGGATTTCAGGTGTGAGCCGCTTTGCCTGGCTGAAACAAATATTTTATAAAGGCACATATAAGAGTGTTCATTTTCTAGCTAATTTGTCAGCTTGGAGTTCTTGGAGAAAACACAACCTGCTCTTTAGAAATTTCTCCAAATGAGGAAACTTACATATAAAATAAATTAACAGTGCCTGGCTATCATGTAGTAGACCTTCAGGAAGGAAGAGAAAGGTGGCACTTTGTCTATTCCTTGTTTATCGTTTAGTGCCATGCTTCTGTGTTCACAGGTGTTCAAAAGCCTTGGAATGCACATAGTGTCTCTAGATTAGCTGAGCGTGATTGAGTTGATGCCTGTTGTTTGCTTGACTGGTTTTATGGACTTTGTAGATCAGGGGTCAGCAAAATATATCTTGCAGGCCAGCGGCCTGTTTTTATAAATAAGGATTTATTTCAGCATAGCCATACCCCTTCATTTACCTTTATCTGTGGTGGTTTTCTTGCTACAGTGACAGAGATGAGTAGTTGAGACAGATTTTAATGGCCTTAAAAGCCTAAAATATTTACTGTCTGGGCATTTAAGGTAAAGTTATTTCCCTCCTCTCCCCATGAAACCAGTACTTTTCTAGGTTTTAGTAAATTCAGAGGGCTGGAATGTTTGAATGCCTGCTAGGTGGCAATATGTGGTTACACCTCCATAAGGGGCAGTTGTTAGAGCATTGTACTTAGGTAGACTGGCTGTAGCTGTTGTTTTTTTGTTTTGTTTTAGGTTTTCTAAGCTGTGGTTCTTTGAGAAAGTCACTTACCCTTTATGGGCTTCATTTATTCAGTCTATAAAATGGTGATCTGGGACAGCTGTGGTGGTTCCCACCTGTATTCCCAGCACTTTGGGAAGAAGAGGCAGAGGGATCACTTGAGGCCGGGAGTTTGAGATCAGCTTGGACAACATAACAAAATCCTGTTTCTACAAAAAAAAAAAAAAAAAAAAATTATTATTATTATTTTTTAAATCAGCTGGATGTGGTAGCATGTGCCTGTAGTCCTAGCTACTCAGGAGGCTGAGGTAAGATGATGTGATTGCACCACTGCACACCAGCCTGGGTGGGTGACAGAGAGACCCTGTCTGGAAAAAAAAGAATGGTGATTTGTGTAGAGCCATATGTACCTGTAAGCAGAAGATTGGACTAGATCGGGCCAAATAGAATCCAGAGAATCACTTGGCAGCAGTGGGACTGAGGACAATCAATTGTAATTCAGATAACTGACCTAGATTAGGGGTCGGAAGATTACAGCCCGAGGGCCAAACCACTACCTTTTTTTGTAAATAAAGTCTTATTGGAATATAGTCATGCATGTATGTTTACATGTTGTCTCTAGTTATTTTTGTCCTTAATAGCAGAGTTGAGTAGTTGACTGCATGTCCTGCAAAGCCTAAAATGTTTACCCTGCTCCTTTTAGGAGAGTTTGCTGATCCTTGATCTAGATCAGTGGTTTTCAACCGAGGGTGATTTCTGTCCCCCAGGAGACATTGGGCAATGTCTGGAAACACTTTGGTTGTCACAGCTTTGGGCTGCTACTGGCATTTAGTGCACAGAAGCAAAGGATGCTGCTACACATTCTGTAATGCACAGGCATCCCCTGATAGTAAAGAATTTTCTGGCTCAAAATGTCGACAGTATTTATTGGAGAATCCTGATTTAAACCAATAGTTCTGAAACTTTAGTTTGCATGAGAGTAATTTGGAGGGCTTGTTAAACCACAGGTTGCTGGATCCCCACCTCAGAGTCTCTGACTCAATGGGTCTGGTGTAGGGTCTGCAAATTTGCATTTTTTACCAGGTTTGCTGGTTATGCCGATGCTTCTGATCCAAGGACTACACTTGAGAATTGCTGAGCTAGATGACTTTTGAAATTCCATCCATTCCTATGATTCTTTGATTTTGTGATCTTAAGTACTGTTCCATTTCTACGACTTAGCAAAATGGTTTTATGATATGGTTTGGGTGTTTGTCCCTTCCAAATCTTACATTGAAATGTGACCTCCTAAGTTGGAGGTGGGTCCTAGAGGTAGGTATTGGATCATGGGGGTGGATCCCTCATAAATGGCTTAGCATCATCCCCATGGTGATGAGTGAATTCTTGCTCAGTTAGTTCATGTGAGATCTGATTGTTTAGGAGTCTGGGGCCGAGTGTGGTGTCTCACGCCTGTAATCTCAGTACTTTGGGAGGCCAAGGCGGGTGGATCACTTGAGGTCAGGAGTTTGAGACCAGCCTGGCCAACATGGCGAAACCCCACCTCTACTAAAAATACACCAGGTGTGGCGGCGTGCACTTGTAGTCCCAGCTACTTGGGAGGCTGAGGCATGAGAATTACTTGAACCTGGGAGGCAGAGGTTGCAGTGAGCTGAAATCATGCCACTGCAGTCCAGCCTGGGCAACAGAGAAAGACGCTGCCTCAAAAAAAAAAAAAAAAAAGAAAAGAAAAAAAAGTAAGAGTCTGAGATCTTCACCCTTTTCTCTCTCTCTGGCTGCCTCTCGTCATGTGATAGTCTGGCTTGACTGTGAGAGGCTGTCTCCTGCTTTGCCTTATACCATGATTGTAAGCTCCCTGAGGCCCTCACCAGAAGCTAGCAAATGCTGGCACCGTGTTTTCTGTATAACTTGAGAACCATGAGCCAACAAACCTCTTTTCTGCATAAATTACCCAGCCTGAGATTTTTTTATAGCAACACAAGAATGAACTAACAGAGTATATCTCAGTGTACTGATGCTTGATGCTTAGGCTGTTTCATGTTTTTGGATCCTTACTTTTCATGTTCCTTTGGAAATTTTCTATTTCTCTTTCAAAACCACCTCCTACCTTTTGCTTGTAACATTCATACCTTGTACCCAGTTAGGGTTAATAGTTTCTTGTGTATTTTGTACATATCTCTTCTTTTGAGTCTTATGTCAGATTGTCAGTGATCAATTTACATGTTTCTTTCTCCTACTGTCAGCTCTGTGGGGGAGCAACTGTCTGGATCTTAACTATCTGTTCCTACAGTATCTAGTGAAAGGTACTCAGCGACTATTTACTGAAGGAATATTCTTAGTTTAGGCTGTTATGGTACAAATGGAATAGAATTGTAAATTTTATGTATTTTGATATCTGTCATTGACATGATTTTGAATAATGAAATCTGTCCTTGGGAAAATAAAGATTTGACTAAATCGAGGGTTATAACTTTAAAGTGATGCATATACAGAGAAGTACAAAACACTTCTGCTTTTATTGAGGGGCTCAATAAGATGTGATAAAATATAGGCCTTGAGGCCAAGAACTTTGTAAAAATTGAATGCTGCTACTGAATTTGGTGTTTTATTCACTCTTCCTGATTGTAATTTCACTCTCAAATGGTTTTTAAGGCATACATTTTATTTTCAAGTCAAAATTGTTCACCATGTTAAATCACTAGTCATTGACTTAAGGTGGGATAATTTTTTTGAGATAATTTCAAAAAGCCATCTGGTAAAATTAACAGAATAATTACACCTGGCTTTATATTTACTTGTAGTTATGGGGAATAATAGAGATAAGAAGAATGAGATGTCAGATTGTAGTAAAGGAAGAAGGAAGAGTTTTCAGATTATGTACACCTTAATGGCTTTCAGGTTGGGTTTGAGTCACCTAGTTTTTCTCTGTGCAGTTCGTCCTGGCTCCCTGGATTCTTTAATGATTGAGCTATAATAGAAGAGTGTTAGTAGAGGAAAGCTTCTTCTCTTTTGCCCTCCCCATCCTCTTTTTCCCTAAAGGAAAGTAGTGGTTGAATTTGTTTTTTAAAATCCATTTTAGATGTACCCTTTCTTTAATAGGGAAGGAGTAATAACATTAACTTCTAGCTTTTGATTACTTTGTATATGTCAGGTACTATGCTAGGCTCTTAACATCTAATCTTTACAGTGATCTTTTATTGGGTTATAGTGATATGGTTCTCCATGCATGGTTTCTGTATATCTTCTCACCAGAGGCACTGAATGCCTTTGTTTCTATCTTTCCAAAGATTTTTGTATTCTGAACAGCCTTGAAAGGCAGAGATAATGTCTCCCTCTTGGGTGAATGGAGGTAGGCATACTTTCCCCTATAAAAGATTTGGGTTCTTTAGGCTGTGAGTTCCTCTTCTGTATTGCATTCCACTGCATATGCAGGTATCACTTGGCCTATTTTGTGTTGCCCTATAGGAAATGGGACTGGAGAACCAGCACAAGAACATGCTGATACTTTGACTACTAATATTGCTGTGAATCATAAAGTTCATTGTCTCTGACCTGGGAGTCAATGTCTTCTGCCAGCATCCATGAAACTGGCAGACTAAGTTGTTAGCTTGCTAGTAGGATAAAACTCAGATCCTTTAGTTTTTAAGTTTTGGCAGCAAGGATGGATGTTGGCAGACACATGACATTCTGGAAGAAGAAAGATGAGGGTGTCTTCAACGGTTGGTTAACAGAATTTGAGGGAAGTCCTTGGGAATTGGTAGAAACATGTTGACCAAATTAAGTCGTTCTCTACTTTATTGCCTGTTAATGATAAGATATTGGGGAAGTGGTTACAGACTGAGTTCCAGGACGTAGGTTCAAAGACAGCTGCCTGAACATTCCTCCTATTGTTGCCAACTCTCCTTTGGATGGGGAGGATATTTTTCACCAATCTGGAGGTCACCCTCAAATCCTCCCCAGTGTAACAACTAGGCAGATGTGTTCTGGTTAGGCAAAATCTTCTGTTCCCTTTCAGACAAGAGTTACAGATGTATGTGTGCCTACACTGAGTGTGAAAGGAGGCAAATTTGTAACTTACGTGGGCAGAAAAAAAGTTGTTAGAATTTTGCTTTGCCTGAGAGATGGAGTGTATAATGTCTTATGGCTCAGCCCCTCTGGAGGAAACTTTAATTCCCACTTTACTGTCTGAAGCAAAGCCGTCGGCTCAGTGGGGTCATTAATTCATAGAGGTTTCACCTGAAACCTGCTCCTGGTTTGCTGATGGTTTAGTCAAGCTGAAAGCTTACTGTGTCTGCTTGACTTCTAGGGCTGTTCAACCTCTGTACTAGCTATGCAGACTGATAATCGATGTGATTGCTCTGTTCTCTGGACAGAACTCAGAGAACTCAAGGCTTTTTTTTTTCAAGGCTTTTCTCATAGCTCTGATTGGTACTCTCCTTGATGAAACTTGTTATATTTCTACTGACTTTTGCCTGTTGCTAATGGCCTAGCTCTTTGATCTGCCACTTGGAAAGCTATAGACTGGCAAGTTAAAGATAGCTTTCATTAAAGCTGTGAACTATGAAAACAAATTATACTTGCTGATCAAACCATCTGGATCACTCATCTAGATGCCCTTAGTAAGGGCCTGTCTTCTGATGAAGCCCACTGGAATCAAGCTTCTGATTGAGTATACACTGCCCAGAGCTGTGTTCATTATATTGGATATGATGAATATCAACCATCATAAACTGGACACAAAGCAAAGGACTGTGACACAGAGGGTACCATTACATGCCAGACTTGTGCCTTTTGCTAAAAGTTTAACCGTTTGTCACATGAGAGAAGCCGGTGGCATGGGATGTGGCTCCTGCTTGCTCCTGGCAGGTTGAATACATTGGACCTTTGACCTCCCTCTCATAGCCAACTTCCTGTCAGTAGTGCCACTGCCGTTGACATTTTTTTGTGGTTTTGATGTTGTTGTTCTAGTCCAATCAGCTGGCTCTGGCCACACCATCGTAACCATAGAAACTAATCTGTGTTACGCTTTTGGCTTTCTGGACTGTTTGCAGTATAACAGTAGTGCACCTTTTATCATACAAGCCACTCAGCAGTGAACTGATTGTCAAGGTATTTGATGCTTCCATGCTTCCGACCGTTCGTAGGCATCTGGTATGTGGATAAACATTGAATATTGGAACAGCTTCTTCAAAAATTGACTCAACAATTCCTGATTCTACATCCTTCACCTCCCCTTGATTCACACACCTTACTTAGAAAGCCAATTTTGCCACTGCTTGTAGCCGTCCCCAGAAAAGGATCATCTCATCTTGATCACTCCTGAGTAATGATCAGAATGGAAGGGGTGGGAGGTTATATAGTCCTATTTTGAGAATTCAGGATTCCACCCTGACCAATTTAGGCGTGATGTTTCTTTCCCCCTCCAGTAACAAACCAAGGCCAACCTGGTTGGCACCTATCTTCTATGTGGCAGCTAGGCCAAAAGATGGCTTAGGGAATTCATAATTATTGTTCAGTTACCTGGATTCTCTTGTTGCATTGATATTATTCTAGGTCATCAGGATAGTCACTATTTGGTTGAGTATACTGCTTGCTGGGTCCCTGTATGGTAGACAGTGGGGGCCATAATAGGTTTCTGTAGGTTTTATACAAATTCCCTTGACCCTCGTGTGCCTGACATTTCCAGATGAAAGGTCTGGGTGTTGTGAGTAAAAGATAACTGGGAAAAAGGTAAAGTTATAGCTACTGGAATGGGACATACTGATTTTGTAGCAATGGACAGAGAGCAGCAATCCTGACACTTGGTGGAAGGACCACCTTAGACCCCAGGAGGTTTAGAGAAGGGAAAGACATTAATGTTCATTTTCTTTCAGAATCACCCTTGAAGACTTCCTCATAAAGGAAAACACTCTGGTGCAGCTCCTCCAAACTGTTGCTATCACATTAAGTTTAACTGACTGCTGGGTCTGCCATCCCCCATGGCTCTGATCATGATTTGTCTTTCCCTGTAAACTTACTGGGAGGTCTACTGGAAATAGCAGTGGGTGGCTCCAGGTCATGTACCTTCCATGCAAAACACCTGCAAACACTTCTTTACTCCCATCTCATCAACTTCACTCAGATTCTGTGGGATAGATTTTGGCCACCTGGATTATGGCCTGGACAAACGGGACAGATTGGACTGACTGCTATCATTCAGTCCTTTCAAAAACAAGGACTAGACTCAATGTTTTGAACTGAACAGGGTGGGAACCTTGTGCTGGGACACAATTTGACAATGCCTCCTTGGCTGATGTAGGTCCTCCTTGGAAAGACCTAGTGATTCTAAACAACCCTCTCTTTTCTGGTGTACCATGTGTGTCCTTGGGACTGTACTTCTTTTGTGTAACCCAGGTATTAGCTTATCTCCCTTCTAGAAACATGGACCTTCCTCCACCTTTGAATGTTTAAGGAAACACCATTAAATCTTGTAGCCTTTAGAGAACTGTGGAGATCTCTCTAAAATGAGGCCATCCCTGCTTGCTTGGGGAAGCTTCCTGGAATGATAACTGATTTGTTATTTAGGCACACCCTGTGAACAATTATCTGTGTAAGGGAGTCATTCAATTAGACTAGGCAGTGCAAAATTCATTCCTGACTTTTTAACTGAAGTAACCAGTGACAACACCTTGGCCCTGGAAGGCATTAAGGTCAGCCTCAATTCACTGACCAGAGTTCTTAGGGATGATAAAATTGACCTGGACTTTTTTCTTGTGAGCCAAGGCAGAGTCTGTACAATTACTGATATATCTTATTGTTCCTAGATTAATACCTTAGGCCAAATGGAAAGGTCAATACAGAAAGCTACTTGACTTTCTAAGGTAGACCCTGATGGCTTATGGGATTTCATCTTATTTGGGTGTGGGATTCTAAGAAACATGGTTGAAATCAATTCTGAAAATTGACCTCATCCTGCTGCTTGGAGTCTTGTTGATAGTAGCCTTAATTAAATGATGTATGATATCAATTGATTAGATTTAGTTCAACCCTCTGTCTGTTGGATTAATCAGAGTGCCCGATAGTGGCATACTTGTGAGAAAATTATCAGCCACCAAGATGGTTAGAAATGAGGAGTGGATGTTGTTGGGACACAATTCTCTATGTCTTGTATGTTTTTGCACATCTTATGAATAGGGTACTGATTGTTCTAGCTTTTCTTCTCTACCAGCCTAGATAGTGTTTCCCTAAGGGGCTGGTTGCTTACACTCTGAAGGTAAAGATGCTTTCTCCCTCCACAGCAAAGGACAGGTATGCTTACAGTCCATTATAAAAGATTCACATTCCCTGAGCTCAGGGTTCCTCTCCTGTAATGCAGTCCACGGTGTATGGCCCACTCTGTGTCACCCCATGGGAAATTGGCCTTGGGAATTGGTGTAAAAATTACTGATATACTCTGTTAAAAAAAAAAAAAAAAACAAAGCTAAAACTCTGGCTGCTGTTATTGTTGTGAGGAATAAAGTGCTTCATCCTTGTCTTAGGAGTCCTGTATCTTCCTCCAATATCCATGAAATTGTAACAGGACAGGTTGTTAGCTTGCCAGTAAGTAGGTTGGATTCTTAGCTTTTTTGTAGTTGTTACCACTCTGCAAGGTAGGTAATCCCTCATTTTGCATATTGATCTTAGAGATAATAATTATAATAACTACAACTAACATTTATTGAACGTTTCCTTCCCTTTCTCTTCCCTTTCCCTCCCCTCCCCTTCCTTAAAATACAGTGTAGTTTACAACGGAGTTCACATGTGATGTGGTGCAGTGGCTTACTACACCTGGATAATTTGTGTGTACATATACATACACTTTTGTAGAGATGGAGTTTCACTATGTGGCCCAGGCTGGTCTCAAACTCCTGGGCTGAAGCTATCTGCCCACTTTGGCCTCTCAAAGTATTGACGTTACAGGCGTGGGTCACCGCATCTGCATCTGGCCTGAATGTTTTCTTTCTATTGGGCTCTGTGATAACTGTTTCATTTGCATTATCTCATCTAATTGTTATATGCCATCTAATTTGTAATAGCCATTGTTCTTATTTCCATATAAAGATGGAGAATACGGAGGGGTAAAGAGGTTAAGCAATTATCTAATGACAGATAGTAACAAGACAAGGGTGGGATTGGAACTCAGATTTGTTCGACTACAAAGTAAAATGTATATATGATCTTATATATCCACATTTGCTCAAATGAGTATGCTAGGCAGTACTCAACAGCAATTTACTGGAATAATAAAAAAACCATGGTTTTAAGAAATATTAAAAATCATTTTCACAAAGTATATATAAAATTTACATGAATTTTAAATAGAAAATGAGATTTCAAAGACATTGTAAGAAGGTAACTTGCTTCTCTTTGGGCCCAATGGGGAAACATGTTTTTCTCCAATGAGGGAACGTATTTCCCTTCTATTGTTATGCCCACGGTTGTGGAAAGATTTAATAAGTACTGAACTTTACCACATTGTCTTTTTTAGAGCAAATCCAAATGCATCCAAACTGGGCTCAGTGGCTCATGCCTATAATCCCAGCACTTTGGAGGCCAAAGTGGGAGGATCGAGGAGTTCAGTATTGCCTGGGCAATATAGTGAGATCTTGTCTCTACAAAAAACTTGAAAAATTAGCTGAGGCCTGGCATAGTGGCTCATGCCTGTAATCTCAACACTTTGGGAGGCTGAGGTGGGTGGATCACTTGAGATCAGGAGTCCCAGACCAGCCTGACCAACATTGTGAAACCCCGTCTCTACCAAAAAAAAAGAAAATACAAAAATTAGCTGGGCGTGGTGGCTGGCACTTGTAGTCTCAGCTACTCGGGAGGCTGAAACACGAGAATCACTTAGTGGTAGCGCGCACCTGTAGTCCCAGCTACTGAGGAAACTGAGATGGGAGGATTGCTTGAGGCTGGGAGATGGAGGTTGCAGTGAGTCAAGATTGTGCCACTGCACTCTAGCCTGAGTGACTCTGTCTTTAAAAAGAAAAACCCAAACTGCATCCAGGTGTTTTTTGATTCCTTCTTTATCTTTATTCTTTCAAGATGATTTTTAAAATTCCTTTATCCTATTGTAGCTTTATGGCACGCAAAAGAGAGGACGGTGTAGTTTTCTGGTGTCCCTGGATTGACCAAGTCTAATAGATGGAAAAACAAAATCGTCCCAAAAAACGAGAGCTTATTGACTGCTTATCTTGAAGTTATGTGTGACAATGGTTGCTACTGAGATTATGTAGTTACTAGTATTTTTACATCACTTTTACATTCATCAATGCCTGTACGTTACTTTCATTTTTAAAATTCTTTCTTGAAAGTACTGAAAGTGCCTGTAAATAATTATGTTAGTATAAATCTATATCAATGCAAAGTGATTTGCTTAATTTTTCTGGGAGCACTGTCAGTTTTGGGTATTTTCCCAATGTCCTAGTAGTAGAACTTGAAACAAAAATAATGGTGTAGACCAGGCATGTTGGCGCATGCCTATAATCCCAGCACTTTGAGAGGCAGAGGCAGAATTGCTTGAGACCAGGTGTTTGATAACAGCTTAGACAACATATTGAGACCCCCATCTCTACAAAACAAATGAACAACAAAAGCATAATGGTATAGTGGCAAAAGTTGATACATGTGAACTTTGTTGTAAACTACATTGTATTTTAGTATTTCATAAGAGTAAAATAATGCTTACTAATTACTTTGGAATAATATAGTAAAAATACTCTGCCAATGCTGACTGGATAGATATTTGATAATATGAAATTATATATATTTTTAAATCTGGTAATGTCCTTACTGGATTTTAAGAAAAGGAGTCCTGTGGCTGGGCATGGTGGTTCCATGCCTGTAATCCCAGCACTTTGGGATGCCGAAGTAGGCAGACTGCTTGAGCTCGGGAGTTTGAGACCAGCCTAGGCAACATGGTGAAACCCCATCTCTACAAAAAAAATACAAAAATTAGCCAGGTGTGGTGGTACGTGCCTGAGGCCCCAGCTTCTCGGGAGGCTGAGGCACAGGAATCACTTGAACCCATGAGGCAGTGGTTGCAGTGGGCCGAGATCATGCCACTGCACTCCAGCCTGGGTGACAGAGTGAGACCTTGTCTTAAAGAAAAAACCAAGAAAATAAAAAAGTACTTTTAGAGACATGCTGTAATACTTATGGGTGAAATGATATATCTAGAATTTACTTCAAAATGACCTTCAATAAATGTGATTCACCACATAAACAGAATTAAAAGCAAAAACCATATGATAATCTCAATAGATGCAGAAAAAGCTTTCAATAAAATCTAACATCCTTTCATGATAAAAACCCTCTACAGACTAGGCATGGAAGGACCATACCTCAAAGTAATAAGAACCATCTATGACAAACCCACAGCCAACATCATACTTAATGAATAAAAGCTGGGACCATTCCCCTTGAGAACTGGGACGAGGTGAAGATGCCTACTCTCACCATTCTTACTCATCATAGTATTGGTCATAGTACATAGTCCTAGCCAGAGCAGGTATTCAAATAGGGAATGAAGAAGTCAAACTGTACCTAGAAAACCCTAAGGACTCTGCCAAAAGCCCCTAGAACTGCTAAACAATTTTAGCAAGGTTTCAGGATATAAAATCAGTGTACAAAAAGCCAGTAGCATTTCTATACACCAGTAATGCTCAGGCTTAGAGTCAAATCAAGAGTGCAATCCCATTTACAGTAGCCACAAAGAATATGAAATACCTAGGAATACAGTTAACCAAGGACATGACAATCTCTACAAGGAGAACTACAAAATGCTGTTGAAAGAAATCAGAGATGAAACAAATGAATGAAAAAACGTGCTTATGCATTGGAAGAATGAATAACATTAAAATGACCATACTCTCCAAAGCAATTTATACATTCAGTGCTATTCCTATCAAACTACCAAGATTATTTTAAACAAAACTACAAAAAACTATTCTAAAATTCACATGGAAGCAAAAAAGAGCCCAAATAGCCAAAGCATTCTTAAGCAAAAAGAACGAAGTGGGAGGCATTGTACCACCCAACTTCAAAGTATACTGTAAGGCTGTAATAACCAAAACAGCATGGTACTGGTACAAAAACAGACACATAGACCAATGGAACAGAATAGAAAACTCAGAAATAAAGTTGCATTTCTACAGCTGGTATTTGACAAGGCTGACAAAAACAAACAATGAGGAGAGGACCCCTTATTCAATAAATGGTGCTAGGATAACTAGCTGTATGCAGAAGGATGAAACTAGACTCTTACCTTTCACCATATGTGAGAATTAACTCAAGGTGGATTAAAGATTTAAATGAAAGACCTCAAACTAGGAAAATCCTAGTAGAAGAAAACCTAGGAAATATCCTTCTTGATATTGGCCTTGGCAAAGAATTTTTGGTTAAGTCCCTAAAAGTAATTGCAACCCAAACAAAAATTGACAAGTGGAACATCATTAAACTAAAGAGCTTCTGCATAGCAAAATAAACTATCAACAGTGTAAATAGACAACCTACAGAATGGGAGAAAATATTTGCAAATCTATGCAGATTGTGTATATTTATAGCAGAGCAGTAGCATTTCCAGGGGGTGGATCCTGGGGGTACCCTGAGTTAATAATGGATACAGAGCCATCTTTTGATGAAAGGGTACTGGTGACATACACAGCTGGTCCTAGGACTCAGTTTCATATACGTTCCTACTGAGTTTTTAGGAGACCTTTATGAAGGTAGTGGCATGGAGCTCCCTCCTGGCCAGGGAACGTCTGTCTTGCAGTTGCTATTTGTTACCCATGCGAAATGTATGAAACTGTAGAGTCCTGGCTCTTAATTATTTTCCACAATTGCTATAGTGATGTCAAATAGGATGTTCTGAGCTTGCCTAACCAGGCATTTACTCAGAGTATTCTTAGTGGTATGGTTGGCATTGTGGTCAGAGAAGAAAGATGGGTATATCATGGAGTTTTGTCAGTATGAGCAATTGTGCCTAATAAAAAAACAGTGTCTTTAATTCTTATTGCTTAAATCAGTATGTACTGAGGGTATACCAGACATTAATTTATTCAAGAGATACTTAAATGACCTCACATGTCTTGTGATGCAAGGATGTAAGGAATACAGAGAAATACATATTACCTGACATGGTTTTTATTCATATTTTCACTCACTTGACAAAGATTTATTGAATATCTGCTCTGTGGCAGGCATTATACTAGGCATAGGTGAATAGGGATTGGGAAGAGGAGGAAGAGATACAAAAATTAAGATGGGGGGGCATTGTTCTTAAAATCCTTGGAAATAATTATAGCGCGGAATAACAATAAAGGAATATAGAACGTGGTTCCAGTGGTTAAAATGGGTATATTCATATAGTACTTTAAACCAATAATATTAGATATGTCATAGGGCAGAATACAACTAACTGTCAGATGGTTGGTAAAACCATGAGAATCATGTGGTACAAAGTCCCAGGGCTGAAATCCCTTCTGAATCTTTCCTCATGTCCATCTTTTGCTTGAAAACTTTTGGTAATTAGGGGATCACTACTTTGTAAGGCAGCTAACAAAATTTAACCTCTTTGTAACTTACTGATTTACTCTAGACCTGTACAGAATCTGTGCCTACCCCCCCATATGAAGGAACTATGTTAGCATTAACTCTTATCTGAGTCCTAATTTTTCAGTTCTTTCTACCACTCTTATTACTTAGCTGCTCTCTGGATGTGCTTGTCTGTCAATGAAACACTTCAAAAGAAGAGATCAAGAGTGAATACAATATTCCAAAAGAGATTTGGAATACAGTAGAATGGACTTTCCCCTAGTTGTGCACATTGTATTACTATTAATGTACAATGTGTGATACTAATACCTTACAATTTTGACACATATTGGTGGGTGGTAACATAAATATCCCACCTAAGTAAGGCATATCTCCCTCATCTTAAATTCAATCATTTGAATTTCTCTAGCTCAGTGAAGAACTTTGCCAACTTGAATCTTTCTACTCGCTCTTAAATCATCTCTGTAGGAATTTGCTCCATCAGTTTTCTCCTACATTTCCTTTGGCTTCTGCATCTCTGTTTCGACTGACTCCCTCTTACCCTTATATTTCTCTTCAGTGTTAATGTACATTAGAGTCTGTCCTGTCCCCTTTTCCTTTCCACTCTACCTCATCCCATATGGTTTCCAAGTAATCATCCTTTCTTTGGTTTTCACTATCCATTAAATATATGCTACTAAGTCCAAAAGCAGCAGCCTCATTTCTGTCCTCCTTTGAATTCCAAATTAAATTGCTTACATAGAATGAGGGTCAAGTTCACCGGCAGGCTAACAAACTCCTTGTGATTTGGCCTTCTGTACCCTATGCCTTGTGCTGTAGTAATACTTTGATGCTTGTAATTTTCTTGAACTTATGTCATTGTGTGTCTCTGCTTTTGTCAGTTCTCCTGTCAGTTTTGCCTGACTCTGTCTTTGCACACTTGTGTGTAGACATTATTATCTCCTGTGAAGTGTTCTCTGACAGTTACTTACTCCCTCCTCTGTATTTCTCATTCTTCTTCTTTTTAAAAAAAATAAATCTGCAATACTCATATGTATTTCTCATTCCTATATATCCATCTGTCATTATAACTATCACATTACTTTGTAAATATCTGTCTTTCTTATTAATTTGTGAGTTCTTTATAGCCAGGAACTATATCTTATTTGTTTTGCTATTTCTGGTGCCTAGCATGCTTCCTGGCACATAGTATGTTCTCACTGAATATTAAATTGAACTGAACTAGTTGATTTTGAGCTTGTTGAAATAAGAAGGAAAAGATATGATTGGGTCTTTGTATCTTGATTTTGTCATCAGGATGTAGCTGTTTAAGCTTTGTGTCATTTGCATATGTAAATGAACATTAGTTTGTTAGTTAACACTGAGTGCCCTGAGATTTGGGACTGTGTCATGTTCATCTCTGTATTACTAGTACCTAGTACATTGCCTGGCAAATCTCAGGATGTCAGTACTTATTAAAATGTAGCTTCAAGAGTAAATCAGGCTGGGCGTGGTGGCTCATGCCCATAATCCCAGCACTTTGGGAGGCTGAGGGAGGAAGATCACTTGAGGTCAGGAGTTTGAGTCAGCCTGGCCAACGTGGTGAAACCCCGCATCTCTAGTAAAAATACAGAAATTAGCTGGGGGCGTGGTGGTGGGTGCCTGTAATCCCAACTACTTGGGAGGCTGAGGCATGAGAATTGCTTGAACCTGGGAGGCAGAGGTTGCAGTCAGCTGACACACTGCTACTGCACTCTAGTCTGGGTTATAGAGTGAGATTCCATCTCAAAAAAAAAAAAAAAAAAAAAA
>NW_016806314.1:1238489-1244502 GCF_001698545.2 Rhinopithecus bieti
AAAAAAAAAAAAAAAAAAAAAAAAGGGTAAATCAGGCCAGGAGTGGTGACTCATGCCTGTAATCCCAGCACTTTGGGAGGCTGAGGCAGGAGTTTGAGACCAGCCTGGGAAATATATGTTATATTCTTGACATGCTAGTCAAGTCATCTATCGAAAAATATTTTGGCATGAATTATTAATAATGAATTCGTGGTGATTTGTGATGATCATCCTTCCTAGAAAAAAATATATAGGCCAACATCTTTATTAATTATAAAATTTTGGCGTTAATTGATGGCAGCATACAAAGTTTCTAGTTATCTCAATTTTTGTTTTTCTCTCCTTTTGAAATTCTACCATTTCTCCTATTTAAAACAATTCTCAAAGATTTCTTGTTGGTTATATGGGTCTTATTGCTACATTTTTCAGTACCTTTGTGGTTGGTGTAAGACATAAATTTACAGATTGAAGAAGCTTAGTGAATACCAAGTAGGTTTAATACAAAGAAAATCACTTGTAGGCACATCATAATCAAACTGCTAAAAACCAAAGATAAAATCTTAAAAACATCCCGAGGAGGGGAAAACATTCATAAATATAACAATGACAAGAGTCATAGCTAACATCTAATCAGAAACAGTGGAATCCAGAGGATAATGGAATAATATCTTTAAAGTGTTGAAAGAAAAAAATATCAGCTAGAATTTTATATTCATCAAAATTATCCTTCAAAACCAAAAGTGAAGACTTTAAAATTTTTTTTTCAGTTACTTATTTATTATTATCTTTGAAACTCACTGTGTCACCTAGGCTGGAGTGCAGTGGTATGAACATGGCTCATTGCAGCCTTGATTTCCTGGGCTCATGTGATCCTTCTGTCTCAGCCTCTTGTGTAGCTGGGACCACAGGTGTGCACCACCATGCTTGGCTAATTTTTTAATTTTTTTGTAGAGACAGGGTCTCATTTTGTTGCCCAGGCTGGTCTCGAACTTCTGGGCTCAAGTGATCCTCCTGCCTTGGCCTCCCAAAGTGCTAGAATTATAGGCATGAGCCACCATACCTGGCCGAGACAGTGTTATGTGATAAAATATGGGAAGATATGTTGCCCACAGACCTGCATATTATAAGAAATTATAAAGAAATTTCTTTAGGTTGTAGAGGAATGGTATCAGATGGAAATATGGATCTATGGAAGACATGAAGAACACTGAAAATTGCATATATATGGGTAAGTATTTAAAAAATTACGTAGAAGTAAAATATGTGACAACAGTATCAGGAAAGAAGTATTGCAAGGTTCTTACATTATATGGGGTGCAGTAATATTAAGGTATACTGATAAGTTCTGGATGGATATTGTAATTCTGAGAACAACCACTAATAAAGAGAAGAAATATAGTTAGAAAGCTAATAGAAGAGATAAAATAGATACTAAAAATATGCTGATATGGTTTGGCTGTGTCCCCACCTAAATCTCAACTTGAATTGTATCTCCCAGAATTCTCACGTGTTGTGGGAGGGGCCCAGGGGGAGGTAAATGAATCATGGGGCCTGGTCTTTCCCTCGCTATTCTTGTGATAGTGAATAAGTCTCGCAAGATCTGATGGGTTTATCAGGGATTTCTGCTTTTGCTTCTTTCTCATCTTTCTCTTGCCGCTGCCATGTAAGACTTGTATCATGATTCTAACTTCCGTGCACCCACAGGCTCAATGATTCTGAGGCTTCCCCAGCCATGTGGAACTGTAAGTCCAATTAAACCTCTTTTTGTTCCCAGTTTTGGGTATGTCTTTATCAGCAGCATGAAAACAAACTAATACAGTAAATTGGTACCAGTACAGTGGGGCGTTGCCAAAAAGATACTGGAGAATTTTGATGCGACGTTGGAACTGGGTAACAGGCAGACGTTGAAACAGTTTGGAGGGCTCAGAAGACAGGAAAATGTGGGAAGGTTTGGAACCTCCTAGAGACTTGTCAAATGACTTTGACAAAAATACTATTAGTGATACGAACAATAAGGTCCAGGCTGAGGTGGTCTCAGATGGAGATGAGGAACTTGCTGGGAATTGGAGCAAAGGTGACTCTTGTTATGTTTTCAGCAAAGAGACTGGCAGCATTTTGCCTCTGCCCTAAAGATTTGTGGAACTTTGAACTTGAGGGAGATGATTTAGGGTATCTGGCGGAAAACATTTCTAAGCAGTAACGCATTCAAAAGGTGACTTGGGTGCTGTTGAAAGCATTCCATTTTAAAAGGAAAAAAGAGCATAAAAGTTCAGAAAATTTGCAGCCTGATGCAGTAGAAAAGACCCATTTTTTGAGGAGAAATTCAAGTGGGCTGCAGAAATTTGCATAAGTAGCAAGGACCCTAATGTTACATGGGAAAAATGTCTCCAGGTCACGTCAGAGACTTTCATGGCAGCCCCTCCCGTCACAGGCACGGAGGCCCAGGAGGAAAAGTGGTTTTGTGGGCCAGGCCCTGGCGTACCAAGTGCATCCTAGGAACTTGGTGCCCTGTGTTCCAGCCACTCCGGCCATGGCTGAAAGGGGCCAACATAGAGCTTGGGCTGTGGCTTCAGAGGGTAGAAGCCCAAAGCCTTGGCAGCTTCCACGTGGTGTTGAGACTGCAGGTGCACAGAAGTCAAGAATTGAGGTTTAAGAACCTCCTCCGCCTAGATTTCAGAAGATGTATGGAAATGCTTGGATGCCCTGGAAGAAGTTTGCTGCAGGGGTGGGGCTCTCTTGGAGAACCTCTGCTAGGACAGTGTGGAAGGGAATTGTGGGGTTGGAGCTCCCACACAGAGTCCCTGCTAGGGCATTGCCTAGTGGAGCTGTGAGAAGAGGGCTACCATCCTCCAGATCCCAGAATGGCAGATCCACCGACAGCTTACACCCTGTGCCTGGAAAAGCTCCAGATACTTAGTGCCAGCCTGTGAAAGCATCCAGGAGGGAGGCTGTATCCTGCAAAGCCACAGGGGCGGAGCTGCCCAAGACCATGGGAAACCACCTTTTATATCAGTGTGACCTGAATGTGAGACCTGGAGTCAAAGGAGATCATTTTGGAGCTTTAAAATTTAACCACCCCGCTGTATTTCAGACTTGAATGAGCCCTGTAACCCCTTTGTTTTGGCCAATTTCTCCCATGTAGAATGGCTGTGTTTACCCAATACCTTGTACTCTAATTGTATCTAGGAAGTAACTAGCTTGCTTTTTATTTTAGAGGCTTATAGGTAGAAGGGACTTGCCTTGTCTCAGATGAGACTTTGGACTATGGACTTTTGGGTTAATGCTGAAATGAGTTACGACTTTGGGGGACTGTTGGGAAGGCATGATTGGTTTTGAAGTGTGAGGACGTGAGATTTGAAGGGGCCATGGGCGGAATGATATGGTTTGGCTGTGTCCCCACCCAAATCTCAACTTGAATTTTCATCTCTCAATTGCCACGTGTTGTGGGAGGGACCCAGTGGGGAGGTAATGGAATCATGGGGCCAGTCTTTCACGTGCTATTATTATTATTATTTTATTTTATTTATTTATTTATTTTGAGACGGAGTCTTGCTCTGTCACCCAGGCTGGAGTGCAGTGGTGCAATCTTGGCTTACTGCAAGCTCTGCCTCCCTGGTTCATGCCATTCTCCAGCCTCAGCCTCCCCAGTAGCTAGGACTACAGGCGCCTGCCTCTATGCCCAGCTAATTTTTTTTTTGTGTGTGTATTTTTAGTAGAGATGGGGTTTCACCGTGTTAGTCAGGATGGTGTCGACCTCCTGACCTTGTGATCCACCTGCCTCAGCCTCCCAAAGTGTTGGGATTACAGGCGTGAGCCGCTGCACCCAGCCACCTGCTATTCTTGTGATAGTGAGTAAGTCTCGTGAGATCTGATAGGTTTATTCAGGGGTTTCAGCTTTTGCTTATTCCTCATTTTTCTCTCACTGCCACCATGTAAGAAGTGCCTTTCGCCTCCTGTCGTGATTCTGAGGCTTCCCCAGCTGTGTGGAAGTGTAAGTCCAATTAAACCTCTTTTTGTTCCCAGTTTTGGGTGTGTCTTTATCAGCAGCGTGAACCAACTCATACATATGCTTAACCCTAAGGAATGCAGATAAGAAAGTATAACTGAAGAAAAACAATTGGGACAGATTGGGGAAACAAAATAAAAGAACCACGATAGTAAAACAAGAACCCAGATAGTAAACTTACAGTAAACTACTGCCATATCAGTAATTACATTAAATGTAAATAGGGTAAATAGTTATCAAAAGGTAGAGACTGTCAGGTTGGATGAAAATTAAATATTGATCTATATTGTGTATAAGAGAAGCATCTGGAATATAAAGATGCTTCGCTAGGTTGTAAATAAAAGGATGGACAAACAATGTATCATGTAGACACTAATCATAACAAAACTGCTGTGATTAATTAATGTTAGACTAAGTAGACTTCAATTTAAGGAGTTTTACTAGAAATAAAGACGTTCTGGCCCACAGTTTTTCTGATTTCTAACCCTAGTTATGTTGCCTTCTTTAGTTTTCTCGTTGTAAAATTGGGCTATTTGATGCTTTACCTGCATTACTATTAATCCTTACAGCAGCTTTGCAAGATTGTTGTTATTACCATTGTATGAATGAGAACACTGAGACTCAGAGAGGTTAATAAGTAAAGTCACAGGACTAGTTAAATGGTAAAGCTGCATTTGAAGCTAGTTGTGCTTTGAGTCAGAGTTTTTTTTCCATTACACATTGTTTCCTGCCAATATACCTTCCCGAATAGTACTGTACCCTAAGCTTTGCTTCTGTATAAACACACCTACTTGGAAGAACTCTCCTGAGGTCACCTGCTTAGCTCATTATGCCCTTTTGGAATCCATTCTTCTTTAAAACAAAAGAACCAAGATGTATTAGAATGTCATTAATAGGCTGTAATTGAGAATTTCCCATGTTGGCATTATGATTTTACTACTTATCAGTACATTTCAAAGATATCCCTCTCTTGAAATGCTTTGTTAACTACAGCCCCAGATTCCCCTAAATAAATGCTAATTTGCTAACATTTTGGTTAAGCTAAATGAAAGAAACGAGTGACATAGATCATTGGAGTCTACTTGGAAAAAAGAAGGTATTTGCATCTTGGTGCTTACTGTTGTTTATGCGATAAATTGCCTAATATGTGTTATTTGCTTTTTAAGAGTTGTAGACTATAATTACTGATAATTTGTATAGCGTTACATCATATTTATAGCTTCTGGTAAGACAGAATGCTTATAAATTATAGTTTATAATAATTATAAAAAAGCTAAGTATGGTTTGTGTCCATTTAAAGAATCTTATAAATCTTTAGATGTACTTTGTTATCTGAATAATTGTGAATCGTGAGGGCAGGAGCCAAATCTTTTATCCACTGTATTTCCAGAACCTAGCACTAGGCCTGGCACATGATAGAGACATTCAATGAATATTTTTGGCAGTTTTATTATTTCCTGAAAGTCTTGTGTGAAAGCTAGTGTGAAATGAAATTCCCTAGATATGTTAAATGTTTGCTCCCTCTTGTGGATAGAAAAGATAATGTAAGCTCTTATAATGAATCTGTTCTCTAGTTTTTGTTACCAAAAGGTATATAGTATAAACAGTGTGTACAATTTACTGAAATTTTTCTCTTTTTGAAGGGATCTGAATACAATTTTATCAATCAAAGATCTTTTGGTTCACATATATTCATAAAACATGCATAATTCTTGCTTAAGTATCATTTTTTAAAACTATCCAGGATAAAATTTATATACTAGTACTGAATTTAGAACTTAAATAGCACTGTTTTTGGAGCCCACTCCTTCTGCTTTCCTACGTATAAATTGTATGAATGATCAAATAACTTCCTGTTTTAATTCTGTTAATAAAACCCTATTAAATATTGTTGGATATCCTTTGAGAGTATTATTAAACACATCATTTCCTAATAATTCAAAACATTTTTTATTTTGATTAAAAAAAGAATAATTTTGCTAGCTTTCCCAGTTATTTATTTATTTTTTTTGAGACAGTGTCTCGCTG
>NW_016806314.1:1245118-1255103 GCF_001698545.2 Rhinopithecus bieti
CCCAAATCTCAACTTGAATTTTCATCTCTCAATTGCCACGTGTTGTGGGAGGGACCCAGTGGGGAGGTAATGGAATCATGGGGGCCAGTCTTTCACGTGCTATTATTATTATTATTTTATTTTTATTTATTTATTTATTTTGAGACGGAGTCTTGCTCTGTCACCCAGGCTGGAGTGCAGTGGTGCAATCTTGGCTTACTGCAAGCTCTGCCTCCCTGGTTCATGCCATTCTCCAGCCTCAGCCTCCCCAGTAGCTAGGACTACAGGCGCCTGCCTCTATGCCCAGCTAATTTTTTTTTTGTGTGTGTATTTTAGTAGAGATGGGGTTTCACCGTGTTAGTCAGGATGGTGTCGACCTCCTGACCTTGTGATCCACCTGCCTCAGCCTCCCAAAGTGTTGGGATTACAGGCGTGAGCCGCTGCACCCAGCCACCTGCTATTCTTGTGATAGTGAGTAAGTCTCGTGAGATCTGATAGGTTTATTCAGGGGTTTCAGCTTTTGCTTATTCCTCATTTTCTCTCACTGCCACCATGTAAGAAGTGCCTTTCGCCTCCTGTCGTGATTCTGAGGCTTCCCCAGCTGTGTGGAAGTGTAAGTCCAATTAAACCTCTTTTGTTCCCAGTTTTGGGTGTGTCTTTATCAGCAGCGTGAACCAACTCATACATATGCTTAACCCTAAGGAATGCAGATAAGAAAGTATAACTGAAGAAAACAATTGGGACAGATTGGGGAAACAAAATAAAAGAACCACGATAGTAAAACAAGAACCCAGATAGTAAACTTACAGTAAACTACTGCCATATCAGTAATTACATTAAATGTAAATAGGGTAAATAGTTATCAAAAGGTAGAGACTGTCAGGTTGGATGAAAATTAAATATTGATCTATATTGTGTATAAGAGAAGCATCTGGAATATAAAGATGCTTCGCTAGGTTGTAAATAAAAGGATGGACAAACAATGTATCATGTAGACACTAATCATAACAAAACTGCTGTGATTAATTAATGTTAGACTAAGTAGACTTCAATTTAAGGAGTTTTACTAGAAATAAAGACGTTCTGGCCCACAGTTTTCTGATTTCTAACCCTAGTTATGTTGCCTTCTTTAGTTTTCTCGTTGTAAAATTGGGCTATTTGATGCTTTACCTGCATTACTATTAATCCTTACAGCAGCTTTGCAAGATTGTTGTTATTACCATTGTATGAATGAGAACACTGAGACTCAGAGAGGTTAATAAGTAAAGTCACAGGACTAGTTAAATGGTAAAGCTGCATTTGAAGCTAGTTGTGCTTTGAGTCAGAGTTTTTTTTCCATTACACATTGTTTCCTGCCAATATACCTTCCCGAATAGTACTGTACCCTAAGCTTTGCTTCTGTATAAACACACCTACTTGGAAGAACTCTCCTGAGGTCACCTGCTTAGCTCATTATGCCCTTTTGGAATCCATTCTTCTTTAAAACAAAAGAACCAAGATGTATTAGAATGTCATTAATAGGCTGTAATTGAGAATTTCCCATGTTGGCATTATGATTTTACTACTTATCAGTACATTTCAAAGATATCCCTCTCTTGAAATGCTTTGTTAACTACAGCCCCAGATTCCCCTAAATAAATGCTAATTTGCTAACATTTTGGTTAAGCTAAATGAAAGAAACGAGTGACATAGATCATTGGAGTCTACTTGGAAAAAAGAAGGTATTTGCATCTTGGTGCTTACTGTTGTTTATGCGATAAATTGCCTAATATGTGTTATTTGCTTTTAAGAGTTGTAGACTATAATTACTGATAATTTGTATAGCGTTACATCATATTTATAGCTTCTGGTAAGACAGAATGCTTATAAATTATAGTTTATAATAATTATAAAAAAGCTAAGTATGGTTTGTGTCCATTTAAAGAATCTTATAAATCTTTAGATGTACTTTGTTATCTGAATAATTGTGAATCGTGAGGGCAGGAGCCAAATCTTTTATCCACTGTATTTCCAGAACCTAGCACTAGGCCTGGCACATGATAGAGACATTCAATGAATATTTTGGCAGTTTTATTATTTCCTGAAAGTCTTGTGTGAAAGCTAGTGTGAAATGAAATTCCCTAGATATGTTAAATGTTTGCTCCCTCTTGTGGATAGAAAAGATAATGTAAGCTCTTATAATGAATCTGTTCTCTAGTTTTGTTACCAAAAGGTATATAGTATAAACAGTGTGTACAATTTACTGAAATTTTCTCTTTTGAAGGGATCTGAATACAATTTTATCAATCAAAGATCTTTTGGTTCACATATATTCATAAAACATGCATAATTCTTGCTTAAGTATCATTTTTTAAAACTATCCAGGATAAAATTTATATACTAGTACTGAATTTAGAACTTAAATAGCACTGTTTTGGAGCCCACTCCTTCTGCTTTCCTACGTATAAATTGTATGAATGATCAAATAACTTCCTGTTTTAATTCTGTTAATAAAACCCTATTAAATATTGTTGGATATCCTTTGAGAGTATTATTAAACACATCATTTCCTAATAATTCAAAACATTTTTTATTTTGATTAAAAAAAGAATAATTTTGCTAGCTTTCCCAGTTATTTATTTATTTTTTTTGAGACAGTGTCTCGCTGTGTCACCCAGACAGGGGTATGGCGATGTAGTCTCGGCTCACGGCAACCTGTGCCTCCTGAGCTCAAGCAGTCCTCCCATCTCTGCCTCCCATGCAGCTGGGACCACAGATGCACACAACCATGCTTGGGTATTTCTTTGTATGTTTAATAGAGATGGGATTTCACCGTGTTGGCCAGGCTGGTCTCAAATGCCTGAGCTCGGCTTGACCTCCCAAAGTGCTGGGATTACAGGCATGTGCCACTGCGCCTGGCTAGCCTTCCTCAGTTTTTTTTTGAGATGGAGTCTTGCACTGTTGCCTGGGCTAGAGTCTAATGGCATGATTTCGGTTCCCTGCAACCTCCGCCTCCTGGGTTCAAGCTATTCTCCTGCCTCAGCCTCCCGAGTAGCTGGGATTACAGGCGCCCACCACCACACTCGGCTAATTTTTTGTATTTTTAGTAGAGATGGGGTTTCGCTATGTTGGCCAGGCTGGTCTCAAACTCTTGACCTTGTGATCAGTCTGCCTTGGTCTCCCAAAGTGCTGGGATTACAGGCGCGAGCCACCGTGCCTGGCCGCCTTCCTCAGTTTTTAAATACAGAACACCTATTTTCTTTTAAGTGTGATACTTTTATTCTAAAGAGTTAACATCACAGACTAAAAGCAGCTGGCCTTTGGAAATGCTTTGACATGTAGAATAAATCTTTTAAACAAAGATGTAGATTCTTGATATTCTTTTCTCCATATACTCAAGAGACTTTCATATTACTTTCTTAGGCCTTCATTTTCTATTCTATTATTTATAGTAGAAATTGACTTTCATTTTGAGGCCACTTTTGAAATAGAACTAATATTTTTGCCACTTCAGAAAGATTGTAGTCTGTGTGCCAAAGACAGACAGCGTGCAGTATAAGTGCACTATAGCATGGATGTTGGACTCTTAAGCAGGGCTCACTTACTAGGCAGGTGACTTTTTCCTGAAAACCAGTCTGGTTGTGAACATCCAGATCCTCACCTCAGCAGAATCACAGTCTGTCGTTAACTAAAGCAAGTGAAAACTCTAAACTTTATGAGGCCGTAATATTCAGATAGCAAAGAACAAAAATCCTAAGAGTATAGTTTGAATCTGCACAACATGAACACATCCATATAAACAACACTTTGGTTAAAAGAACAGAATATGTGACAAGAGTAGAAAAAAGAAAAAGAGGAGATTAGGGCACATAGAGACACAGGGAAGAACAGTGTGAAGACACAGGGAGGAGATAGCCATCAACAAGCCAAGGAGAGAGGCCTCAGAAGACATCCAAACTGCTGACAACTTGATCTTGGATTTATCATCTCAGAATTGTGAGAAAAAAATTTATGTTTAAACAAACAAAAAGAAAAAAAAGCAGAATATAATCAGAGTTCCAGAAGCTTCCTTCTTTCATTCAGTTATCTCTCACCCTTCAGGATAGCCTAGTAGATTGACTTCTGACATTACATATATGTTAGTTTTGCAAGTTTTAAAACGTTATGTATATGAAACCACACAGTAAGCTTTCATTTTATTTTATTTTATTTGTTTAATTTTTTTTTGGAGACAGGGTCTCTCTCTGCCACCCAGGCTGGACTGCAGTGGTGCCATCTTGGCTCACTGCAACCTCAGCCTCCCAAGTAGTTGGGACTACAGGCACGTGCCACCGTGCCCAGCTAATTTTTTGTCATTTTAGTAGAGACGGGGTTTCAACATGTTGGCTAGGCTGTTCTTGAACTCCTGACCTCAAGTGATCCACCCACCTTGGCCTCCCAAAGTGCTGGGATTACAGGTGTGAGCCACCACACTTTACCCCCATACAGTAAGCTTTAAAACAAAAAAATTCTGGTAAAATATACATAACATAAAATTTACCTTTTTAGCCATTTTGAACATACAATTCAGTGGTAGTAAGTACCTTCACATTATTATGTAGCATCACCACCACTCATCTCTAGAACTTTTTCATCTTCCCCCAAACTCTTATTGATTAAACATTAACTCCCCATTCCCCTTTCTGCTTCTAAACATTAACTCCCCATTCCCCTTTCTGCTTCTGTGAGTTTGAGTACTTACAGACGTGGAATTATTTAGTGTTTGTCCTTTTATGTCTAGCTTGTTTCACTTAACATAGTATTTTTAAGGTATATCCATTTTATAGCGTATGTCAGAATTTCTTGTCTTTTTAAGGAGCAATAATACTCTGTTGCATGAACATACTACATTTTCTTCATTTATGGATGGACATTTGAGTTGTTTATACATTTTGGATGTTGTTAACAATGGTACTATGAACATGGGTGTATAAATATGTTTTGAGTCCTTGCTTCCTTAAAAGTCTTTGGGGTATATAACCACAAGTGCAGTTACTGGATCGTACAGTAACTTTTTCCCTTGTATTTTTAGTTTACATGTAGTAATTGTATATACTTATGGGATACAAAGTGATCTTTTCATAAGAATATGCAATGTATAGTGATCAAATCAGGATAATTAGCATATCCTTCACCTTAAACTTTTTTTTTCTTTTTGTTGGGAACATTTAAAGTCTGCTTTTTTATCTTTTTGAAAATATACAATAAATTATAGTTAACCATGTCACCTTACAGCGCTGTAGAACACCAGAACTCATTCCTCCTATCTAGCTGTAATTTTGTATCTGTTAACCAGATTCTCCCCATTCTCCCCTTCTCACTGCCCTTCCCAGTCTCTAATATTTCCAATTCTATACTCTAATTCCATGAGCTCAGAATTCTTTTTAGCTTCTACATATGACTGAGAGCATATATTTATCTTTCTGTGCCTTACTTAGTTTAACATACTATCCTCCAGGCTTATCCGTGTTGCTGCAAGTGATAGGATTTCATTCTTTTTCTTTGTAGTTTGTTTGTTTGTTTGTTTATGTTTAGAGACAGGATCTTTCTGTTGCCCAGGCTGGAGTGTAGTGGTATGATCATAGGTCTCAGTAATGTTAAACTCTGGGGCTTAAGCAATCCTTCCCCCTCAGTCTCCTGAGTAACTGGGATTACACGCATGTGTCACCACACCTGGCTAACTTGTTTTACTTTCTGTAGAGATAGGGTCTTGTTATATTACCCAAGCTGGTCTTCCATTCCTGGCCTTAAGCGACCCTCCTGCGTCAGTCTCCCAAATCACTGGGATTACATGCCTGAGGCACACTACACCTGGCCCAATTCCAATCTTTTTCATGGAGGAATAGTATTCCATTGTGTATATAAACCACATTTTTATTTATCCATTTGCCTGTTGATGGACATTTAGGCTGACTCCATATCTGGGCTATTATGGATAGTGTTGGAATAAACATGGGGGCGCAGGTATCCTTTTGATGTTGATTTCCTTTCCTTTCTATAAATAACCAGTAATGAGATTGCTGTATCATATAGTAGTTCTGTTTTTAGTTTTTTGAGAAAGTGTGACACTGCTTTTTATAGTGACTATACTAATTTATATTCCCACCAACAGTGTATGAGTTCCCTTTTTTCTGCATCCTTGCCAGCATTTGTTATTTTTTGTCTTTGATAGTAGCCATTCTGACTGGGGTGAGATACTATTTGTTGGTGGCCATTTCTGTGTATTCTTTTGAGAAATGTCTGTTCAGATACTTCACCCACTTTGTAGTAGTGGGATTTTTTTTTTTTTTTTTTTTTTTTTTTTTTTTTGCTGCTGAGTTGTTTGAATTCCTTGTATATTCTGGTTGTTAGTTCTTTGTTAGTCAAATGGTTTGTAAGTATTTTCCTATCTACAGGTTGTCTGTTAACTGTGTTGATTGTTTCTTTTGCCGCGGAGAAGCCTTTTAGTTTAGTACAGTCCCATTTGTCTGTTTTTGTTGTCTACGTTTTTGTCCTGATGTGTTTTTGTCCTGACGTGTTTTCACCCAGCAGTTTTATAGTTTTGAGTCTTATGTTTAAGTCTTTAATCCATTTTGAGTTAATTTTTGTATATAGTGATAGATAGGGGTCTAGTTTCATTCCCCTGCATATGGTTGTCCATTTTTCTCAGCACGATTTATTGAAGAGACTGTTTTCCCAATGTGTATTCTTAGTACTTTTGCCGAATATCAGTTGGCTAAAAATATGTGGATTTATTAATAATTTTAATTTCAGGGTTCTCTTTTCTGTTGGTCTATGTATCTGTTTTGTTTGTTTGTTTTGTTTTGTTTTTTGAGATGGAGTTTCATTCTTGTCATCCAGGCTAGAGTGCAGTGGCACAATCTCAGCTCACTGCAACCTTTGCCTCTTGGATTCAAGTAATTCACCTTCCTCAGCCTCCGGAGTAGCTGCGATTACAGGCGCCCACCACCACACCCAGCTAATTTTTGTATTTTTTGGAGAGACAGGGTTTCATCATGTTGGCCAGGCTGGTCTTGAACTCCTGAACTCAGGTGATCTACCCACCTCAGCCTCCCAAAGTTCTGGGATTACAGGCGTGAGCCACTGTGCCTGACCTATGTATCTTTTATTATACCAATACCGTGCTGTTTTGGTTACTATAGCTCTGTTGTGTATTTTGAAGTCAGCTTTGTTCTTTTTTCTATTACTTTGGCTATTCAGGGTCTATTGTGCTTCTATGTGAACTTTAGGATTGCTTTTTCTATTTCTGTAAAGAATGTCCTTGGTATTTTATAGAGATTATGCTGTATCTGTAGATTACTTTCGATAGTATGGTCATTTTAACAATATTAGTTCTTCTAATCAATGAGTATGGGATACCTTTGTTTGTGTTCTCTTCAATTTCTTTGATTAGTGTTTTGTAATTTTCATTGCAGAGGTCTTTTATGTTCTTGGTTAAATTGATTCCTAGGTGGTGGTGGTGGTTGTTTTAATAGCTATTGTAAGTGGGATGGATTGGTTTCCTAATTTTTTTCTTTTTTCAAATTGTTCATTTTTGGTGTATAGAAAGTACTGCTGATTTTAGTTTGTTTATTTTGTGTCTTGTAACTTCACTGAGTTTGTTTATCAGTTCTAAAAGTTTTTTGGTGAAGTATTAGGTTTTTCTATATCTAAGATCATGTTGTCTGCAAACAAGAATGATTTGACTTCTTCCTTTCCAATTTGGATGCCTTTTACTTCTTCTCTTGTCTGGTTATAGCTAAGACTTTTAGTACTATGTTGAATGACAGTGGTGAAAGTGTGCATCTTTGTCATGTTCCAGATATTAGAGAAAAGTGTTTCAGTTTCTCCCCATTCAGTATGATGATAGCTGTGGGTATGTCATATATGGCTTTCATTACATTGAGATATGTTTCTTCTATACTCTGGAGTTTTTATCAGAAATGGATGTTGAATTTTATTGAATGCTGTTTCAATATCTATTTAAATGAAAATATGATTCTGGTTCTTGATTCTGTTAGTGTGATGTACTGTATTTATTGATTTGTGCATGTTGGGCCATCTTTGCATTCCTGGAATAAATCCAGCTTATGGTGAGTGATCTTTTTAATGTGCCATTGATTTTGGTTTGCTAGTATTTTGCTGAGGATTTTCGAATCTATGTTCATCAGGGATATTGACCTGTAGTTTTCTTTTTTTGTTGTGTTCTTGCCTGGTTTTGATATCAGGGTAATGCTGTCTCATAGAAGGAATGAAGAAGAATTCCCTTCTTTTTAATTTTTTGAATATTTGAGAAGAATTGGTGCTAGTTTTTCTTAAGAGTTTTGTAGAATTCAGCAGTGAAGCCGTCTGGTCCTGGGCTTCTCTTTTTTGGGAGTTTTGTTTGTTTTTTGTTTTGTTTTTTTAAAGACACAAGGTCTACCCTGTCACCCAGGCTGGAATGCAGTGGTATTATCATAGCTTACTGCAGCCTCAAATTCCTAAAGTCAAGGGATCCTCCTGCCTCAGGCTCTCAAGTAGATAGGACTACAGGTGTTGCCTGGCTAAATTTTTTTTGGAATATTTTTTGTAGTGATGGGTTTTTCTATGTTGCCCAGGCTGGTCACCGACTCCTGAGCTCAAGCAATCCTTCCACCTCAGCCTCTCAAAGCATTGAGATTATAGGTGTGAGTTACTGCACTTAGCCTTAGGAGACTTTATTACTGATTCAATCTTATTGCTCTTTATGGGTCTGTTCAGGTTTTCTATTTCTTTATGGTTCAATCTTGGTAGTTATCTGTATCTAGAAATTCACCCATTTACTCTATGTTTTCCAGTTTGTTGGTATATAGCTGTTCAGAATAACCTGCGATGATCTTTTGTGTTTCTTTGGTATCAGTTATGATGACTTCATTTTCATTTCTGAATTTCTTTTGTTAGTCTCATGAGTAGTTTATTGATCTTTTTTATCTTTTCAAAAAAACAACGTTAGTTGATCTTTTGTCTCTTTTTTTATTTTTTTGAGGCAGATTCTCACACTGTTGCCTGGGCTGGAGTGCAGTGGCGTGATCTCAGCTCACTGCAACCTCCATCTCCTGGGTTCAAGTGATTCTCCTGCCTCAGCCCCCCCAAGTAGCTGGGATTATAGGTGTGCACCAACACACCCGGATAATTTTGTATTTTTAGTAGAGATGGGGTTTCACCATGTTGCTCAGGCTGGTCTCAAACTCCTGACCTCAGGTGATCCACCCTCCTCAGCTTCCAAAAGTGCTGGGATTACAGGCATGAGCCACTGCGACCCAGCTTAGTTTGGTGGTTTTCTTTTCTTTTCTTTCCTTTTTTTTTTTTTGAGGTGGAGTCTTGCTCTGTTGCCTAGGCTGGAGTGCAATGGCGTGATCTCGGTTCACTGCAACCTCCGTCTCCCAGGTTCAAGCGATTCTCCTGCCTCAGCCTCCCTAGTAGCTGGGATTACAGGTGCCTGCCACCACGCTTGGCTAAGTTTTGTATTTTTAGTTTAGACGGGGTTTTGCCATGTTGGTCATGATGGTCTTGAACTCCTGACCTCAGGTGATCCACCCACCTTGGCCTCCCAAAGTGCTGGGATTACAGGTGTGAGCCATCACGTCCAGCTGTTGGGGTCTGCGTGTTTCCTAAACAAAGGAATGAACACACAAGACAACACAAGACAAGACAAACATGGCGGCCACCCCGAACGACACGCTCCGCGTTATTTTATACAGTCGTTTGTGGAATGTTACCAAGTCACAAGACACATTGTTGTTTTTCTGACCTTTCCCTGACTTTCTGGATTTTCAAGATGTTTACACATAAACAAGCCCCCAGGGTCTGCTGTTTGCAGCTGGCTCCTTTGTCCTCCCTGTTTGCAGGGAAGGAACGCCCTGCTTCGTTTGCAAGAGCAGGACTTATCGGGACATCTCGTTTGCGAGCACGTAGTCCTCTACATTTCCCCTTTCTTTATTTACAAGTTTGAATTTCTTTCAAAACCATCATTACATGTTGGGCTCGCTGG
>NW_016806314.1:1259236-1271453 GCF_001698545.2 Rhinopithecus bieti
CCTAGTGAGATGAATCCAGTACCTCAGTTGAAAATGCAGAAATCACCCGTCTTCTGTGTCACTCGCGCTGGGAGCTGGAGACTGGAGCTGTTCCTATTCGGCCATCTTGCTCCGGCCCCCTATATCTCCTATCAGTTTTTGAATGGCATTCATTGGTCCAATGTCAACCCTTGCCACATCGTTTACACATATCAGATGGTAACCTTTTTTCTTTTAGAGCAGAAGAGCCTAATTTTTTTCCGGCATTGCTTTTTAAAATGACCAGGTTTCCCACATTGATAGCATATACCTTGTTTAGAGTTGCGTTTTAAAGCCTTAGAAAGTGCCCCAGCAAACAATTGACCATTGTAAATAGCTCCCCCAACGCCTGCACAAGCCTGAATATACTCACCTAAATTAGCTCCACTGGCCTTTAAAGGTCTTAATAATTTTTGTTGCTGCTTTCATTTCTTTCAAAAATTTAAATTGTAGGGCTGTAAAAGTCCCATTCTGGCCACCGTTTGGGAACTGAGCATTGGGGCCGAAAGCAGCCTGTGTTATTGGGAATAGATCTAATTCCTCAAAATCATCCTTTTCCTTCAATTCCTTCTTTTCTCCTACAGAAGGAAAAGGCACAGAGAAAACCTGACCTGACATAGGCAAAGAGGTTGGAGGTGGAGGCAAAGGGAAATCTTTTTAACAGGGAAGGCTCGTGGCGGAGAGATAGGAGAAACAGGAGCAGCGGCACCTTGCAATTTTAACAACTCTTGTAACATCTCTAAAATACGCTGCAAATCAGAATTTCCTTCAGATGAAGGAGGCATTAACTCTTCTTCCAATTCCTTGTCCTCAGCAACCGGGGCGTAAATATGGTCCTCTCTAGGATCATTCCTCTCTAAAGCTTCAGATGTCTCACCTCCTGTGGCAGTATCGCCACGCTGAGTCAGTTTCAAATAACTCTAATGCCTGAGTAATGGAACTACACAAAGTCCACAAAGTCAGAGGCATCGTTTGCCCTCGCTGATGAGCTCGACGCAGGACTTTAACCACTTGTAACCATTCCTTTCGATTTAACTGCACTTTGGTTTGATATTGAAACCAATAACAATGTTGTTCAACATGGGCAAACAATCACTTCCAAGTCTTTTCTTTTACTTCTACTCCTGTAGACATCAGCAGTCCCTGGAGTAACCGCAAATATTCAGAGGCCAGAGAGGTGGAATTCCTCATAATTTTCCCGTGGGTCCCCCTTCATTTATTTACCTGCCCGGGGTGTTCCCCCTCTGGTTCCTTGCTCTCGTGGAGCCACGGACCCTGCTCGCTGCGCCAGATGTTGGGGTCCGCATGTTTCTTAAACAAAGGAATAAAGAATGAACACATAAGACAACACAAGACAAGACAAACATGGTGGCCGCCCCAAATGACATGCTCAGCTTTATTATATACAATCGTTTGTGGAATGTTACCAAGTCACAAGACACATTGTTTTTCTGACCTTTCCCTGACTTTCTGGATTTTCAAGATGTTTATACATAAACAAGCCCCCAGGGTCTGCTGTTTGCAGCTGGCTTCTGTGTCCTCCCTGTTTGCAGGGAAGGAACGCCCTGCTTCGTTTGCAAGAGCAGGACTTACCAGGAATGTCTCATTTGCGAGCACGTAGTCCTCTACATCCGGCCATTTGGTAGTTTTTTGCAGTGGTTACATTTGAGTCCTTTCCTCTTTCTCATTTGTGTGTCTGCTCTCTACCAGTGAATTTTATGCTTTAATTTTTTTTTTTTTTTGAGATGAGGTCTTTGCCCTATTTCCCAGGCTGGAGTACAGTGGTGTGATCTTGGCTGCCTGCATCCCTCTGGCTCCTGGCTCAGGTGATCCTCCCACCTCAGCCTCCCGAGTAGCTAGGACTACAGGCATGCACCACCATGCCTGGCTAACTGTTGTATTTTTAGTATAAACAGGATTTCACCATGTTACCCAGGCTGGTCTCGAACTCGTGGGCTCAAGTCATCTGCCCTCCTTGACTTCACAAAGTGCTGGGATTACAGGCGTGAGCCACCATGCTTGGCCACTTTAATGTGTTTTCATGATGATAAATATTATTCTTTCGCTTCCAGATGTAGGAACTCCTTAAACATTTCTTGTAGAGCTGGTCTTGTTGTTATGAATTCCCTCAGTGGTGACAGAGGCAGAAGGTGTCAAGCTGATTCTCAGGCTCTTGGATGGTGCGTGCAGCCACTGACAGTGGGTTGCAGAGTCAGGCAGGCCAGTCCACAGGCTCTAGGATGGCATCTGGGGGTGTTGGCTACTGCAGGTGGGGCAAGTTGGTCCCTTGGCCCTGTGACAGCTCACCCAGGCTCTGGCGGTTGTGGGCAGGGTTGGCCAACCTAAGGTCCCTGGACAGTGTGTACCTCATATGGTAATCGTGGGCTTTTGTCATAGATGTATTTTGTTACTGTATACATTTACTTATTTCTTCTAGAGGTTTTTAATGTAAAGAATGCAGAGTTTTCTATATATAATCATTTGTCTGTGATAAAAGATAGCTGTAATTCTTTCCAGTTCTTATGACTTTTTCTTACTTTATAGCATGTAATAAGACCTCTAGTATAATAGAGGTTGAATAGAAGTGGTGACAGCAAACATTCTTTTTTTTTTTTTTTTATACTTTAAGATCTAGGGTACATGTGCACAATGTGCAGGTTTGTTACATATGTATGGATGTGCCGTGTTGTTGTGCTGCCCTCATTAACTCGTCATTTACATATGTATATCTCCTAATGCTATCCCTCCCCCCTCCCCTTCCCCCTACCCTACAACAGGCCCCAGTGTGTGATGTTCCCCTTCCTGTGTCCAAGTGTTCTCATTGTTCAATTCCCACCTGTGAGTGAGAACATATGGTGTTTGGTTTTTTGTCCTTGTGATAGTTTGACAGCAAACATTCTTAACATTCTTGCCTTTTTCCCAATCTTAGGAATAAATATTCAGTCTTTCACTATTAAGTATGGTGTAAGCTATAGATTTTTCATAGATGTCCTTCTGCTGATTAAGGAAATTACCTTCTATTCTTAATTTGCTAAGAGTTTTTATTATGAATGTTTATTAATTTGTTTTGAATATTCTAGGGAGATGGTGATATAGATTTTCTCCTTTGTTCTGTTAGTATGGTAAATTATACTGATTTCTGAATGTTAAACCAACTTTGCATTGCTGAGAGCAACCTCAGTTGATCATGATTTGTTATCCTTTTTACATAATCCTGGATTTGATTTGCTAATATTTTGTTAAGGATTCTTGCATCTATGTTCATGAGGAAAATTGGCCTGAATTTAGAGGAATCTTGGGTGCATCTGCTGCGTATCAGTGATGTGAGCCAGGCAATCAGGGACAATGTCTGTCATCTGCAGTAGTACTTGGTGCTGTGCCTGTACTTTTTGGGAGCAGTAATGCCTGCTGTTTTTTTTCCACCTTCCAAAGTATATTTTCTGTCTTTGCTTTTTTTTTTTTTTTTCTTTTTGAGACAGAGTCTTGCTCTTTTGCCCAGGCTGGCGTGTGGTGGCGCGATCTTGGCTCACTGCAACCTCTGCCCCCCAGGCTCAAACGATTCTCCTGCCTCAGCCTCCTGAGTAGCTGGGACTACAGGCGAGTGCCACCACGCCCAGCTAATTTTTTGTATTTTTAGTAGAGACAGGGTTTCACCATGTTGGCTGGGCTGGTCCCAAACTCCTGACCTCAGGTAGTCCACCTGACTCGGCCTCCCAAAGTGATGGGCTTACAGGTGTGAGCCACTGCCAGGCCTGCACATGTTTTTTTGTGGCCATTCCTGACCTTAGACCACTCAGGGAAGGAATTTTCAGGAATTTAGTTTCAGCTTAGGTGAGGTGATACAGTATGAAACTAGCAGATCTCATCTTTGCTGTACTTCTTACATTTCTTTTTTCCCACCCTTGTTCTAGAGATTACAACATACATGGTTGACTTATCACAGTCTCTCTTAATTGCTTTATACTACTTCATGTATAAGAACTTTATAAGAATATTCTTCAGCTGGGCGCGGTGGCTCACACCTGAAATCCCAGCACTTTGGGAGGCTGAAGCTGGTGGATCACGAGGTCAGGAGTTTGAGACCATCCTGGCCAACATGGTGAAACCCTGTTTCTACTAAAAATAAAAAAAAAATTAGCCAAGCATGTTATCAGGCGCCTGTAATCCCAGCTGCATGGGAGACTGAGGCAGGAGAATTGCTTGAACCCAGGAAGCCAAGGTTGCAGTGAGCCGAGACTGTGCCACTGCACTCCAGTCTGGACAACAGAGCAAGACTCTGTCTCAAAAAAAAAAAAATTCTTCTATTTACCCCTTGCACCCTTTATTTTATTCTTTTCATATATTTTACTTATACATGTTATATAGCTCGTAATTCATTCTGTGATTTTTGCTTAGAGTTGTCTTTTAAAGAATATAAGAAATAATAAATGTAAACATTTACAAAGATGCTGTTTGTGTAGATTAGAGGTTCCATCTAGTATCATTTCCCTCCAGCATGAAAACCTTTACTGTTTTTTATATGCAGATCTGTTGGTGAGAAATTCTCTCAGCTTTTGTTTGTCTGAAATTTCTTTGTTTTGATTTTCCTTATTTGCATGTTTTCATTTAGGAGTTAGAGTTAGTGGTAAACCTATCTGTTGGGTATTTAAAACATTTTGGTAAAGAGTATAAAACATTATTAAGGAAATAACATTCCTGACACTTCATAATTTTATTATTCTGCCTTTATTGATAAGTACAAGTTCATTTATTTTGTTCCTTATAATTAAAAAGTTTTGGTGTATGTGAAATTTACATTCAGTGAAATGTACTCTTTATAAGTGGACAATTTGATGAGTTTTAATAATTATATAGGCAGGATATGGTTGGTGGCCCACTCCTGTAATCCTAGCACTTTGGGAGGCCGAGGTGGGCAGATCGCTTGAGGTCAGAAAGGTTTCTTCATGGTCTCAATCATTCTCCATGCCCTATGTGAAACCATAGGTCTGATTTCTATTATTGTAGATTACTTTTGTCTGTTACTGGACTTCATGTAAATGAAGTCATACAGCATGCAGTATTTTGAGTATGGCTTTTTTCTCTCATCTTAATGCCTTTGAGGTTCATCAGATAAATGTATTGCGAACATTTTCTTCCAGTGTGTGACTATCTTTTTATTTCACCTTAGATTCTGGTGTTTCGTCTGAGGTCTTAACCCTGGCTGGTCCTGATGTATAATTTTGTTTTGTAAAACTGCCAAAAACTATGTTGGTTTCCTTCCTTCCCTTCCTTCCTTCCTTCCTTCCTTCCTTCCTTCTTCCTTCCTTCCTTCCTTCCTCCCTCCCTCCCTCCCTCCTTCCCTCCCTTCCTTCCTTTTCTTTCGTTGTTCTTTCTTTTTTTTTTTTTTCTTTCTTTCTCTTCTTTTCTTTTCTTTTTCTTTTCTTTTCTTTTCTTTTTTTTCTTTTCTTTTCTTTCTTCTTTCTTTCTTTCTTTCTTTCTTTCTTCTTTCTCTTTCTTTTTTCGGCTTTAACTAGCTTTTTTAGCTCTTCTGACTCATGAATCATTAATACATTAAATTTAGCAAATGGTTGCTTGGGCAAAAATATCTGGCATTATGTTTAGGCCTCTGATTGCTGCAGAAATCTCTTCTGGTTTTCTATTCTTATTTTGTTGGTTCTGTTGATGCAAACGCCTGTCTTTTCAAGTTCTTGCTCGGAAATTAAAAAGTTCCTAGCAGAAGTCAGCTTACCTCTTTGAAGTTCTCTCGATTTTCAGGATCTTAAGCCATCTTGGTTCTTGTTGCCTGTGTGGAGGAAGCTTTTCTCAGTCTGCCAATAGATTATTGCAGTATGGTCTTTGAGCTTTTCAATTTTGGTTTAGCAAGAGTTAGTCTTCTGCAAGCTACTCTAGCCCATCTGGAAGCAAAACCTTTTGAATGCATTGATGAGAATACTTTTTAAAAATAGTTTGGATTTTAAGTTTTGCTGTTTACCCAAGCATAAGCCATATCTTTCTTTGTTCTTTCTTGCCTCTCTCCTGGGTATTTTTTGATTAGCTGATTCTCTTTAGGTGATAGATTTGGACTTGTAGTTTATCACATGATTCATCTTGGCGAAATTCTTTCATTGCCAGTTACCTAGGTTTGCTAATTAAAAATTAAAACTAGGGCTTGGTCATTTCTCTTTTACTTTATTTCCTTGATCTGTCTGCTTTTTATTTCTGTTTTTGCTTCTAATCCATGAATGGATAGGATAGATACGTCTTTATTATTATTGACATTAATTCTGTTCTTTCCTAATAATTGTGTTTCGGCAGCATGCATTCCCTAAGTCTTCTAGGGAGAAGTAATATGAAGGCTTCCATTCTCTTTCCAATCTATGATTTGTTAGTGGCTCCTCTCTTTCATTTGTCAAGACTTTGCGACCTGTCAGGGAGTAGTCATATGGAAAATTATTATGCTCTGAACAGTTGAAGATCTTTGTTTCTGTGTTTTGAGAGGTTCATTTTCATTGGGCTCCTGAGGAAGTGGGGCTCTGAACTCTGAGAAAGCACTTTTAACTTGTCGATTAGAAGAAGGGTTAGTGCCACAAAGAAAGAGGCATCATTATTATGAAATTGAGGGTTGGTTTGTATGGGGAGATAATTCCTAAAGGGAATGGTAATGCTTATGGTTAAAAGCCAGGTTTTGGGGTCGGTATAGCCTTGGGTTCCTTTCCGTCTTTACAGTTATTAGCTGTGTGACTGAATTAATTTACTTAACCTTTGTCATTTCCTCATATAGATGGGAATAATAAAAGTGCAGGATGCTATCAGACTGAATAATATCAACAGTGAATAGTAAGTATAAGAATTAGCATTGGTGCCTATCTTGCATTCTCCTTCTTCCTTCCACCCCTTTTGTTTTTTTTGTCTGGTCTTTCATGTGCTAGGGCTTCTCAAACGTCTGGTGATCTTTTATTATCTATTCACATTTAGAGTATGTACTGAAAAATTACTAGAAGCTCAGAGGCCATGGGCTGGATAATTCAACAGAGGGCTGTATTATTCCTAAGGTTATTGTTTGATTTGCTTTTTTCTTTGAGAACATCTAAGTGTCAGTGTATGAGTTTTTTCAGCTTTAGGGAAAAAAGGAGTTTTATTTTATTTATTTTTTTTATTTTTTTATTTTTTTATTTTTTTGAGACGGAGTCTTGGACTCTGTCGCCCGGGCTGGAGTGCAGTGGCCGGATCTCAGCTCAGCTGCAAGCTCCGCCTCCCGGGTTTATGCCATTCTCCCGCCTCAGCCTCAGGAGTAGCTGGGACTACAGGCGCCCGCCACCTCGCCCGGCTAGTTTTTTTGTATTTTTAGTAGAGACGGGGTTTCACCGTGTTAGCCAGGATGGTCTCGATCTCCTGACCTCGTGATCCGCCCGTCTTGGCCTCCCAAAGTGCTGGGATTACAGGCTTGAGCCACCGCGCCCGGCTGAATAAAGGAGTTTTTAAAGGTTCCTTGTCCACTAGTGTTCTAGAGTTGGATGGGAATAGGGACTGTGGATCTCACCTTTCGGAATGCTGACTTAGTCTTATTTTCAGTTCAACAGTTCACTCTTACCCTCCTATGAGACTAGTTTCCATGAGTCTGAAATATTTATTTCAACATCTCTAGAATACATATCTCTTTTCTCAGAAGGAGGTGAAGAGGAAGGTTAGTTGTTTCACTATGTGAAGATGGAGTCTGCCTCCTGAGGTACCTGGTACATACCATTCCTGAGCCTTTCTTCAGGGCAAAAATCAGCTTATTTACCAGACATCATCTCTGTAAACAGGTTTTATCTTCTACTCTTCTAAGTAGTTGACTATTTTTAACTGCATCCTGACATGGGTCAGGGATATAGGTATCTTCTATTGAATGAAAGATGGAGATTTTTTTTCAGTAACTTGTTTTTTTATTTTATTTTATTTTATTTTGAGATGGAGTTTCGCTCTTGTTGCCCAGGCTGGAGTGCTGGAGTGCAATGGTGCGATATTGGCTCACTGCGACCTCCGCCTCCCAGGTTCAAGCAACTCTCCTGCCTTAGCCTCCCAAGTAGCCGGGTTTACAGGCATGTACCACCATTCCCAGCTGATTTTGTATTTTTAATAGAGATGGGATTTCTCCATGTTGATCAAGCTGGTCTCAAACTCCGGATCTCAGGTGATCTGCCGGCCTCAGCCTTCCAAAGTGCTAGGATTATAGGTGTGAGCCACCACGCCCGGCTGTTGTTTTTAAGTGATGAAAAAGAAGAGTTGAAGAGGACAGAAGCATCTTCCTCTGTGAGCCTAAAACCAGAAGTTCAGATATGTTTTAAAAACTTTGCAATGTGGAGAGCTGATTAGGGGAGTTCATAATTTAGGAAGACCAGTTAGGAAACTATTGCAGAAATCCAAGGATAGAGAGAAACATGCTTGGTCTAGGCTCATGAAAACAGGGATATGAAAGAGGTGGATGCATATATTGATAGTGATTTGTTTGGATCTAGGGAATGAGATGAAAGGGGAGGTCTAGGATGACCATTTGGACATTTCTTTGATAGCGAGATAGAAGGGATATGTTAAGTATAGCACATTGTCCCTTTTATTGCTTTTTCAGTTATGTGGGAGGGATCAGAAATAGACAAGAAGTTAAATAACATGATGAGGCAAATAATAGAGTTAGACACAATATAATTAAATGTGCAGTGATTGATACATTTACTCAGAAGATAACAGAATAGGCATAACTGTGTTTTTCAGAAGCCTAAGCATAAAGGCATAAAGTCTGTCATCTTTTGCCTGTTTTATCTGTCACATTCTCGAAATGTGCTAAGTAAATCAGAGTTTTTGTTTTGATGCACTAACTAGTTTTAGAAAAGCAGTTTGCTGGTGGGTAAGCTTGAAAAAGAATTAAGAATTGATGGTAGGCAATTAGAGAGTAGCGTTGATTTTATTCTAGCTTATATTAAAAATGCTTCTTACTGGCCTATATAGTTTTGTATACTTATTTACATGCCTTTGCTATCATAAACCAAATTCCCGCTTTGGTGTATTTGGTGAATGGAGAAGAACTTTAAAACACTGCTAAAATCAAATCGTAGCTTACCAGGTTCTGATATTTCTGTGAAATGTGGCTGAAAAAATAAGAGAAGTTTGGCTGAGTCATCAGGAATCCATGGTCTCGTCCTTTGCTTTGCAGACTTAAATACTTGATTGTTTTATGTTATCCATCAGTGTTCTGGTAAATTGATTCAGAGTAACAGATATACAGGAGACTGATCTGTTATGTGGAATATTAATTTACAAAGATATAGCCATTTTTGCATTGACTACGAGACTTGTAATCATTATTCAGAGCATCTTCTTCCCGGTAGGATACCTGAAAAACCAATTTGGTCATCAAAACATGGATTGGTGAGCATGGAAGTAGAACAAATTACTTGCATTGGTCTGGGGGATGGTTTACTCAGGCCATGATAAGTCTAGGAAGTTATTCCCGCTCTGTTTCTACTGGTTGAATATTCATCCATCAATTCCATCGGTACTATTTTTTAGTATCTTTACAGTATCTTTAGTCTTTTGGAAAGTAATAGACAAATTCTTCCTTTCTCATTTTTTCCCCCAATAAAATGTGTAGAGACTGCAGCTCATTAAGACATATATTATTGTCATTATTTTGATTGATAATTATCTGCTGTTGCTGACAGTTTACTCTTCTTGATGAAATTTGAGAATAATTCAAGTCTTTGTAAGACCCTGATACAGATTCTCTTCCTTTTTTGATGTTCACATCTTGAAGAAATCTGCAGGGTCTCTAATGGATAGATTCAGCCTTTTGGTGTTGTGGCTTTAGATTCAGATTCTGGTTCTGCCACCAAGTAACTGAGTAAGTTGCACATGCCACTTGATCTCTTTAAGCTTGTATTTTCTTATTGATGTACCTTCTCTTGTACGGATGATGAGACAGTTATGAATTAATGTGTTTAAAATATCTGAGCAGTGTAAATGTATTTGTGTAAAATCAATCCGTCCATTCATCCTTTTAACAAGTACTGTGTCCCAGGCAGTTTGCTATGTATTGGGTTATAACACTGACCATGATAGTCATAATCCCTGCACTCATGCCATATATATAGAGTACAGTGGGGAAGAGAGGCACATAAACAGGCAATTATAAAACTGTGTGGTAAGTGCTATAATAAGTGACACAGCATTTTATAAGTGTTTTAGAGGTGCTTTAAAAAATGCAGCACTAAAATATTTAAGGCTTTTAAGGCTTGAATACCCCAATTCACCAACTGGCTGGTTCATTTCTGTTAATTGAGTTGAATGTATGCATAACTTATATGAAGGAAATGTTGTGTGAAACATAGTTTATCAGAATTCAGTTTTGGTGTGGCTTCTACAGTTCACCTTTNTTCTTTTCTTTCTTTTTTTTTTTTTTTTCTTTTCTTTTCTTTTCTTTTCTTTTCTTTTCTTTTCTTTTCTTTCTTTCTTTCTTTCTTTCTTTCTTTCTTTCTTTCTTTCTTTCTTTCGGCTTCTAACTAAGCTTTTTAGCTCTCTGACTCATGAATACATTAATACATTAAATTTAGCAAATGTTGCTTGGCAAAAAATCTGGCATTATGTTTGAGGCCCTCTGATTGCTGCAGAAATCTCTGCTGGTTTCTATTCTTATTTGTTGGTTCTGTTGATGCAACGCCTGTCTTTTCAAGTTCTTGCTCGGAATTAAAAAGTTCCTAGCAGAAGTCAGCTTACCTCTTTGAAGTTCTCTCGATTTCAGGATCTTAAGCCATCTTGTTCTTGTTGCCTGTGTGAGGAAGCTTTTCTCAGTCTGCAATAGATTATTGCAGTATGTCTTTGAGCTTTTCAATTTGTTCTTAGCAAGAGTTAGTCTTCTGCAAGCTACTCTAGCCCATCTGGAAGCAAAACCTTTTGAATGCATTGATGAGAATACTTTTTAAAAATAGTTTGGATTTTAAGTTTTGCTGTTTACCCAAGCATAAGCCATCATCTTTCTTTGTTCTTTCTTCCTCCTCTCCTGGTCTTTTTTGATAGCTGATTCTCTTAGGGTGATAGATTTGGGACATTGTAGTTATCACATGATTCATCTGGCAGAAACTTTCTTTCATTGCCAGTTACCTAGGACTTGGCTAATTAAAAATTAAAACTAGGGCTTGGTTCATTTCTCTTTTACTTTAATTTCCTTTGATCTGTCTGCTTTTTATTTCTGTTTTTGCTTCTAATCCATGAATGGATAGGATAGATACTGTCTTTATTTACTTATTGACATTAATTCTGTTCTTTCCTAATAATTGCTGTTCTCGGCAGCATGCTTCCCTAAGTCTTCTAGGAGAAGTAATATGAAGGCTTCCATTCTCTTTCCAATCTATGATTTGTTAGTGCTCCTCTCCTTTCATTTGTCAAGACCTTTGCGACCTGTCAGGGAGTATGTCATATGGAAAATTATTATGCTCTGAACAGTTTGAAGATCTTTGTTTCTGTGTTTTGAGAGGTTCATTTTACATTGGGGCTCCTGAGGAAGTGGGGCTCTAGAACTCTGAGAAAGCACTTTTCAACTTGTCGATTAGGAAGAAGGGTAGTGCCACAAGAAAGAGGCATCATTATTATGAAATTGAGGTGTTTGTATGGGGAGATAATTCCTAAAGAGAATGGTAATGCTTATGGTTAAAAGCCCAGGTTTTGGGGTCAGGTAGCCTTGGGTTCCTTTCCCGTCTTTACCACTTATTAGCTGTGTGACTGAATAATTTACTTAACCCTTTGTCATTTCCTCATATAGATGGGAATAATAATAAGTTGCAGAATGCTATCAAGACTGAATAATATCAACAGTGAATAGTAAGTATAAGAATTAGCATGGTGCCTATCTTGCATTCTACCCTTCTTCCTCCCACCCCCTTTTGTTTGTTTTTGTCTGTCTTTCACGTGCTAGGCTTCCTCAAACGTCTGGTGATCTTTTATTATCTATTCACATTTAAGAGTATGTACTGAAAAATTACTTAGAAGCTCAGAGGCCATGGGCTGGAATAATCAAACAGAGGGCTGTATTATTCCTAAGGTTATTGTTTGATTTGCTTTTTTCTTTGAGAACATCTAAGTGTCAGTGTATGAAGTTATTTTCAGCTTTAGGGAAAAAAAGGAGTTTTTATTTATTTATTTTTTTTATTTTTTTATTTTATTTATTTATTTTTTTTGAGACGGAGTCTTG